>NC_036839.1:22393876-22741125 GCF_002910315.2 Salvelinus sp. IW2-2015
TGCTTCTACACCTGGCATGTCCCCACCCCTAATGTGCTTCATACACCTGCATGTCCCCACCCTAATGTGGTGCTTCTACACCTGCATTGCTTGCTGTTTGGAGTTTTAGGATGGTTCTGTACAGCACTTTGTGACATCAGCTGACGTAAGAAGGGCTTTATAAATAGATTTGATTGATTGATGGTCTTCCTCACTGCTTTCACTTATACACCCAAGAATGGTCATTTAGAAAACAGCGCATTCTTTACATGGAGATTGACCTATCATCAGAGGAAAAGTAAGGTTGACTAGACAAATTAACTTAACGCCTGTGATATCACAAACTATCGTCAAACTCCGGGGTTATATTTTACTGTAAACTGAGACTCCTCTATACTGGTGGTTTCTAAAACAAGGGGTATATTTCATTAATTTAAATTACTTTAACGGTTAAAAAGTAGTCACTTCAATTAACTTCAGCCATGAAAGTTGGATGCCGCTACTATCAAGAATTATTGCAATCAGACTATCAAGACTTATTGCAATCAGACTATCAAGACTTATTGCAGTCAGACTATCAAGACTTATTGCAAAGTAAACTCCTTGCAGACGATAAAAGACATACAGCAGACTATCAATACTTATTGCAGTCCAACAATACTTTTTGCAGATCATCAAGATTTAATGCAGACTAGCAATATTTGTTACAGACTATCAAGACTTATTGCAACTACAAAAAATGTATCGTAGACTATCAAAACGTATTGTAGACTATAAAGACTTATTGCCAACAATCAGAATGAATCACAATCACTTTACATTCTAATTTGACTTATTGAATAGGTGCTGCATGCAATAGACAATGTACAAACAGAATACAGACAAAGTCAACATAGTCAACATACAGGATATACAATATAAATACAATAAACATAAAACATAAAACTCTGGAGTAAAAGTTGATTTACAGTGAGGATATACAGACAGTTTACAGAGGGAATATATATAATAATATATAAGAGGAAGGGATGCTGCCGTGACAAATACTTTATATAAGTGTATATACAGTGTGATATACAGTGTAGTGCAGATGTGTACATAGTGCAAATGCAGATAGTACAAGCAAAACTTATTTCATACTATCAAGACTATTGGAGACTATCTAGACCTATTGAAATCTATAAAGACGTATGGAGACTATCAAGACGTATTGGAGATATTCAAGACGTATTGGAGACGATCAAGACGTATTGGATACGATCAAGACGTATTGGAGACGATCAAGATATTGGAACGATCAAGACGTATTTGAGACTATCAAGACTATTGGAGACGATCAAGACGTATTGGAGACGATCAAGATGTATTGGAGACTATCAAGACGTATTGGAGACTATCAAGACGTATTGGAGACATCAAGACTATTGGAGACTATCAAGACGTATGGAGACGATCAAACGTATTGAGATATCAAGACGTATTGGAGACGATCAAGACGTATTGGAGACGATCAAGACGTATTGGAGACGATCAAACGTATTGGAGACGATCAAGACGTATTGAGACGATCAAAACGTATTGGAGACGATCAAGATGTATTGGACGACTATCAAGACGTATTGGAGACTATCAAGACGTATTGGAGACGATCAAGACGTATTGGAACTATCAAGACGTATGGAAGACGATCAAGACGTATTGGAGACTATCAAGATGCATTGGAGACCATCAAGACGTATTGGAGACCATCAAGACGTATTGGAGACCATCAAAATCTATTGGAGACATCAAGATATATTGCAGAATCATACTGTCAATGTTTGCCAAAGCATTTCACTCTTCTTTGTTTCCTGACGCTCTATTCTCTCATTGAGCCAGCATCTACTGTACATTGCCTCCCAGCCTGGTGTTCAAAGGGAAGCTATCCCTCAATCATGCAATACTCCCTTCTACTGGAAATGCTCAAAAATACTTTCATTACAGAATTTCAGGGGGGAAATAATTTTGTAATGTTATTTTATTACCCGTTTTCTCCCCAATTTCATGGTATCCAATTGGTAGTTACAGTCTTGTCCATTGCTGCAACTCCCGTATGGACTCGGGAGAGGCGAAGGTCAAGAGCCGTGCGTCCTCTGAAATACAACCCAGCCGAGCCGCACTGCTTCTTGACACAATTCCCACTTAACCCGGAAGCCAGCTGCACCAATGTGTCCGAGGAAACACCATACACCTGGTGACCGTGTCAGCGTGCATTGCGCCCGGCGCCGCCACAGGAGTCGCTAGAGCGCAATGGGACAAAACATCCCTGCCAGCCAAACCCTCCCTAACCTGGACGACGCTGGCCAATTGTGTGCCGCCCCATAGGTCTCCCGGTCGTGCCGGCTGCGACAGAGCCTGGACTCGAGCCTAGTGGCACAGCTAGCACTGTGGTGCAGTGCCACTTGGGAGGCCAGGGGAAATTAATATGAATAAATTACTCAATGGGAGCACTTCCATTGACTCTGATCAATACAAATGTTTTCTGTCAGTAACATGAAATACTACAACGCTAAAAATTGCACTAAATCTTGTAGATAGAGATCGAGTGTTATTACTGTTAGGGAGCCTGAAGAGGGTGTGTGTGATGCGTCAGTCAGGGGGTAGGCCACGTGCCCCCTAATGGTGCTTCTACACCTGCATGTCCCCACCCCTAATGGTGCTTCTACACCTGCATGTCCCCACCCCTAATGGTGCTTCTACACCTGCATTGCTTGCTGTTTGGAGTTTTAGGATGGTTTCTGTACAGCACTTTGTGACATCAGCTGACGTAAGAAGGGCTTTATAAATAGATTTGATTGATTGATGGTCTTCCTCACTGCTTTCACTACTACACCCAAGAATGGTCATTTAGAAAACAGCGCATTCTTTTACATGGAGATTGACCTATCATCAGAGGAAAAGTAAGGTTGACTAGACAAATTAACTTAACGCCTGTGATATCACAAACTATCGTCAAACTCCGGGGTTATATTTTACTGTAAACTGAGACTCCTCTATACTGGTGGTTTCTAAAACAAGGGGTATATTTCATTAATTTAAATTACTTTAACGGTTAAAAAGTAGTCACTTCAATTAACTTCAGCCATGAAAAGTTTGGATGCCGCTACTATCAAGAATTATTGCAATCAGACTATCAAGACTTATTGCAATCAGACTATCAAGACTTATTGCAGTCAGACTATCAAGACTTATTGCAAAGTAAACTCCTTGCAGACGATAAAGACATACAGCAGACTATCAATACTTATTGCAGTCCAACAATACTTTTTGCAGATCATCAAGATTTAATGCAGACTAGCAATATTTGTTACAGACTATCAAGACTTATTGCAGACTACAAAAAATGTATCGTAGACCATCAAAACGTATTGTAGACTATAAAGACTTATTGCCAACAATCAGAATGAATCACAATCACTTTACATTCTAATTTGACTTATTGAATAGGTGCTGCATGCAATAGACAATGTACAAACAGAATACAGACAAAGTCAACATAGTCAACATACAGGATATACAATATAAATACAATAAACATAAAACATAAAACTCTGGAGTAAAAGTTGATTTACAGTGAGGATATACAGTACAGTTTACAGAGGGAATATATATMTATATATACAGAGGAAGGGATGCTGCCGTGACAAATACTTTATATAAAGTGTATATACAGTGTATATACAGTGTAGTGCAGATGTGTACATAGTGCAAATGCAGATAGTACAAGCAAAACTTATTTCATACTATCAAGACTATTGGAGACTATCTAGACCTATTGAAATCTATAAAGACGTATTGGAGACTATCAAGACGTATTGGAGACTATCAAGACGTATTGGAGACGATCAAGACGTATTGGAGACGATCAAGACGTATTGGAGACGATCAAGACGTATTGGAGACGATCAAGACGTATTGGAGACTATCAAGACGTATTTTGTGGACACAATCAAGACGTAATTGGAGACGATTCAAACGTATTGGAGACCAGATCAAGACACGCTATTGGAGACGATCAAGACGTGATTCTGGAGACGATCAAGACGTATTGGGAGACGATTCAAGATGTATTGGAACTATAAGACGTATTGAGACTATCAAGACGTATTGGAGGACGTATTGAGACGTATTGGAGACTATCAAGACGTATGGAAGACGATCAAGACGTATTGGAACTATCAAGATGCATTGGAGACCATCAAGACGTATTGGAGACCATCAAGACGTATTGGAGACCATCAAAATCTTATGGAGACTATCAAGATATATTGCAGAATCATACTGTCAATGTTTGCCAAGCATTTCACTCTTCTTTGTTTCCTGACGCTCTATTCTCTCATTGAGCCAGCATCTACTGTACATTGCCTCCCAGCCTGGTTGTCAAAGGAAGCTATCCCTCAATCATGCAATACTCCCCTCTACTGGAAATGCTCAAAAAATACTTTCATTACAGAATTTCAGGGGGAAATAATTTTGTAATTGTTATTTTATTACCCGTTTTCTCCCCAATTTCATGGTATCCAATTGGTAGTTACAGTCTTGTCCCATTGCTGCAACTCCCGTATGGACTCGGGAGAGGCGAAGGTCAAGAGCCGTGCGTCCTCTGAAATACAACCCAGCCGAGCCGCACTGCTTCTTGACACAATTCCCACTTAACCCGGAAGCCAGCTGCACCAATGTGTCGGAGGAAACACCATACACCTGGTGACCGTGTCAGCGTGCATTGCGCCCGGGCCCGCCACAGGAGTCGCTAGAGCGCAATGGGACAAGAACATCCCTGCCAGCCAAACCCTCCCCTAACCTGGACGACGCTGGGCCAATTGTGTGCCGCCCCATAGGTCTCCCGGTCGTGGCCGGCTGCGACAGAGCCTGGACTCGAGCCTAGTGGCACAGCTAGCACTGTGGTGCAGTGCCACTTGGGAGGCCAGGGGGAAATTAATATTGAATAAATTACTCAATGGGAGCACTTCCATTGACTTCTGATCAATACAAATGTTTTCTGTCAGTAACATGAAATACTACAACGCTWAAAAAATTGCACTAAATCTTGTAGATAGAGATCGAGTGTAATTACTGTTAGGGAGCCTGAAGAGGGGTGTGTGTGATGCGTCAGGTCAGGGGGTAGGCCTACGTGCATCCGCAGAGCGTGTAATGTGGTATGCCAGGAGTGCAGCACCGTTACCATTGAAGGTGGTCAATAAGCAGCATGCAGTTAAACCTTCTAACAAAAAGGTCAGACCWCCGTACTGATGACTCATGGGATTTGCCAACAAGGGCCCAGAGCATGCCAGTCCTGCTTTGTGCTGATGTGAGCAGGCACAGGGCTATCTGAAACAACACGGGCCGTATCAACACAAAGGCCAGCACTTTCCCCCAGCTGGGTCACTGACCTCTACTGTACCCTTGTTTACCTATACTGGCCTCTTCTAGCATGTGTAGCGGTTCAGAAAGACAGACAGGCTATACAGTGCCCCCTGTTGTTTGGTTTGGTGTATCACACCAGGGTCATTTGGTCATGGCATAATGGCCTCCATCCAGATGGGGGAGCCAGCCATGCTTGCCCTGGTCAACAACTGGGAGGGAACACGCTTGAATTGCCAATACAGGGAATGTTTCAGTGTTTTGACTTTGGGCATGGATAAGAATACCTTCCAGGAAGATGTATCAAGCCAAAGCCATGCCATCAGGCCAACTCAGGTGTTAATTACCTGGTACCTGTGGGATCTGCCACTCCATCTCATGCCAATGGAGCATCTCTGTGTCCAATGGAGACATCTGACACAGAGACGTAGCAGGTTGCCACCATAAGATCACAGCTTGGGAAATTAGGCTACTCTTCAGAGCCTTGCTGCTACTCATCTTCCGCTGGGGCGCAGGGAATGACAACTGACACAGAAGGACAAACTACCAGGCAATATAGTACAGAGATGCACCATAGAGGATATATACTGTCAAAGCCATGGAGAGATAAACAAACATGTCCCTCTCTGATATGGCAGTGGTGGAAAAAGTACCCAATTGCCATACTTGAGTAAAATTTAAGACACCTTAATAGAAAATGAGTCATGTAAAAGTGAAAGTCACCCATTAAAATACTACTTGAGTAAAAGTCTAAAAGTATTTGATTTTAAATATACTTAAGTATCGAAAGTAAATGTGATTAAAAATATATACTTATCAAAAGTAAACACATAAATAATTTCAAATTCCTTATATTAGGCAAACTAGACAGCACAATTTTATTTTTTTATTTTATGTTTCTTACGGATAGTCAGGGGCACACTCCAACACTGACATAATTTACAAATGAAGCAATCTGCCAGATCAGAGGCAGTAGGGATGACCATGGATGACCAGTGCGTCAATTCGACCATTTTCCTGTCCTGTTAAGCATTCAAAGTGTAACGATTACTTTTGGGTGTCAGGGAAAATGTATGAAGTAAAAAGTACATTATTTATTTAGGAATGTAGTGAAGTAAAAGTAGACGTTATCAAGAAATAAAATATTAAATTAAGTACAGATACCCCAAAAAACGACTTAAGTAGTACTTTAAAATATTTTTACTTAAGTACTTTACACATCTGCGATGGTCATCTTTGTGGTTTGTGAGCTGGACCACACTTACATGCTTATGGCCCCAAACCTCTTTCCTCCATCTAAGATTCAGACCAACAACCCCCATCCTCTCTGGGCTATTTATTTATGTTGGGGTCAGTGATAGGGCCCCACAGCTGAAATGAATTACTTGAATCCTATTGGAAAGAATGTGAAAATAAACTTTCCAGACCAGAGAGTTGCCATGTATGGCTGTGATGGATGGAATGGAAAATAAAGGAACTTAGCTAGAGAGAGAGMGGGAGCGCGAGGAAGAGAGAGAGAGAAAGAGAATCTGAAAATAAAAAATTACAAGAAAAAAACAGGAGAGAAGCAAAAAAGAAAGAGAAATGAGAGGTGGTGAGGTGACTCCTTGACAARGGCCTAACCATCTCTGTAGGTTGACTGAGTACGACCAAAACAACAGTGTTATATATCTCCTTGGGATAAGATTGCCCCAAGTTTAATACCTGACAACATTATTATATTACACTAAGTTAACAATGCAGCCAATACAATACAGTTAACAGCCAGAAGCTGTGATGAAATCCTTCCCCTGGCTCCCCCAGAGGTCTGTCTAAGAGGTTGACACACTGAGGTACCTCTTATAGGGAGGGTTTTGCACACCAAACCTGACGCCAAGCCTAACCCGACATCAGGTATTCTCATGATCAGTTCTCTCTGCAATAATCTTAAAAGACTGTTCAATAAATGATGACCATCTTGGCACGTAACACAAGGGGATAAAATTAAAGCCATATTTGACTCAGCTCAACCGGATTTAAGACGATGAGGTCAAGTGTTACTAGAATGTCTCTGATCCAAAATGATGCTTTGTTAAAAATGATCTTGGCTATACATAAAGTATATACATACTGCAATATTTAGTGTGGGATGATAGTTTTTGAAGTATCAATGTTTTATGACAAATGCAATATGTTTTTTATGGCAGTGTCCCTTTTTCAGCTGAGCTTTTTGTAGGTCATTGGAATATCCAAACATCTAAACCACGTCCACTTTTCAGCCATCAGGTCCGAAGATTTAATTAAAACAAACATTGTTGCTCATGAAAGCTTTTCATTAGTATCATGTCACTCACAAACCCTTCTTTGGACGGGTGCAGAAAGAGATGAAACAGAAGTAACCTTTATCTCACACGTTGTTTAACAAGGATGTAATAATGGGAGCCATGAAAGTGCTTTTGTAAACAACATAAATAAAATAAATAAATGTTTTAATTTGTCAGACTAATGTCGTTAAACATTTACGATTTACGAACTCAATTACAAGATCCATTTTAAAACCGGCGTCTATCATCCCGAGAGACTGACAAAAGAATTATGGGGAATTACTTTGGAACGATGGGGATGGGAAGATAAATACATAGTTGCGTCATTTGTCTGCTATGGCTTTTGATCAAAATATTCTCCCTAAAAAACAAACAAGGGTCACACAGCCCCAATTAATATTCAGCTTGCTGCTGATAGTGTTCTTAAAATAATCTTCAGTCCATTAAGGTGAACAGAGGTGCATCGGTCTTAACGATTTTCTCTCAGCAAGTGCTCATGAATTGATCACCTGACAGTGCCACTCTCCCTCCATCTCTCTCTCTCAGTCTTTCTGTTAGTAAGAGAGGAGCAGCCACGCTGACTTACTGTATTTCTGTACATGCATGCAGACAACTGCCATCTAAACTAGTTGTATCTAKTGTAAGAACCATAGAGTGAGGATGCATCAATAATTCTAGAATTGAGTCAGTGTTTTGGAGGCCATGTGGTTGAGGTCACGTTAGGTCAGTGTGCTGTGGATTGTCTGCCCATCATACTCCCAGCTGGCAGTGACAACAACCTCCTTGCCCACCACACAAAGGCATGCTGGGACATTAATTAGCACCCCTAGGCCAAGCAGGGAGGACGTCCCACTGGTCCTATACTGAACCTGCCAGTAAGTCAATACGCATCTCTCTCTCTTGRACCTGTTGGACACAAGCACCACTCTCTGACAGTGCAGATGGAGAGTGGGATGATTAGGAGTCACAGTTTAGGATTATAAGCATGTGGCTAGTAACAAAAGGGGATTTGTCCACAACACTAGAATAATCTAGTCCACATCAGTGACAGATAGTATTGGATACACATTGCATGTTGTCGGTTGTCATGTGTGCAGTAGAGCCAAAGATTTGTAGAACTTAACCAAGATAGAACACTGCCTGTCTTTTCTAATGGGGAAATTGCCATAGTGGGCAAAACAAGCACGAGCTAGCAAGATCCTATTGGCACGTTCAAGCATCATCTGCATATTTCCGTTAGGGAAGTGCGCACGTGCAATAACTCAATTCTAAACAATGCATTTTTTTTTTACTTTTGCAAACGGTGAGTTTATAAACCTTAGGCCACTCTGTTCATAACAGATTTTAGTTTTGGGAAAAGAAAACTGCATTGAGATCAAATGTTTCATCAATGAGAATTTGCAGAATGTCGACCAAAATCCATCTCGTTCCGTCTTCTCCCACTGCCATATATGGTAGTGAGTGGAAATGCCAAGCAGATGCTTCACATTTAAACATCCAGTGAAACATCTGTCTCATTGTTCAATCTGCGGTAGAGCTCTTTAAGGTCAAGCTTTGTCTGATGGTACACTATTTACAATGTTATTTTGTCACCAATAGGTGGCAGCATTGCTCATTACAGTCCTTGACTGTTGGTTGACTTTGAACATGAACACATTATGACGTCTGTCCAAACTGGGCACCTTCAAAGCAGAATCTTTGCATAGTAGTCTTACCATTTTATATACAGTTGTGACATTGCTCAGTGTTCAAGTCAGCAGAGTTAAGATGTATCCCTGTCAATACTGTATGTGTCATATCTGTACTGTATCAGATTGGTATCCTGTAGCTCCATTTTACAGTAGAGTTGCTGATTTATAATTTCCTTATCAAGCCATACAACACATCTAAACTGAAACAAGGGTAAGGTGTAGCCTATAATTACGCAGAAACAGAAATATGACTGTCTGACTTTGTCCTTGATCAAGGCAGTCAATAGACAACTCAAATTACTGTCATCTTCCTCTAGCTATCGATCCTACACCTGCTTTCCATCCTATCTCTATATCTCTCAGTCACGCAAGCATGCACGCACACACGCACTCACGCACACACGCACAGACACACACACACACACTAACCTTTGTGCAAAGGATTTACCAGAGGCAGATGTGACGTCAACAAACCTGAATAAAAGGATTGCCATGGAAACCCATCTCCCTCCTCCTTTTCCCCATACTGCTGGATCTTCAGGCATGAATGCAGTGCTCCTATGACATCAGACTCTTTTCAACACATACATCACATCAAGAAATTGATCACATTTTCTTACATGCATGATGTAGGCCTAGTACATGATCTTACAAACATCAATTATYAAGGTTTCTCTCCCTTACCACTTACCGGTAATAATTTATTCACATGTTCTTATGGTCAAATAGACACAGTCCTACTTATGCTTAAGGCTATTTGTTAGTTTGCTTTATACATGACTGACTTGTAGCAAAACATTGTGTTTAGATGTTTGTTKAATAAATTACAGGCCCTACACAGACTGTAGGGAATGGTGCATTGATTAGCGAGTACTAGGCCTAGCCTACACATCACATTTATGTCAGAAAAAATTGTTTTGTATGTTGAATGGACATTCAACTTTTAAAAGGCTCTCTAAAAATAAATTGTACAATATTGTAACCTGGTGACCTCTCACAAAAATGCTTACCCCTAAAATTCAGTACAACATATTATCATGCCAAAATAAATCTGAAATATTGCTCTTTATTTTATAAATGTACGACCAATTTCAGAACACCATTTTGCAACATTCACTGTGACTTACCACCTTTGGGTATGGAGCGATTTTAGTGGCAATAATTCTTAATTTGTATTAGGATATTGAATTTGAATGTAATACTTTTGAATTTGTAATGCACAAATTGAATCATTGAATTAATAAATTTAACTTGYATTTCATGATTTTAAACTGAATTGAATGAATATTGCATTCAGTTAAAAAAATTCTATATCAAGTTAATATTTGTATACAGTGCCTTCAGAAGGTATTCATACCCCTTGACTTATTCTACATTTTATTGTGTTACAGYCTGAATTCCAAATGTATTAAATATTTACTTTTTCTCARCCATCTACACACAACACCCCATAATGACAAATTGAAATCATGGTTTTAGACATTTTAAATTGACTGAAAATGAAATACAGAAATATCTAATTTACATACTGTAAGTATTCACACCCCTAAGTCAATACATGTTAAAATCAACTTTCGAAGCGATTACAGCTGTGAGTCTTTCTAGGTAATTCTCTAAGAGCTTTGCACACCTGGATTGTGCAATACTTGCACATTATTCTTTTCTAAATTCTTCAAGCTCTGATGGTTGTTGAGCATTTCTAGACAGCCATTTTCAAGTCTTGCCATAGATTTTCAAGCCAATTTAAGTCAAAACTGTAACCAGGCCACTCAGGAACATTCACTGACTTCTTGGTAAGCAACTCCAGTGTATATTTGGCCTTGTCTTTTAGGTTATTGTGCTGCTGAAAGGTGAATTCATCTACCAGTATCTGGTGGAAAGCAGACTGAACCAGGGTTTCCTCTAGGATTTTTCTTGCGCTTATAGCTCCATTCCATTTATTTTTTATCCTGAAAAACTCCCCAGTCCTTAATTACAAGCATACCCATAGCAGGATGCAGCCACCACTACGCTTAAAAATATAGAGAGTAGTACTCAGTAATGTGTTGTATTGGATTTGCCCCAAACATATTACTTTGTATTCAAAACAAAAAGTTTGCTTCGACAGTTTTCTCCTATCATACTCATTAAACWCWGTAACCKTTTTAAATTCACCATTGGCCTCATGGGGAAATCCCTGAGCGCTTCCCTTCCTCTCCGGCAACTGAGTTAGGAATAGCTCCTGTATCTTTGTAGTGACTGGATGTAATGATACACCATCCAAAGTGTAATTAATAACTTCACCATGCTCAAAGGGATATTCAACATCTGCATTTTTATATTTACCTACCAATAAGTGCCCTTCTTTGTGAGGCATTGAAAAAACTCCCTGGTCTTTATGGTTGAATCTGTGTTTGAAATTCACTGCTTGACTGAAGGATCTTAGACATAATTGTATGTGTGGGTACAGAGATGAGGTAGTCATTCAAAAATCATGTTAAACACTATTACTGCACACAGTGAGACCATGCAACATGTGACTTGTTAAGCACATTTTTAGTCCTGAAGTTATTTAGGCTTGTCATAACAAAGGGGTTGAATACTTATTGACTCAAGACATTTCAGCTTTTTATTTTTAAAACATAATTCCACTTATGGGGTATTGTGTGAAGGCCAGTGACTCAAAATCTAAATTTAATAGATTTTTAATTCAACCTGTAACACATCAAAATGTGGAAAAAGTCAAGGGGTGTGAAAACTTTCTGAAGGCACTGTATTAGATTTGAATAGATATTGCATTCATTTTCTGTGTATTAAGTTTAGAAACTGTAATTTCAAGTTGATCTAAGTTTCAAATTCAATTTCCTCAGATTCATTTTTCCAATTCAGCTCTCTAAATTCAGATTAAAAACCAGAGACAACATCCTGGTATTTTGCCAGCCAGGAAAGGTAGAGGAGAACAGATATAATCAAATGCTCTCTGTGTAGGAGAAGTAACTTCTGGCAGTTTCTGAAGACAATGTTGAATTTATTGTCTTCCTATGAATTTGTCTCTAGAGTTTGGACCATTTTAACTAAACTCAGCAAAAAAAGAAAGGTCCCTTTTTCAGGACCCTGTCTTTCAAAGATAATTTGTAAAAATACAAAGAACTTTACATATCTTCATTATAAAGGGTTTAAACACTGTTTCCCATGCTTGCTCGATGAACCATAAACAATTAGTGAACATGCACCTGTCGAACGGTCGTTAAGACACTAACAGCTTACAGATGGTAGGCAATTAAGGTCACAGTTCTGAAAACTTAGGACACTAAAGAGGCCTATCTACTGACTCTGAAAAACACGAAAAGAAAGATGCCCAGGGTCCCTGCTCATCTGCGTGAACGTGCCTTAGGCATGCTGCAAGGAGGCATGAGGACTGCAGATGTGGCCAGGGCAATAAATTGCGATATCTGTACTGTGAGACGCCTAAGACAGCGCTACAGTGAGACAGGACGGACAGCTGATTGTCACATCTGAACATCACACCTGCGGGACAGGTACAGGATGGCTACAACAATTTGTGCATTACAAATTCTAAAATATTAAAGTCAATATCCTAATACAAATTCAAAATTATGGAATTCAAGTACAATTTATTTTGCCACTGAAATATCTCCATACATGGGACTCACTTTGCGGGAAAATGATCGAGACTAACTCTACACAGATATTCAACCAGACACAGCAGGACATTTCAAACAGTCAACGAAGGGGTTGAATTTCTTCAAGTATTTTGCGTTTGTTACCTGAAGGATGAATGCCACGTTCTAGACAACTGGGAACTCGCAAAAAAATAAGTTCCGAATGTGAGAATTTGTTTTGAACGGTCTTCCAACTCGGAATTCCAACATGGGAACTCTGGCCTCTTTCTAGAGTACCGACTTGCCGACCTGAAGATCACAGTCATCATGATTTGACCTAGTTCTTTTCAGCACCATGAAATGAGCCACCTGCGATTTCCCACATGGCAGCATCTTGTCATTATTGCTAGCTATCTGAATTTTCAGATAATTCACCAACCTCATCTCTTTTTCGTGCATCATTTCCATGAAGTTGTCAGACAACCCGTCTATAGAGAACAATAGTAATGGCGTCTTTTTGTAGGCACCATCGTGTCACTTCCGGATCTGTTTCACCTGTCCTTGTGCTTGTCTCCACCTCCCTCCAGGTGTCGCCCATCTTCCCCATTATCCCCTGGGTACTTATACCTGTGTTTTCTGTTTGTCTGTTGCCAGTTCGTCTTGTTTGTGCAAGTCAACCAGTKGTTTGTCTCTGCACCTGCTTTTTCCCAGTCTCTCTTTTCTGCCATACTGGTTTTGACCCTTACTCTGAGCCCGCGTGCCTGACCACTCTGCCTGACCTCTCTGCCTAACCTGAGCCTGTCTGCTGTCCTGTACCTTTGCCTCACTACTCTGGATTTATCCCAAAACCATATTCTTTCCCCATTAATTTTCCCTGTAGGCATGGCTAAACGGACCAGAGGTAACTAATTTCCGTTTTTTTAGGACTACAAGCTGGCGAGCTCTATGGGATAAACGCCGAAAATAAGATCTGAGGTAGGTTAACACATGCTTAGGAGATCTTATATGTTTTGTTCTGTTGGTAGAGCATGGACCTCGCAATGCCAGTGTTATGGGTTCGATTCCCACGGGGGACCAGTACGAACAAATATGAAATGATTACATGTAAATATCTTGTCCATAGGGGTTTCAAAACATCAAGAAGAACATAAGACCAATTCTCTTCATACATGCTTGGCAGTGACTCCAACATCTGCAAGTTTTGTATAAAATGAATTTACTCCCATTCAACACACAGCCTAGTCTACATGAATAAGATAATCTTTGCTCAACTGTCCTTTGAAATTACTATGATGTGCTGTTTCAGAGCCAAGGTGTCCCAGATTTTAGGGTAGACTAATATTGTTGTTTTTCAAACCACCTGAACTGAGCCATAAAGACTACATAAATAAGATAACAGGGCTTGTCCAGCTCCAGTCATTACAAGGCTTGATATCATCTTTTATATGATCCTAGTAAATCCATCTGCGATCCTCCTACCATAATCAACCGTTGACTGGCAATCTTGCTTTTCACTTTGATTTTGTATTTTTTCTGTAATTCAATTGAGATAATGATATGTATCAGCATTACACGTCTTGGATTATCTTATTTAACCTTTATTTATACAGGTTAGACATGTTTTTGTAGTGATTGTAGTAACATTGATTGTACAATGTAAATGCCTCAGAGCCTTTTAAAGTAACACCACAGATGGCTTTCATTGTATCCTACCTTGTCCTCGCTTTCCCGCTTGATTATACATTGCCTGCCAATCTAAACATTGGTTTAAATGGGATGAGGAGCAGAGCAGCCCAGGCTGTAGGGCTGCAGAGTGTCTGCCTGTGCAGTGATGCTGCCTGCTGTCGCTGGGCTGGCTCAGAGTGTTTATAGTGTGAGGGGGGGACTCCTAGGAGGCTGCTATTTTTAGCTCTTCTTTCATCATTCCTCTCTGCTCTGCGCAGCGTGGAAGGAAGGGATGGTGGGAGGGAGCCTCGGGCTGCATTCTAATGAATATGACAGCTGAATCTGGATGGCAGCTATAAAACAACTCTTTCTGTAAGGTTGCATGTGTGTTGTGTGTGTGTGTGTGTCGACTGTGAAACAACTCCATCTGCAAAGGGGGCCCCCTTCTCTCTCTATAGCAACGTTGATGATGGTTGTAAATCCATGGAATGAGCTAGCTGAGGAGGGCATGGGATGAGAATTAAGAACAACTCTTTGGTCCCTTTCATTTTCTTTCCCTTGTTATTTTTTGCATGTTGTTTCCTCATTGTTTGTTTATGCTGCATTGAGAGTGAAAGTGCATCACACAATCAGGATGATGTAATGGTGTTCGAATTGTATCTGTTGAACGACTACTACAGTAGAACAAGCTATGTTTATTGTGTGTCTTGTAGAGCAACACATTGGAACCCCAAGCAGTGTTAGAGTTTATTGTGAAGTATGGCAGACAGCTTTATGTAGTACAGTCTTGTGTAATGCATTCAGTGACACTCTGGCTGCCCAGCCAGTGTTTCTCCTCAGGTTGCCACAACAGACGGTAAAGTGTTCTTTCTGCTCTTTCTGATTTTTAAAATGAYGTAATAGCCCCTTCATATATCATTTTTAAACAATACACTTCATAACAAACGTTATTGGCATACAAATGAAAACATCACAAGACAAAGAGTAGGCTAATCTTCCCTTTCTGAGGTTGTGACCAGGTGGGTAGGATACAAAGCAGGATAAGTTAGTTAGCCAGCTAACATGCCTAAATATTATGAAATAACTGTATTTTTTGAAAGATACTTTTGAAATGGGCATGGTCTACTCAACAACCAATAACACATATCTAAGTTTAGCTTTCTTAATTAACCTGAAAATCAATAGTTATTTCTGGTTGTTTGTCAAAGTTAGCTGGCTAACTTATTGATCTTGCTTTGTAGTTTATCCCTCAGCTCTGGTATATAGATGTATGCTGGTTGAGGTCCTAGGCTGTAATTAGAAACATGTCCTCAGCATTATTAAACACACACACACATCAACCCCTTATGTAGGGCCATTGGAGAATGAGACCTCTAGGAGAGAATATTCAGGAAATGAGAATCTAACCAATACCTCCCTGGCCTTGCCAGTCAGTCCATCCTCTGTGTATTTTTGGATGTATTTAAAGTGAAGGTATAACATGTCCTGAAGGAATCACCATGGAGATAAATGGCAAAACAAGCAAATAATGGCAACAAAGTTCCCTCAGTCGAGGCCTATTGTAAGACCTCTGGTCTGAGGGAAGAGAACAGATATCTATTTGATAATTAAGAGTGGTGTGTTCTGAACCTCTGCTCCTGTCATTATTGCCCTCTGTTCTGTTTGTCCAGGTCTTGTAACGGGAGGCTTTTGTTCTATCTGAAGTCTTAATTTAAACTGGAAGGATTTATAACAAGAAACGTTACCAAGAAGAACTCTTCTCAGTAACCCAAATTGAGTTTGTAGACAAGTCCGACCTCCCGAAATGCCTCAGGAGTCAGCAGCACGTATTTGTCTGCTTGGCTGTGGCTTGTGGCAGGTTGCATCATAGGGTAGAAAGGAGGGACAGTTATAACATAGCTGACACTCTCTGTGAAAAAAATGTCCTCATGAGGACTAGGCTAGATGGATGATAGACAGTCCCTGCAGTGAAAGCTAAATAGACACATTACACCTTCAGAACACCTTGTATGCATCCCAGATGGCACCCTATTCCCTATATAGTGCACTACCTTTGACCAGGGCCCATAGCGCACTATATATGGAATAAGCTGCCGTATGGGAGGCACACACTGAGGTTTTCCATCATGTGATGAGAGTGTCGAGGTCGCTGGGCAATCTTGCCAAGGCTCTTGACTGAAGAATATCCTGCTGGATGTTATGTGCCTGTTTGGGTGAAACCACAGGCAGGTTAAAAGAAAGTGGATATATTTTAGTCTTTATTTTTCTCACCTCCTCTCCCCCACCACCAACCTCATCTCTCTTTCAACACCTTATTTTTCTCACCTCCTCTCCCCCACCACCAACCTCATCTCTCTTTCAACACCTTATTTTTCTTTGTCTCATTATATCCCAAACACTCAGTAACTAGGTTTCCATCCAATTGGTGACATATTTTCATGCAAATATTCAAAAATTAAAATAAAACGATATGTGCATTTTCTTACCAGAAATGTGTTTGCATCAAATTGACTTGTTGCAGATAAAAGGCTGTGTCTGATGACGGACTGCACATAAAAAATGACTGTATGTACCGAATAAAACACAAGAGTTAAATGGGTTTCCATCACATTTTCAACTCTACTGATGGTTTTGTCACAAAAAATGTTGCTTGATATATAGCGAAAGTGCCCACTCTGGTCTTGGCACGTGTGCTCTGGCCAACAGCTCACAGATACATTGTGGTTATAGCCTACATGATGAGATTATTTTGGACAAAATAGCTAGATTATTTGTCACAAACGGCAGACAAGCAYCGATCATCATGTCACCAGAATAAGACCCTCGATATTTATTGGAAAGGAGCATCAAGCTCATCACYGTGCACTTTCACCWCCCTGTGAAGTTCATCATAACAGACTGTATTTTATCTGTAGCCTAACACACTGCATGCTTTCCTGAGTCATTCCCAAGTCRTAGTGGGAGGACCTCACAGCATATCATCGCATGACTCCAAGTTTGCTTTGATATAATGGTTATTATATCAATATTTGCACATAAAGGCGTTTCCACTGTAATTCGTCATATTCATTTTACAGACCTGAAAAGATCCCACGTTGTCTAGCGTACTTAGTTTTGTCGACATTTGGAAAGTTTACAGAAAAATGTGCTTTTTCCATCAGGCCTGTCGTGAAATGTTTCGTYCGACTTGCACTTTACTTGCATAAAAAAGGTTGGATGGAAACCTGGTTAGTGATTTCAAAGGATAGTGTTGTTTTAGTCTTTGTAAATGTGACTTGGATTCACTCAGCCAATAACACAATCAGCCGATCATTTAAAGTCCAATTGTTCTCCTTTATTGGTATACATATAGCTGTGATGAGAAGACAGAGAAAAGAAGAGCCTGGTTAAGGTCATCATCCTTCTAAATACAGCTGCGCTCATCTTGTTTGAATGTGTGTGGATTTGATTTATTAACGTGGAATAACAGAGCAGGTTGGGGCAGATGAGTCAGTTTCACCAAAGAGAAGGAGCCCACTACTGTTAATTCAATTCATCCAGGAAGACAAATAGTGAGATTACCCACAAAAAAAGAAAAGAAGATAAAAAAAGGTGGGATTTGGCAGTATATTCCCTTGCCAGTGCCTGGCTTCTCTGGAATCAATAGTCCCTGCCTCTATGGTTGAAAAGAAGCATAAAGCCTCAATTAAAGTGTACAGTACAGCTGGTTAAATTGCTCATCCACATAATATGGCTTGTTATCTATCTTACCAATGTTAATCAGCCTTACTAGCCAAAACTACTTCTCTCATATACATTCATTAAACTGTACATTGGTGGCTAGAATAGAAACGCTATGTGAAACAACCTGCACTCCACACACACACACACACACACACACACACACACACTAGACACAGAGGTCGATTGATGGTGTGTTCTAAAGAGATTGGAGACAGGGGTAATCGTGTGGGACGCTACAGAGCATCTCTCTCTTAAGTAGCTGCAGTTACTCTGACAACGCTGACAAGGTGAGGGTTGCCGGAGCGGGTGGGGCTGAGCGCAGGCGGATATGGCTCCTGTGTAGTGATGTTTGTCTGCAGGGAAAATAACAAGGAGATGCAGGGAAACAATGACCTTCTGACAGGAGATAATATTTGCGTCCCAAATGGATCCCCATATAGGGCACTACTTCTGATGAGCCCTATGAGCCCTGGTCAAAAGTAGTACACTACATACACTAGGTAATGGGTTGCCATTTGGGACAAAGATAATGACAGAAGTTGGCACCCCAGGTACAGCAGGCAACGAGGCTGGAACAGAAGAGGATCATTTTAGAACAGTGTTAGCAGTATTATTGTTATAGTGGCCTGGAGTGGCTGGGGAGAACACCGTGGGTGAAAAACACAGAGGAAAGTATTTCTGGACAGGGTAGGGAGGTGTGTGTGTGTTTGTCTTTACTTCTGTGTGTATGTGTTTTTTCTTTATTTCTCTGTGTGTGTGTGTGTGTGTGTGGGGGGGGGGGGGGCTGCTTTTAGTGACAAAAGTGAAATGAGGAATGTAAAATGCACTGAATATTAACGCATCAATTTCAAAGATTTTACTGAGTTACAGTTCATATACTGTAAGGAAATCAGTCAATTGAAATAAATAAATTAGGCCCTATGTCACGACTTCTGCCGAAGTCGTTGCCTCTCCTTGTTCGGGCGGTGCTCGGTTTTGTCTTGTCTTCCCACATACCTGGTTTCAATCCCATTCATTACCTGTTGTGTATTTAACCCTCTGTTTCCCCTCATGTCTTTGTCAGAGATTGTTTTATGTCAGTGTTGTTTCTTGTTGTATAGGTGCGCGACGGGTCCTCATACCCATGTTTATTTTATGTATGTACATTTTAGTGTTTGGAGCATGTTAAGTGGACATATATTAAAAGACTCCATTTACACTCCGTTTGACTCTCCTGYGCCTGACTTCCCTGCCACCTATACACACGACTCTGACAGAATCTCTGACCAAGACATGAGGGGAAACAGAGGGTTAAATACACAACAGGTAATGAATGGGATTGAAACCAGGTGTGTGGGAAGACAAGACAAAACCAATGGAAAATGAAAAATAGATCAATGATGGCTAGAAGACCGGTGACGTCGACCGCCGAGCACCGCCCGAACAAGGAGAGGCAACGACTTCGGCAGAAGTTGTGACACCCTAATCTATGGATTTCACATGACTGGGAATACAGATGGTATCTGTTGGTCACAGATACCATAAAAAATGGTAGGAGCGTGGATCAGAAAACCAGTTAGTATCTGGTGTGACCACCATTTGCCTCAAACATTCCTCCTTTGCATAGAATTGATTAGGCTGCTGATTGCGGCCTGTGGAATGTTGTCCCAATCCTCTTCAATGGCTGTGCAAAGTTGCTGGATTTTTGGCGAGAACTGGAACACACTGTTAGTGTTAGTGTACTATCTCTTATTTTTCTTCTTCTTTTATCCCATCCCTGTGTATCTTATCCATCTCCCGTGTGCATTCTCTCTTGGCTTTATGATTGATTTGGGTACGAATGGAGCATTCGTTGGGAGATTGCATTGGGGCAAATCTGATTAGGGGTTGGAATGATCATCTAGGAAATATGATAACTTGTTTTTGGAAATGCATCCAACCGGTATCCACTCCCCTCATTATAGAATTGTATGGTCATTAGGTTCAACTGGAAATTGGAAAGAAATGTAGGCAAACTTAATCTATTTCCAGACGATAATACTCTGATGGCAATGTTGTGGTCCATCAGATCAGATAATAAGTGTAACAATGTGTTTGACGTATAAAACATCCTCTGCCAAACCGAGGGAGAGGAAAATGACCATGTGAGAAGTGAGCACTCTAATCACAGAGAGAAAAATGATTTACATTGGTTGTGACAAGATCCCAGTAGAGGAGATTCATATCAGGCCAGCGCAGGCTTTAATCAGCAAATGAATCTACTCAGTAAGTGTGGATCACAAGTGTGTTTAAGTGTGTGTGCATGTGTATGCGTGTGTGTGTTTTGGAAGGGCTGAGGGATTACGTTGTGAAGAGCCTGCTTCTTTAGTAGATTGATTCATATTTCAGGGGAATGTTCATCATGATTTGGTAGTGTGTGACGCTTTGCAAATCCCACATTTAAAACTGATGCACCCATTGCATTGCATCCATGCAATGGGTGCTTTCTACTTTGTGCTTTTCTTCACTGTTTTAAGAGTTATGTTCTTTTGTATTCATACTATATATATCTTCAGTACATTTTGAGAACGGGCCAGTAAGTCAAAATTTAAATAGCTTATTTCCTCCTTATTCTTAAATGGACAATCAGTCTTAGTTCCAGTCAATAACGGTATAACAAACCCACAAGGTATTTAAAGGACCGGAAGGGTATCTTTTCTAATGCACTGTGGTGAAACCACAGGCTAAAGTCAGCTGTCTGGAGATGAAAACACTAATATATTCTGTTGTATTTTCCCTGCCAGCCATGGGTAGGTGGCACAAATGGAGCATTTTAATTAAAAACTGCTGAGACACAGTGATCCAGGAGGGAGACAGGCTGGCAGAGCAGTGCCAAGGTTTCCCACACATAGCCTAGCCTAGACACTAGGCTTGGGTGATATACAGTTTATACCGTATTCAGGTTTTTTCCAAATACCAATGCTATGATTTTCAATACCGTAACAAAATAAAAAAATATATATATAAAAAAAATATATAAATATATATATACAGTTGAAGTTGGAAGTTTACATACACCTTAGCCAAATACATTTAAACTCAGTTTTTCACAATTCCTGACATTTAATCAGAGTAAAAATTCCCTGTCTTAGGTCAGTTAGGATCACCACTTTATTTTAAGAATGTGAAATGTCAGAATAATAGTAAAGAGAATGATTTATTTCGGCTTTTATTTATTTCATCACATTCCCTGTGGGTCAGAAGTTTACATATTTACAAATTTTACAAATTTTCTATAGGTTTGAGGTCAGGGCTTTGTGATGGCCACTCCAATACCTTGACTTTGTTGTCCTTAGGCTGACCAGATGGCTCATAAAAGGACAGAGAAATTACACTAACTTGACTGCATGTGTTTCTTCTGTCTCACAGGCCATGCACAGCCATGTTGCCTTTTAGAGAAGTTGGAGTATGTGGCCCAACCTCTAATATTATGAAGCATTCTTTTTATCATGAAGATGTTATTCCTCTATAAACCTGTCCTATACCATGAAGCATGCATTTTTGTGTATATTGTTGTTATTATAGTATGTTATGTGTATAGTACCTCTATGATGTTAATATGTCCATCCATTCATCTGCTGTGTGATTAGTGTTCATAATGGTTTTCCAATATTTCCCTTGTTTTATAGCCGTGCAACACATCGCATCGTCATGCACGTGTCCATTTAGATGTTTTCCAGCGCGTTGGCCTCCACCATCTCTGCGCGGCCAAATCCAGGGAGATTACCGTTGTTATGGTTACGGAAAGCTGCTGATGTAATTCGGTCAGTTCGTCAGGTTGGACAAAGGTGGGCAGTGTGCTTCCCCCTCTCTCCCCCTCCCCCCTCCCTCTCTCCTTTCCCCCCTCCCGTCTTCCCTTCTTTCCCTCCCCTTCTCCAGTGAGGAAATTGAGGGAACCAAAACATCATTGATGGGTTGGTTACAACATCATTGATGAATAGTAAGGTGATTAAAATGAGATCGTTCTCTAAATCTCTCTTTTCACATGACTAATTATCAAAGTGAATAATTGGAAAAACGAAACAAGGTGGTTCTTTTGGGTACATTTCCCTCTAACCCCCCCTCAAATTGGTAATCAAGTCCCCTCCATAACGATGGTTGGAAGCACGGTAATCACATTATAGCCATATTTACTGGCATGGGAGGGTCAGGCTGGACAGACAGGGTGTATATTTACAAGGGGGCAGCTGGAACACATCAATAATCGTGAGCGGAAATGCAAGGAAATGTTCCTAGGATGTCTTTCTAACCAAGTGTATTTGGTTCCCATTAATTTGGACATTAAACCGGGCAGCTAATTGTCCATTAGGGCTTAATGTATTTTTTCCCCCTGCAACGCCAGTCCTGGTGTGTCTTATGATGGCAGTGTTGTTGCCATTGACAGGCTACACACTGTAATAAGACAGAGAGAGGCAGCAAACTAAAATGTGAGTTGCTGTGACTTAATTTATTGGGTAGGCCCCACTTTAGTCATTACAGAGCAAACTCAATGACCAAGTACAGTTCTCTCTCTCTCTCTCTCTCTCTCTCTCTCTCTCTCTCTCTCTCTCTCTCTCTCTCTCTCTCTCTCTCTCTCTCTCTACTCTTCCCTCTCTCTCTCTCTCTCTCCTCTCTCTCTCTCTCTCGCTCTCTCTCTCTCTCTCTCTCTCTCTCTCTCTCTCTCTCTCTCTCTCTCTCTCTCTCTCTCTCTCTCTCTCTCTCTCTCTCTCTCTCTCTCTCTCTCTCTCTCTCTCTCTCTCTCTCTCTCTCTCTCTCTCTCTCGTCTCTCTCTCTCTCTCGTCTCTCTCTCTCTCTCTCTCTCTCTCTCTCTCTCTCTCTCTCTCTCTCTCTCTCTCTCTCTCTCTCTCTCTCTCTCTCCTCTTCCTCCTCTCTCTCTCTCTCCTCCTCTCTCTCTCTCTCTCTCTCTCTCCTCTCTCCTCCTCTCTCTCTCGTCCCACGAAATGCGCAACGAAGATAGTGGGGTGGTAATGCATCGACCAAAACTGTATCAAAAGACGTCGTCTATCTATGATGCCGGTTTGCCCTGATGAACTGTGTGTGTCTGCCCATTGTGTGCATGTACCCTGATTTGAAAAGGCCATTGGTCTGATTGAATGGCAAATTTGAGGAAGTACCACTCGTCATGACATTTCAATGTTTGAATAGAGGTAGGCTATCTGTGCCACACTGGGGGCATTGTCCCTGTGAATGTGAAGGGACTCCCACTCAAGGCCCTGGCGCAGACTGCCCTGTTCAGTTTTGTTCTTGAATAGCCAGCCGTGCCAGCCTAACTCAATATTCATCATTGAGACTACTTTGAATGGCCTTGAAAGTGCGTTTCAGGAGAGCAGAAAAAAACTGTTTATTAATATACTACAAGACTAGCATAAAGAATGCATGATACGATAGGGCAAAAATGGACAAAACACAAAATGCATGTGTGTGTAGAATTGTTGCAGAAGGGTAGCAGTGCATGTTAGAAGGGTATTGGTTGTGTGGGGTTCTGGTTTACCTAGGTATGCTTTAGACTTACTTTAAGACTTTTTAAACAAAATCTTTTTAGACTAAATCTTTTCACTCTGTGAGGTTGCAGCCTTAGAACTGAATCTCCCCTGTCCCCACCCCCCCTCTCTCTCTCTCTTACCCTCCCCTACCTCCTCCCTCCTGTCCCTCCTCCTCCCCTCTCCTCTCCTCTTCCTCTCCTCTCGCCTCCCTACCTCTCCCTCTGTCCCTACACCTCCCCACCTCTCGCCTCCCCTACCTCTCCCTCTGTCCTCTCCCTACCCCTCCCATCCCTCTCCCTCTGTCTCCTCCCTCCTCCTCCTCCTTCTCGCCTCCCCCTACCTCTCCCTCTTCTCCTCTACCCCCTCCTCTCGCCTCCCTACCTCTCCCTCGTCCTCTCCCTACCCCTCCCCTACCCTATCCTCTTCCTCTCCCTCCCCTCCTCTCCTCTCGCCTCCCCTACCTCTCCCTCTCCTCTACCTCTCCCTCCTCCTCGCCTCGCCTCCCCTACCTCTCCCTCTGTCCCTCTCCCTACTCCTCCCCTACCTCTGTCCTCTCCCTCCTCGCCTCCCCTACCTGTCCCTCTGTTCTCTCCTTCCCCCTCCCCTACCTCCCGCAAGGCCCCCGCTCAAGAAAGCCACTCAATACATGCCCCATCTGAAGTTTGCCTCTGTCCTCTCCCTCCCCTCCCTCGCCTCCCTACTTCTCCCTCTGTCTCCTCCTCCCCCTCCCTACCTCTCCCTCCTGTCCTCTCCCCTCACTCCTCCCTACCTCTCCCTCCTGTCCTCTCCCTCCCCTCCCCTCGTCTCCCCTACTCTCCCTCTGTTCTCTCCCTCCCCCCTCCCCTACCTCTCCCTCTGTCCTCTCCCTCCCCCTCCCCTCGTCTCCCCTACTTCTCCCTCCTTCTCTCCCTCCCTCTCCTACCTCTCCTCTGTTCCTCCCCTTCCCCCTCCCTACATCTGCCTTCTGTTCTTCTCCTTTACCCCTCCCCTCGCCTCCACATGACCCCTCCCTCTGTTCTCTCATTCCCCTCCCCTCCCCTGCCTCTCCCTCTCGCCTCTGTCCTTTCCCTACCCCTCCCCCTGCTTACACTCAACACTGTTTATCTTTCCACCACGACCACAGCGGCTCTCAATAAACAGCAGCATCTTCAGTTCAGTCGTTCCATGCAAATACACACAAACCCCCAAAAGATATGATTACGAGAGTAGCAAACACACTCAGTGGGCTGGATTGACTCTCAGCTGCTGTTGCAGCCAAGGTGACAGTAAAAACAATATGAGGAACTGTGGAAAAAGCAGTTAAATGATATAGCCTACTGTAACTAATCATGGCCCAACACTATGTTTTATTACATTACCTGCTAAACAATGGTTATCTATGGAACTGTAAATGGAAAAAGCTCATTGGGTTATTTTTCCGTTGGCCTACCCACGCACACACAGTGATAAAATCTTAAGCAGAATGGGCGATATCACCAAACGGATAAGGAGTGCCTTGCGCAAATGTGGGTGTTACTTGACAGTTTATTACGGGTGATGTTTTGTTATGCAAGTTATGAAGTTGTCAACCAAGAGTCAGAAGCACCAATTCAATGATAAAGCTTTAGTTGCCCCCCGCGTGCTTTATCTTGAGTCTTGACAACCTTTGCTTGAGGGGTCTAATGCACTTGAATGTTTTTATGCAATTTCTGCATTTTTTTATTAAAGATTGAATAATTGAAACTTGGGTGTTTAATTATTAAGAGGTGTTCAGGAAGCCAAGGTTGGAAGGATAGGGTCGGCGATCTATAATAAGGACACTGGCAGTACCGGGGCGGCAGGTAGCCTAGTGGTTAGAGCATTGGACTAGTAACTGAAAGGTTACAAGATTGAATCCCTGAGCTGACAAGGTAAAAATCTGTAGTTCTGCCCCTGAACAAGGCAGTTAACCCACTGTTCCTAAGCTGTAATTGAAAGTAAGAATTTGTTCTTAACTGACTTGCCTAATTAAATGAAGGTAAAATAAATTAGAAGGAATATATTCTCAATAGGAGTTGTTATGGGAAAGGAGACAAGGTTTGGCTAACTAGGACTGTTCTTCCTGGAGAGTCCTGCTTGCTACTTATACTTGGAAAAGTCTTCTCATTAGTGTAGGTTGTCTGCGTGTGTGTGTACGTCACCAGGTGACCATCCTCTCCAGGGACACGGGATTCCCTATAGCCTCTAAACCTAGTGTCACAGACGTCAACTAGATCCACTCACTCACACACCTCCTCACCTCCAGAGGCAAAGGTCAAGGTTTCCCAATAAAGCCTTTGGGTTGGACAATATTAAAGAATAGTGGATGGAAAACATCATTCATAAAACCATTYATCAATATGCTGCATTGGCTTTATTGATCGCCTGGGTGGAGCCTATACTTAAATGTACAGATGGGTTTCCTGTCAGAGGTATAGTTGTATGTGAAGAGATTGAGCACCACCATTGTCACGTTCGCTGGAATAAATGTCGGACCAAGGCGCAGCGGATGTTGAGTTCCACATTATTTATTAGAAAGTGAAACTAAGCAAAGACAAAAACAAATAAACAATAAACTAACAACAAACTGTGACTACAGATATTCTACATGCACTAACTCAAAACAAAATTCAATATCCCACCAAAACACAGGTGGAAAAAATGCTACTTAAGTATGATCCCCAATTAGAGACAACGATTACCAGCTGCCTCTAATTGGGAATCATACAAAATCACCAACATAGAAAAACAAACCTAGAACCCCACATTGAAATAATAAACTAGACTAACCCCCCAGTCACGCCCTGACCTACTCCACCATAGAAAATAAGGACTCTCTATTGGCAGGATGTGACAACCATTTATGGCTAGTTTTATAGGTTTGAATACATTAGCAGGGCCTGACATTAACTTTTTTAGCCACTTATCTTTCGGACAAGTAGGACTGATGTTTTTCTTGTCTGAAAGCTCACGTCACTAAAAATAGACTGGTCTGTAACGCCATGGGCCAGAAATGTGACTGAAAATTGTGTTGTATGATGCAAGGAGCCACTTTACAAAATAAAGTTCATTATTATAATTATTATTACCGAGAATTAGACAACATGTAGGCTGCCCTCTGCCTAGAGCTGGGCAATAGGGCCAAAAAGTCATATCATGATCAATTTACCCATTGAGCTCATTAACTTTTAAATGCACAGTTACTTTCAAATTAGTGGCAGAAAAGTAGACATACAGTACTTTATCCAGTGCCAAGTAGGACATGAAAGAAGTTAGCTATTTAACTAACACGTTCAGAGAATGTATGATGGATATTTTGTCAAAATAGGATCCAGAATGATCAGATTTATTTTGTGGTCTGAAGAGATACCTTTTCTTGAATATTTTTGGTGCATGTTTGCCTAAGCTATAGGCCCCATGCTACATACTGTATTTCAGGAAGTGAGAACCCAAACATATTAACTAGATTGCTAACCTTAAATACAGTCTTGTAATGCACTTAAGTAAAAATACTTTAAAGTACTACTTAAGTCGTTTTTTGGGGTATCTGTACTTTACTTGACTCTTTATATTTTGGACAACTTTTACTTTTACTCCATACATTTTCCTGACACCCAAAAATACTTGTTACATTTTGAATGCCTAGCAGGACAGGAAAATGGTCCAATTCACACGCTTATCAAGAGAACATCCCTCGTCATCCCTACTTCCCCTGATCTGGCAGACTCACTAAACACACATGTTTCATATGTAAATGATGTCTGTGCGTTAGAGTGTGCCCCTGGCTTTCCATAAATAAATAAAAAAACAAGAACATTTTGCCATCTAGTTTTCTTAATATAAGGAATTTAAAATTATTTGTTATTTTACTTTTACTTTTGATAATTAAGTATATTTTAGCGATTACATTTTCTTAAAATAATTGCAAAAAAGGTTTTCTGTTGCTCAATTAGCCTTTTAAAATTATTAACTTGGATTAGCTAACACAGTGTGCCATTGGAACACAGGAGTGATAGTTGCTGATAATGGACCTCTGTATGCCTATGTAGATATTCCCCCCCAAAATCTGCCTTTTCCAGATACAATAGTCATTTACAACATTAACAATGTCTACACTGCATTTCTGATCAATTTGATAAACTAGGAAATTTCTAAGGGACCCCAAACTTTTGAATGGTAGTGAATATTTAAAACCAAATATTTTTAGAATTTTACTCAAGTAGTATTTTACTGAGTGAGTTTCACTTTTTCTATTAATAAGGTATCTTTAATTTTACTCAAGTATGACATTGGGTACTTTTTCCACCACTGCTAGAATATATGATATTGTTAATAGATAGAAATTACTGTTACAGTGCCTTGCAAAGGTATTCATCCCCCCCATCCCCGTTTTTCCTATTTTGTTGCATTACAACCTGTAATTTAAATAGATTTTTATTTGGATTTCATGTAATGGACATACACAAAATAGCCCAAATTGTTGAAGTGAATTTTTTTTAAATGACTTGTTTCAACAACAACAAAAAAACATGCATATGTATTAAGATCTGGTGCAACCAATTACCTTCAGAAGTCACATAATTAGTAAAATAAAGTCCACCTGTGTGCAATCTAAGTGTCACATGATCTGTCACATGATCTCAGTATATATACACCTGTTCTGCAAGGCCCCAGAGTCTGGAACACCACTAAGCAAGGGGCACCACCAAGAAAGCGGCACCATGAAGACCAATGAGCTCTCCAAACAGGTCAGGGACAAAGTTGTGGAGAAGTACAGATCAGGGTTGGGTTATAAAAAAATATCTGAAACTTTGAACATCCCACGGAGCACCATTAAATTCATTATAAAGAAATGGAAAGAATATAGCACCACAACACACCTGCCAAGAGAGGGCTGCGCACCAAAACTCACGGACCAGGCAAGGAGGGCATTAATCAGAGAGGCAACAAAGACACCAAAGATAACCCTGAAGGAGCTGCAAAGCTCCACAGCGGAGATTGGAGTATCTGTCCATAGGACCACTTTAAGCCATACACTCCACAGAGCTGGGATTTACGGAAGCGTGGCCTGWAAAAAAGCCATTGCTTAAAGAAATAAATAAGCAAACACGTTTGGTGTTCACCAAAATGCATGTGGGAGACTCTCCAAACATATAGAAGAAGGTACTCTGGTCAAATGAGACTAAAATTGAGATTTTTGGCCATCAAGGAAAACACGATGTCTGGCGCAAACCCAACACCTCTCATCAYCCCGAGAACATCATCCCCATGTTGGTGGCAGCATCATGCTGTGGGGATATTTTTCATCGGCAGGGACTCGGAAACTGGTCAGAATTGAAGGAATGATGGACGGTGCTAAATACAGGGACATTTTTGAGGGAAACCTGTTTCAGTCTTCCAGAGATTTGAGACTGGGATGGAGGTTCACCAGCAGGACAATAACCCTAAGCATGCTGCAAAAGCAACACTCAAGTGTTTAAGGGGAAACATTTAAATGTCTTGGAATGGTCTAGTCAAAGCCCAGACCTCAATCCAATTGAGAATCTGTGGTATGACTTAAAGATTGCTGTACACTAGTGGAACCCATCCAACTTGAAGGAGCTGCAGCAGTTTTGCCTTGAAAAAGGGCAAAAATCCCAGTGGCTAGATGTGCCAAGCTTATAGAGACATACCCCAAGCGACTTGCAGCTGTAATTGCTGCAAAAGGTTGCTTTACAAAGTTTTGACTTTGGGGGTGGGGGGTGAATAGTTATGCACGCTCAAGTTTTCAGTCTTTTTGTCTTGTTTCTTGTTTGATTCACAAGAAAAAATATTTTGCACCTTCAAAGTGGTAGGCATGTTGTTTAAATCAAATGATACAACCCCACCAAAAACATTTTAATTCCAGGTTGTAAGGCAACAAAATAGGAAAAATGCCAAGGGGGGGAATACTTTCGCAAGCCACTGTAGATCAATAACATGGCTATGTCCAACACAAACTTCCCATTGGTAGTAGGGACGTCAAACGTACCTTTGGACTAGGGTTGAATATTTTCCCAGTATTTTACAAATGTTCCATCCCGAGAATAAATCACTTTTTTCCCAGGTAACCCAGTAATTCCCCGCTAAAACATTCAAAAGCATTATAAAGCAAAAAAATACAGTATGTCTAGATTTGATTAGAGCTTTGATCAGAATGAAAATTCAAATCTGATGCTACCTGAGCCTGATGAGTCATATATTAAATACATTTTATRAACCCTTCATGAACGAAATATAATGAGCCCAAGCCCAAAAAAAGCCCAAATGGTTGTGCCATTATCCAATAAATATATGATATAGSCTACTGCACATTATGCACAACAGAAAAACATAAACGCCCATAGATGTAGCTAGCTATATTCTCTCTTATGTAAAGAAATGAAACTAGCAGGCTAATCTTTTTGAGTGTGAACTGTATTACTGTACTGTATTATACTGTATTATATGGAGTGGAATTATGCACGTTCAAACCATGATAAAGCAGATGAGAACATGTGATTATGGTGCAGCACATGCAGCCTACAAAGTTACAAGTATTGGCTAGCGAATTTRATTTTAATTTTGAAATAGAATAGGGCCTATTTGTATAATTAGTAGGCTGATGCATATATACCTTTCATAATATTTTCCCTAATGTTATTAGCCTACCTCCTCTTTCTCTCTCTATTGCTACTTCATTCCTTCTTTGCTTTCAACAGATAAATGAAACAAGTTTTGTTGTCCTTAATAATATAGGACAAGAATTATAGAAGGCGTTCACATATCTTCATGAAGATTGAGTCGTTATGGGTCTGAATAAATAACTGCTATAGCCGACCGCCATCATGCGTTCGCTCTTGTTTCAAACTACCAGTGAGTTCTATTGGCTACTGTATTTAAAAAAGAGCTTGCGTCCCTCTTCGAATAGTCTATTGGTAAAAAATAATGTCCAGCAAGCTATTCCAGTCTAGCTTTTCCTGCATGGGACTCCAAGAGCTAAGGAGTGTTGCTTAAGGAGGCCAGCAAGACAGAGGCTATAAATTATAAGCTTATTATGCATAATCCATCCTTAATTAGCTAAATATAAGGCTAATACTTCATTGAATGTATTACCTGAAAGAGGTATGCTAGGGATATCTATATATACATCTAGAACAGGATTATCTATTTTGGATGCAATTTGAATGGAGTTGATGGAGAGAAAGAAAGAATGTGAGTGTGCTCGAGCGTGCACTGATTTAAAGCAACGATATTCATTCGAGTGATAGGCTGTTTTAAAACTCTGCAGCGGCAATAAAAAATATACACTTTACAATTAAAAACCAAGGTGACCCCCGAAAGCCAGATGGAGATGGGTAAATTAGACGCATTTTCGGTCTTTATATTAGGCTATGCTGCAGCAAATGTAGGCATAGGCAGCAAATGTAGCATAGGCTATGCTGCAGCAAATGTAGGCCTACCTGTTACAAGAAAAACATTTACCATGATGAGATGATAGGTCTATATGCATTTTGAACTGCGCTCCAAAATTAGATGGGCTGTTTGTCCCCATCCTGAGCGTTGATTCATCATGCTGAGGCCACAGAGAACCCAGATTTAGACATTGCATATAATTGAACAGTTCCATTTCACGCCATGCTGTGCATATAAATAATTTATTATAATTTACCGGTTTCTCGCAGTTATTTATCCTGGGAAAAAGGACTGGTTTTGGCCTGTAAATCCCGGTAAATCTTAGTAACCGGGTTCTAGCCATTCAACAATACAATGGAAGCTCTATTCTAGAGCGTCTGGTTAAATTGTGCTTAGGATCATTTTTTTAAATCTTTAAATGGTTAAACTAGTGAGCAAAATATATTTAGCTTAATTTCCTATCATCCTATTATTCTATTTTGCCCTATCTAATTAACGTATATTATGTAACTTTCCATGATGTGGAAAGTGTTTAATGTTAATGTTACTACATTAAACATGCTGACGTTTTGACCACATCGAATTGGCGGGAATTACACATCCTTTTTACCTCAGATTGGTGATGGTAGTATAAGAGTTTATAGTCAAGACGATGACACAAGATCAATTGCTTAAAACAGATTAATATCTTTAGTTTTGTACTGTTGATTTTGTTATACAGGATTTAGAACGCAGATGTGTATAATTCTCAAATGGCACGGATAATTCGGGGCTGTCGCACACACCAATACACTGATTTTACAGTCAAACTATCGCTTAAATAGCAGCCAACAGTTGTCACTGTTGATATCCTATGGCAGGTCGTGATTCCTTGAAGTTCACTAACAGAAAATCTGTTTTGTTCCCTTTTCCGTGATGGCAGCCTCCCAAAATCAACATCCGCCGTTCAAAAATATAGATATAAGCCTTCTGCAAGTCTTCATCTAACCAACCATGTGTAGGTAATTCCAAGTTTCCGTGTGGCCTTTAAACAGAACTACACACCATACATTTGCCCCCTGTTCTACTGATTTCAGCATGATATCGATGGAAGTGATTAATAAAAAAAGTTTCGCGTTACACTTACGGCATTTGCGAACCACTTGAATCAAAATGCAAGACTTCAAGATGTAGCCAGCTGTCTTCTACAAATTGTCCTCTAACCAGTGATGTTCACATTATTCCCAGATCCTGTGATTTGAGTTTTAACAGGATGTGCAACCTCATCTTACCCCTCTCGCACAATTGATTTTAACGTGATAATCAATGAGTGATTGACAAAACAGTGTTGCTTTTCTCTTTCTGTTTTGGTGGCCCACATATCAATATACAACATTCCAAAATGTAGCTGACTGTTTTCTGCAGGATGTCCTCTAACAAGTGATGGTTCCATGTGTTTTTGAGTTGTGGTAGTTTCAATGGCACATATCCACCCCCCCTCCCCTTTTTCTTTTTTTGTTGTTGATCATATTACTCCAGTGCTAGCCTCCCTACACTGGCTTCCTGTTAAGGCAAGGGCTGATTTCAAGGTTTTACTGCTAACCTACAAAGCATTACATGGGCTTGCTCCTACCTATCTTTCCGATTGCCGTACATACCTACACGTATGCTACCCATGTGAGACGCAGACTCGGTCTCAACCTTTAAGTCTTTACTGAAGACTCATCTCTTCAGTAGATCATATGATTGAGTGTAGTCTGGCCCAGGAGTGTGAAGGTGAACGGAAAGGCTCTGGATCAACGAACCTTCGTTGCTGTCTCTGCCTGGCCGGTTCCCCTCTCTCCACTGGGATTCTCTGCCTCTAACCCTATTACAGGGGCTGAGTCACTGGCTTACTGGTCCTCTTCCATGCCGTCCCTAGGAGGGGTGCGTCACTTGAGTGGGGTGAGTCTCTGACGTGATCTTCCTGTCTGGGTTGGCGCCCCCCCTTGGGTTGTGCCGTGGCGGAGATCTTTGTATACTCGGCCTTGTCTCAGGATGGTAAGTTGGTGGTTGAGGATATCCCTCTAGTGGTGTGGGGTGTGGGGGCTGTGGTGTGGGGGCTGTGCTTTGGCAAAGTGGGTGGGGTTATATCCTGCCTGTTTGGCCCTGTCCGGGGGTATCATCGGATGAGGCCACAGTGTCTCCTGACCCCTCCTGTCTCAGCCTACAGTTTTATGCTGGCGTAGTAAGTTTGATGCGTCGAGGGGACTGGAGTGTAGTAGGTCAGTCTGTTATATTGGAGTACTTCTCCTGTCTTATCCGGTGTCCTGTGTGAATTTAAGTATGCTCTCTCTAACTCTCTCTTTTCTCTCTCGGAGGACCTGAGCCTAGGACCATGCCTCAGGATAACTGGCATGATGACTCTTGTGTCCCCAGTACCTGGCCGTGCTGCTGCCAGTTTCAACTGTTCTGCCTGCGGCTATGGAACACTGACCTGTTCACGGGACGTGCTACCTGTCCAGACTTGCTGTTTTCAACTCTCTAGAGACAGCATGAGCGGTAGAGATACTCTGAATGATCGGCTATGAAAAGCCAATTGACATTTACTCTGAGGTGCTGACTTTTTGCACCCTCAACAACTACTGTGATTATTTTATTTGACCATGCTGGTCATTTATGAACATTTGAACATGGCCACGTTTGTTTAATCTCCACCCGGCACAGCCAGAAGAGGAATGGCCACCCTCATAGCCTGGTTCCTCTCTAGGTTTCTTCTCGGTTTTGGCCTTTCTAGGGAGTTTTTCCTAGCCACAGTGCTTCTACACTGCATTGCTTGCTGTTTGGGGTTTTAGGCTGGGTTTCTGTACAGCGCTTTGAGATATAACTGATGTAAGAAGGGCTATATAATACATTTGATTTGATTTGAATGTTTGCCACTTGTCAAGACAACAGGGTTTTTGGTGCGTGTGCTGTTTGTAAGGTGCTAATAAAAAAAAATATGATTACGATTGTTGCACATGTAGTGGGGAGAACAAGTATTTGATACACTGCCGATTTTTGCAGGTTTTCCTACTTACAAAGCATGTAGAGGCTTGTATTTTAATCATAGGTAACTTCAACTGTGAGAGACGAAATCTAAAACAAAAATCCAGAAAATCACATTGTATGATTTTTAGTAATTAATTTGCATTTTATTACATGACATAGTATTTGATCACCTACCAACAGTAAGAATTCCAGCTCTCAAGACCTGTTAGTTTTTCTTTAAGAAGCCCTCCTGTTCTCCACTCATTACCTGTATTAACTGCACTGTTTGAACTCGTTACCTGTATAAAGCACCCTGTCCACACACTCATAAACAGACTCCAACCTCTCCACATGGCCAAGACCAGAGAGCTGTGTAAGGACATCAGGGATAAAATTGTAGACTGCACAAGGCTGGGATGGGCTACAGGACAATAGGCAAGCAGTTGGTGAGAAGGCAACAACTGTTGGCGCAATTATTAGAAAATGGAAGAAGTTCAAGATGACGGTCAATCACCCTCGGTCTGGAGCTCCATGCAGATCTCACCTCGTGGGGCATCAATGTCATGAGGAAGGTGAGGGATCAGCCAGAACTACATGGCAGACCTGGTCAATGACCTGAAGAGAGCTGGGACCACAGTCTCAAAGAAAACCATTAGTAACACACTACGCCATCATGGATTAAAATCCTGCAGCGCATGCAAGGTCCCCCTGCTCAAGCCAGCGCATGTCCAGGCCGTCTGAAGTTTGCCAATGACCCTGGATGATCCAGGGAGGAATAGGAGAAGGTCGTGTGCTCTGATGAGACAAAATAGAGCTTTTTGGTCTAAACTCCACTCGCCGTGTTTGGAGGAAGAAGGATGATGAGTACACCAAGAACATCCAACCGTGAAGCATGGAGGTGGAAACATCATTCTTTGGGGATGCTTTTCTGAAGGGGTCAGGACGAATGCACGTATTGAGGGAGAGGATGGATGGGGCCATGTATCGCAAGATCTTGGCCAACAACCTCCTTCCCTCAGTAAGAGCATTGAAGATGGGTCGTGGCTGGTCTTCCAGCATGACAACGAAACGAAACACACAGCCAGGGCAACTAAGGAGTGGCTCCGTAAGAAGCATCTCAAGGTCCTGGAGTGGTCTAGCCAGTCTCCAGACCTGAACCAATAGAAAATCTTTGGAGGGAGCTGAAAGTCCGTATTGCCCGCGACAGCCCCGAAACCTGAAGGATCTGGGGAAGGTCTGTATGGAGGAGTGGGCCAAAATCCCTGCTGCAGTGTGTGCAAACATGGTCAAGAATACAGGAAACGTATGAGCTCTGTAATTGCAAACAAAGGTTTCTGTACCAAATATTAAGTTCTGCTTTTTGATGTATCAATACTTATGTCTGCATAAAATGCAAATTAATTATTTAAAAATCACACAATGTGATTTTCTGGATTTTTGTTTTAGATTCCGTCTCTCACAGTTGAAGTGTACCTATGATAAAAATTACAGACCTCTACATGCTTTGTAAGTAGGAAAACCTGCAAAATCGGCAGTGTATCAAATACTTGTTCTCCCCACTGTATGTGTAGATAATATATTTTAGGTTTAGGTTTTCAATATATCACAAACTGTTTCTGCATATTGGTTATTGATTTAGACACTTTAAAACTATGTTTTGACTTTGGGCTATTTATTAATATGTGTTGTCAACAGGAAGCAGCGACAGCACCAGTTTTAGGAATATGAATAGAACTTTCAACATTCATTTCCAATGGGATTGTACTTAATCAGGTACAAATCAGGTTTGCCCTGGATGTTGGGAGGTTTATATAGGCTACTTGATGTAGGCATATTCCCCGCTACGGGTACGCATAATCTCAATGACATGAGATTATTTCCTCAATACTGAGTGTTGTGAAATAACTGTTATACTCACATAAAGCTTACAGTACAACAGTAACAGTAGATGTTTTAAAAACTGGGTTTTTCCTCAAGTACATTGTGAAATTTGCTCAACCTTTGTTTGCYTGTGCTTATCAGAATGCATGTGCAAAGCAAGGAGAGGGAGTGAGAGCTGGCAGCGAAACATTGGCAGGGCCGATACCGAACATAGCACATGACAATGACATTAATACATGCTAGTAGCTAAATAGTTAACTACTGAGTTGAATTGGCTATCTAGTTAGTCTGTTGCATATCTATCATTATTTATTTTATAGGATACTCTACCTGCTGCTGCAGTATCTCTCTCTCTCTCCTCAAGCCACGGCCTGCTCGCTTCATGAGCATACGAAACCTGTTCGCTGACAAAAACATTGCTATAACTGGGCAAATAACTCACTAACTAGCAAGGAATATCAACAGATGTGCGTATGTGATCGCAAGCAACTCTGCGCGCTGAAAGATCACTTGTGCCTCTCAATGCCCACATTATATTTCAATACAGCAATGATAGGAGAGACCATGTGAGGATCATTTCACTTAATGTGACACTTGAAATCCAATCGATTGTCATGAATGTGAATTCTGAGTTCAGTTCCTCCTTTGCTGTCTAGGTTGTTTCTAGTTTGCACATACACACATCAAATCAAATCAAATTGTATTGGTCACATAGATGTGATTAGCAGATGTTATTGTGGGTGTAGCGAAATGCTTGTGCTTCTGGCTCCGACAGTTCAGTAATATCTAACAAGTAATATACACTGCTCAAAAAAATAAAGGGAACACTTAAACAACACAATGTAACTCCAAGTCAATCACACTTCTGTGAAATCAAACTGTCCACTTAGGAAGCAACACTGATTGACTATAAATTGCACATGCTGTTGTGCAAATGGAATAGACAAAAGATGGAAATTATAGGCAATTAGCAAGACACCCCCAATAAAGGAGTGATTCTGCAGGTGGTGACCACAGACCACTTCTCAGTTCCTATGCTTCCTGGTGATGTTGTTGGTCACTTTTGAATGTGCTGGCGGTGCTCGTCCTTGTTTGTGGTTTTGTAGGGCTCGCTCTGGCCATTGCTGGGACAGACTAGTCGCGCTAGCAGACATTCCTATATGGACGCACTACGAGTCTAGCTCCGCAATTGATCGCCATAGCCAATCAAGTGGCTGGAGCAGGTAGGTGCTGCTACTATCCAGTGAGACTGCGCAACCTTCTAGTTGTGGTATGGCTAGTGTAGCCAAGTACAGTGCATTGTCTGCTTGTGTACTTGATCAGCCTGGTAGAGCCACTGTCCAGCATCGGAGGAGTGCTCAGGCAAGAACAAGGTCCAGTAACAAAAACTACATACAGAGGACGGGGAGGCAGGGCCGCATTAGAGAGGAGCGCAACGGAAAGAAGTCGAGCGAGTCTAGGACCTGCGTACATAAGACTTTGAGCACGTGAGGAAGCACGTGACCACAAAAGCCCTTTGCAAAAATGACCTTTCCACAGGCAACATTTTTTCACGTATAGAGGGGGTATGCTTGCACTACTACGACTTACATGGTGGGTGCAGCTTCAGATTAATCCTGACATGTTCCTGTTATGTCAACTCTAGTTCTTCATTCTCGAAGGTTCAAGCTCTATGCATGACTCTGTGGGTCCGTTGCCATGTTCATTAGGATAAAACGTACTAGCACTTTCGGCTTTCGCTCTGTGAGCTCTGTGGTCCAGTCTGTGCTCAAGGGAACCATGCTGCTCTCGTCTTAGAGCTTTGGTCCATCTGATGCAGGGACATCCTCCTAGTCTGTGGCTTGTGTCCAATTTCGTGCAGACATGCTGCTCTCGATCCTGTGAGATGCTCTTGTTGGGGTACAGTCCTGGTGCCAGGGTTGAATCTATGCCTGCTCTCACTTCTGTGAGCTTCTGTGGGTCCAATCATGGCAGGAACCTGCTGCTTCTCCTGTGAGCTCTGTTGGTCATCTGTGGCCAGGGAACATGCTGTCTCTCTATGTGAAGTTCTGTGGTCATTGTGCTGTCAGGAGGGAACCATGGCTGCTCTTCTGTTGAGCTCTGTGTTCCATCTGTGCCAGGGAACCATTTGCTGCGTCTTCAATCTGTGAAGCTCTGTGGTCCCATCTGTGCAGGGAACCATGCTTGCTCTCTCTGTGACGCTTGTGGTCCAATCTGGTGCCAGGGAACCATGCTGTCTCTGCTGTGAGCTCTGTGGTCCAAGTCTGTGCAGGGAACCCAGTGCCAGTCACTTGCTCTTCTGTGATTCTCTGTGGGCGTCCAATCTGTGTTCAGGACGAACCATCTGCTCCATCACATTTAGTGTCATGCTAATCTTCGAGAGATTCTACTCGTGAGTCAATGGATAAAGTCACAGGTGAACTCTAGATGTGGCTACTCTTTGATGTGGTAGTCGTCTGAATGGTTGCTGCAGACTACTGAACTTGCCATGAAACAGCCGTAGACGAAAGGGAGGGGGGAGTAATTCACTTCATGACAATGCGATTGGATCAAGTGTGCAGCATTTAATGAAAGTGATTGCGCTCGAACACATGGCTCTATGCCTATCTGTGGTCCTGCTTTCTTGGAAAGTCATAACTGTTGGTGGGCCATTGATCGCTGTGAGGCACGGAGGTTAAGCATCTCATATTGCCTAGGCGTCGCGAGTCGTCTTGCGCATCTAACTACTCTCACATCTCGTTGGTAGAGTTCTCTGTAGTTAGTATGTGAGTTTTAGTTTGCCAGTTCACAGTGAAAGCACATGTATGCTCTTGCTCTCTTGGTCATGCTCTCTGTAGGACTAGGTGCTCTTGTTGTCAAGGTGGAAAGCATATCGCTGCATCTTCTCGTGTGAGACTTCGCTGAGTGGTCCCACGCTACGTGTGCAGGGAACATGTGCGCTGTTGTATGGAGGTGCTGTGAGAGATAGCTGTTGAGTCTCGTCTGTGGCCAGAGAGGTAAGACGAATTTGCCTTGCTTCATTTACTCTGTGAGCTCTGTGAGTTGTACTGTGCATAGGAAACATGCGTCGAACCTCATAATATGTGAGAGTTCTCTAGCTCAGGTCCCAGCTTCATAGATGGCCATAGGAGGACATGACTGTATTTTTAGTCTGATGAGCTCTTGGTGAGTGCTAAGTTTCTGAATGCTCACTATAGGTACACTAGCGTGCTATATGTCTTGTAGGCCGCATTGTGCTTTCCATGTGTACCTGGGATAGCTAGAGGATTTTCCGAGTTACAAGTCGCAAACACCCCTCGATGCAGGGATGCACACGCATGCACATGTACGTTATGTACCATGCACGCCATACTGTATGCATGACATAGGTATAACACATGCACCACACCACAAGGATATTACAGCACCACGCAAGAAGTAGGAGGAAGTAAGAGGCCGTAGATCAACGTACATAGGGATGTATAGGGAACGTAGGGCACACAATCTCTGTTACAACAGCAGCAGGTTCTCCCCCACGACAATCAACCCCCTCACCTCAGTCATCTCCCTGCTCCCCCCCCCCCCTAACCCCTGTGTGTGTTAGTATGTGGAAATGCATGTGCATGTGAAACACTATTGATTGTAAACTAAACTGTGTTGTGTTTCTGGTTTGTGATGTTATCGGTGATACTCACTTGAAAAAGAACAGACACATGAGAATAGGAACACAGCAGGAAGTGAAACGCACACCACAATATTACACACACACCACCCATACACAATGACACACACACACCTTGGCATGCTCTTTACAGCATTTGTTGACAGTGTGCGTTAAGTGCTGTCATTCACTCTTGTAGTTTATAACTCAATGTTTCTATTGTATTACGTAGACAGTATTATGTATAAAGTTGTACATCCAATGTCACTATTATGTACAGTATTTACGTTTTATGATTGTCTATTGTCTATTGTCATTTACATTTTTGTATATATATATTTTTTAAATTGTGTATTCAATTTCTCATATGTTATTACAGTTGTTTATCCGGTTTTTGTTCTAGACTCCGAAACCCATACAGTAGTTGGTTTTGTCACCCTATTCACTATATAATGACAGAATAGGGTGCCATTTAGGACACATCCCACATGCAGTGCCTTCAAAAAGTTCACACCCTTGACTTCTTCACATTTTGATGTGTTACAGCCTAAATTTAAAAGGGGATTTTTTGGGTCACTGGCCTACACACCATAGCCCATGTCAAAGTGGAATCAAGATTTTTTTAATTAATAGAAAATGAAAAGCTGAAATGTCTTGAGTCAATAAGTATTCAACCCCTTTGTTATGGCCAAGCTAAATAACTTTAGGAGTAAAAATGTGCCTAACAAGTCACGTAATGAGTTGCATGGTCTCACTGTGTGCAATAATGCTTTTTGAATGACTACTTCATCTCTATACCCCACACATAAAATTATCTGGAAGGTCCTTCAGCCGAGCAGTGATTTGAAACATAGATTCAACCACAAAGACCAGGGAGGTTTTCCAATGCCTCGCAAAGAAGGGCACCTATTGGTAGATGGGTAAAAAAGAAAAAAGCAGGCATTAAATATCCCTTTGAGCATGGTGAAGTTATTAATTACATTTTGGATGGTGTATCAATACACCCAGTCACTACAAAGATACAGGCGTCCTTCCTAACTCAGTTGCCGGATAGGAAGGTAACCGCTCAGGGATTTCCCCATGAGGCCAATGGGGACTTTAAAACAGTTACAGATTTTAATGGCTGTTATAGGAGAAAACTAAGGCTGAATCAACAACACTGTGGTTGTTCCATAATACTAACTTAATTGACAGAGCTTTTTTTCTTGAATTCAAAGTGTTATGTTTGGGGAAAATCTAATATAACACATTACTGAGTACCACACTCCATATTTTCAAGCATAGTGGTGGCTGCATCATGTTATGGGTATGCTTGTAATCGTTAAGGACCTGGGGGGTTTTCAGAATACAAAAGAAACGGAATGGAGCAAATCCTACAGGAAAACCTTGTTTGGTCTGCTTTCCACCAGATACTGGGAGATGAATTCACCTTTCAGCAGGACAATAACCTTAACCACAAGGCCAAATCTACACTGGAGTTGCTTACCAAGAAGACAGTAAATGTTCCTGAGTGGTCGAGTTACAGTTTTGATCTAAATCTACTTGAAAATCTATGGCAAGATCTGAAAATGGTCATTATGGSTATGGTGTGTAAATGGGCAAACAAATACAAAAATAATCAATTTTGAATTCAGGTTGTAACAGAACGAAATGTCGAATAATTCAAGGGGTATGAATACTCTCTGAAGGCACTGTAAGTTCTCCAGAGGAACTGTATTGTTGTGATGATCAGTGGGTGTTGCGTGGGAGGCAGGCCGTTTCTATTTAGTGCGGTGACACTTCTGTAACATTCAGAGAAAACCACCCCACCAGGGAAAACCACCCCACCAGGCACGCCTCCCAAACCTTCCCAAGACGGTTAGACACTTAAAGGTCATCAACGACAGAGTCAACACACATGCCCAGTGCCCCCACCCTTATTAGCCAACTTGAACTTAATGTGTGAGGCTGAGGGAGGATAGGGTGCAAGTGGAGTCGTGAACAGCACTGCAGTGAATCAGAATTGATTGATTTGAATTGATTAGATAAATAAAAGTAGTAGGCAGCTCCAACCGGAGACACCATTACATACAAAATGATCGAGGATAAAAACCCAAAGACTGGAAGCTTATTTCCATTGTCCTCTTTGGCAGCAAGGTGGCAGGTGGGCAAGATGGACACTTTACACTCAATTCAATCAAAAACAACAACAGTAGCACCAATTAAAAAGATTTACAATTTACAACAATATCAACAGCCCAGAGCCCGTTTAAGAGTCACCTCGTAAAAGAATACCCCTAATCAAATCACCATGTTATTTCTCATTGACACATTACAGTTATACTCTTATGACAGTTTTCTGGTAGATTGGTAAACTGTTCCACAGAACGAGAAGATTTGAGGTTGTAACTGAAGCAGTAACCTTTCTTCTACTTTCCTTGACAGTTGTTGCATCATGGAGCTTTGACTACAGGTTGTCTACCAACATGAAGGACTTGAGCTAAATAAAGTTCTGTAAGAGTAGAGCTGTACTGTAATTGCAGCTTTGCCAAAAAAGAAAGAAAGAACAAGCCAGATGAAAACAGTCTGCTTTTGATCAGGCAGGAGGGGCGGAGCACTCTGGAGCTATTTTTATCCCTTTGTCTGCCTCTCAAATAAAGCAATGGACTATTACTAAAGCCCCTTGCACTTTGATCAACTTTAGGCTGGCTGAGATTCAGGTGATAAGAACATATAGCTTTGTCTGATATTCAGAGTGGTAAAAACATAGCTAATATTTGAGCTGATAAAAACATTATTTGGCTGATATCCAGGAGGGAAAGAAAACCCTTATTTTTATCCTCCCAATCTGACCTTTAAGTTAAGTTGCATCATCACTCATGACATTTTAACAGCCTAGAACCTTCTGAAAGTCTCACTGAATATCAAAATATTCTTTAGAAAGTGGTAAAGACTTTAGATAAAAGTCATTTTTTTCTGATGCTAAAGCATTTTACTGGCACTGTGGAGGAAATCAACAAAGCCAATGTTCCTATGAGTATGTATTCACCCCCCTAGGGCATTGTGACTGTTGCCTGTCCAGGGGCTCGTTCTGTTTGGGACGAGGCTTTCTTAGGGCATTGTGTATGTCCTTCTACAGAGCATTCATGGCATAGGGCTGTTCTCTCTGTATACTACCACCCTTCTAGGTGCTTGGAATTACGCCCCCTGCCTACCCACGCTATTAGAAAGAAGGTGCTATCTAGAACCTAAAGAAACCTTGTTGGTTCCGGGTAGAACCCTTTTGGTTCCAAGTAGAACCATTTTGTGTTCCATGTAGAACATAGGGTTACATGGAACCCAAAATGGTTCTACCTGGAACTAAAAAGGATTGTACCTGGAACCAAAAATGGTTATCCTATGGGGACAGCCAAATAACCCTTTGGAACCCTTTTTTCTAAGTGTGCTTGTATCACTTTAGTTCTTGTTTTGTTTGGCTGATGTCCTTTAAGTTGTGTCAGAGAAATAGCCATAACTCTTTTCATAATTACAAATGTATTGAGTTTATTAATTTCAAGTAACTGTCCAGTGTTTCCAGATTTCTATGAAATATGACCTATWATTAATTTCTGGAGGATTTCTGTAAAATTAACATCAACTTGTGTGTGTGCGTTGCTGTGCATGTGTGTGATGATGGTTGTTTTTGAGTGGAAGAACCAGTTGAATTTTTCCATGAATTGTCTTTTCTAAGAAATGGCCTGCACAATAGGCCAATACATTGAAATTATATATTTGGAATTGTCTGAGATATACTACCAACACACAGGATGCACTGTGAGTGTGTGAGTGTGTGAGGGAGGGAGGGAGATGGGGAGGGAGAAGAAGAAGGGGAGGGGGAGAGGGAGAGGCACGAGCTCTAGTGGTTTACAGGGTAGGGGGGCTGGAGGCTCTGTGGCAAAGCAGTGTCGATAAGAGAGAGAGAGAGAGCGAGAGAGATAAATAGAGAGATTGCTGGAGAGAGCGGGAGAGTGAACAGCTCTATGTAAACAGGGTGTCAGAAAAGAAAGTGCAGGGACGTTTTCAGCCTGCTAAGGCTGGGAAAATAATCACATAGGATCTGCAAAGCAACACTCACTAGGGCAGAGAGAGAAACGGAGAGAAGAGAGAGAGAGGGAGGAAACCGAACAGAGAGAGTCGGTGACAGTGAGAGACAGAGAGCGAGAGAGAGAGACAGAGAGAGGAAGATATATAGCAACAGAGCGAAGGAGAGGAACTAAGCAAAAGGGAGAGAGAGGAAAAAAGCTGAATTCATTCAGGCTGAATGGGAGGGAGGGATGATGCTACCTCTGCCGGGGCTGCAGTGCCTTTGCTGTGCCTCTCTGTGTAGCTGGAGCTGTGTTGTGTAGCTGTGGCTCTGCTCTTTGTAGCTGTAGCTGCCTGTTTGTGTTGTGAGGCGCTCGCTGCTCTGCTCACGGGGGAAGGGAGAGCAACCCATACCCCGGGCAGCTTGGAACGGACTGCCTATCAAACCATACTGAAGGAACACACACACAGACAGCAAAACTACTGGGATGGGCAGAGGTATGGGACAAGCTATGATTCTCTGTATCTCTTTCTCTGTCACTGTGTTTCTCTCTCTGTGTTTCTCTTATCTCCATGTTTCTCTCATTCTCTGTTTATCTACATGTTTCTCTCTATCTCTTTTCGCAGACAATCATTGTCCATTGATTTTTACTTTCTGACCAGCCCTTGACCGCTTTCTCAGTCTCGCCATCTGTCCCTGTTTCGCTGGAATGTGTGTGTGTGTGTGAGTTTATTTGTCCTTCCATCTTGCCAAGTGCCTTTCACTTTCACTCATTCTGTTTTGTCCTAAGTAGCAGTGTGTGTTGATATCTTGGTTGTTGTGGTCAGTCTCTTAGTGAAAATGATACTAAAACTTGTTTCGGTCTAATGGGGGCCAGTGTGTGTGCTTGTGCTGATTGTGGATATGATGGATGTATGGGTAATATGGTGGTGCCATAAAGAAACACAGTTACTCTGTCATTCCACTGAACTCACCCTACTGTCCTTTCTCTCAGACACATCAAGCAGGATTTATTTCTTATATATCTTATATTTAGACATGCTGGATGATTTCTAAGACGGATAGTCATGTTTTGGACATATTTGTAGAATGCCTACACAAAAATATGGATGAACAGTAGGGGAGAGTGGGGTAAGTTGAGGTAAGAGTGGGGTAATTTGGGAGGAGAGAGGGGTAAGTTGAGAGGAGAGAGGGGTAAGTTGAGAGGAAGTGGGGTAAGTTGAGAGGAGAGTGGGGTAAGTTGAGGAGGAGAGAGGGGTAAGTTGAGAGGAGAGAGGGGTAAGTTGAGAGGAGAGAGGGGTAAGTTGAGAGGAGGAGGGAAGTTGAGGAGGAGAGAGGGGTAAGTTGGAGGAGGAAGTGGGTAGTTGAGAGGAGAGTGGGGTAAGTTGAGAGGAGAGTGGGGTAAAGTTGGAGAGGAGAGAGGGGTAAGTTAGAGGAGAGAGGGTAAGTGAAGAGGAGAGAGGGAGTAAGTTGAGAGGAGGAGAGGGGTAAGTTGAGAGGAGAGAGGGGTAAAGTTGAGAGGAGAGAGGGTAAAAGTTTGAGAGGAGAGAGGGGTAAGTTGAGAGGAGAGTGGGGTGAAGAAAAATTTTGGAGAGGAGAAGGGGTAAGTTGAGAGGAGAGAGGGGTAGTTGAGAGGAGAGTGGGTAATTTGAGAGGAGAGAGGGGTAAGTTGAGAGAGAGAGGGGTAAGTTGAGAGGAGAGAGGGTAAGTTGATTGGAGGAGAGGGGTAGTTGAGAGGAGAGAGGGGTAAGTGAGAGAAGAGGGGTAAGTTGAGAGGAGAGTGGGGTAAGTTGAGAGGAGAGGAGGTAAGTTTGGAGAGAGGGGGTAAGTTTGAGAGGAGAGTGGGGTAAGTTGAGAGGAGAGCGGGGTAGTTGAGAGGAGAGTGGGGTAAAGTTGAGAGGAGAGTGGGGTATTAGAGGAGAGAGGGTAAGTTGAGAGGAAGTGGGTAAGTTGAGAGGAGAGTGGGTAGTGAGGAAGGAGAGTGGGGTAAGTTGAGAGGGAGGGTTTAGTTGAGAGGAGAGAGGGTAAGTTGAGAGGAGAGTGGGGTAAGTTGAGAGAGAGGGGTAGTTGAGAGGAGAGGTGGGGTAAGTTGAGAGAGAGAGGGGTAAGTTGAGAGGAGAGAGGGGTAAATTGAGAGGAGAGTGGGGTAAGTTGAGAGGAGAGTGGGGTAAGTTGAGAGGAGAGAGGGGTAAGTTGAGAGGAGAGTGGGGTAAGTTGAGAGGAGAGGGGGTAAGTTGAGAGGAGAGAGAGGGGTAAGTTGAGATGGGAGAGAGGGGTAAGTTGAGAAGGAGAGAATGGGGTAGTTGAGTAGGAGAGAGGGGTAAGGTTGAGAGGAGAGTGGGGTAAGTTGAGAGGAGATTGGGGTAAGTTGAGAGGAGAGAGGGGTAAGTTGAGAGGAGAGAGGGGTAAGTTGAGAGGAGAGTGGGGTAAGTTGAGAGGAAGTGGGGTAAGTTGGAGAGGAGTGGGGTAAAGTTGAGAGGAGAGAGGGGTAAAGTTGAGAGAAGAGGGGTAAGTTTGAGAGGAGAGAGGGTAAGTTGAGAGGAAGAGAGGGGTTTAAGTTTGAGAGGAGAGATGGGGTAGTTTGAGAGGAGAGAGGGTAAGTTGAGAGGGAGAGAGGGGTAAGTTGAGAGGAGAGAGTGGGGTAATTTGAGGAGAGAGAGAGGGGTAAGTTGAGAGGAGAGAGGGGGTAGTTGAGAGGGAGTGGGGTAATTGGAGAGGAGAGAGGGGTAAGTTGAGAGGGAGAGAGGGGTAAAGTTGAGAGGAGAGGGGTAAGTTGGAGAGGAGAGAGGGTGGACTTGAGAGGAGAGAGGGGTAAGTTGAGAGGAGAGAGGGGTAAGTTGAGAGGAGAGTGTAGGGGTAAGTTGATTGGAGAAGTGGGGTAAGTTGGAGAGAAGGTGGGGTTAAGTTGGATGGAGGAGAGAGGGGTAAGTTTGAGAGAGAGTGGGGTAAGTTGAGAGGAGAGAGAGGGTGAGAGTGGGTATTGAGAGGAGATGAGGCAGGGAAGAGGGGGTAGTGAGGTGAGTGGAAGTTTGAGAGGAGAGAGGGGGATAGATGAGAATGGGGTAAGTTGAGGAGAGAGAGGGGTAAAGTTGAGAGGAGGAGTGGGTAAAGTTGGTGAGAGGAGTGTGAGAGTGGAGGGGTAAGTTGAAGTAGATGAGGGGGTTAGTTAATCGGAGGAAGAGTGGGGTCGGGAAAGTTGAGAGAGAGAGAGGGGTAACGTAGAAGAGCACCAGTGGCGGGAGTATAAGTTGACGAGGAGAAGGTGGGGTAGAAGTTTGAGAGGGAGAATGGGGGTAGGTTAGAGAATGAGGCAGTGAGAGTGAGTGGTGAGAGATAAGGGGTTAACGGTTTGAGAAAGGAGAAAGTGGGGTAATTTGAAGTAGGAGAGAGTGGGGTAAAGTTGAGAGGAAGAAGGGGTATGTTGACGAGGAGAAGGTGGGGTAGAAGAGTTGAGACCTGGAGAAGTGGGTATTGGAGTAGTTAGGAAGCCGTAGGGGGGGGGGTGGGTGTGGTAGGTTTGAGAGGAAGAGTGGGGTAATTTGAGAAGAGGGGGTAAAGTTGAGAGAAGAGGATGGTGTTAATAGGGACAGAAAGTGGGCTTGTGTTGCGTTGGTGTTTGCTTTTCCTCCGGTGTTTTTGAAGAGAGCAGAGAGGGTAAAGTTGAGAGAGAGAGGGGTCTCGTTTGAGAGGAGCAGAGGGGTTTAATTGAGGAGGTAGAATTGGGTATGTATAGGTTATGAGAGATGGGTAAGGTTGAGCGGAGTCGGGCCGTAAGAGGTAAGTTGAGAGGGAGAGGGTAACGTTTGAGCTAGTTTTTACATTCAGCATCCCTGCCGTCAAGGGAAGATGTAGTCTTCTTTCTATCAAAGAATATCTACATAGTATTTCAGGCAAATGTTGTGTATCCTTTCGGAAATAATTAGAATTATTGTAAAACATTACAGTTTTGAAGAAAAATTGCACCTGTCCAACAATAAGCTGTCTCCGTTGGCAGACAACGTTACTCTCCGGGTATGGGTATAATTGAGCAACAGCTCAGGGAAGTTAAGCCGTCTACAAAATTTCTGTACTGAATTAATATTACCACTACACTACAAAATGATCCCATTTGTGTATGGTTTTCCAGCGACAAACCAAGGGTGGCTCTCAACTTACCCCTTCTGCAGGTTTCGTTCACAAGAGCTTGTGTTATTTCTCAAGAAGGCTTGTGTTGTCTGAAGAGTTGCCATTCTCATAAATAAATTTCTAATTGTGCAACATTTACACATTAAAAAAATATGTGAGACGGTCGTGTGATAGCTGTCACAGATTTCCAGTCTCCCCTCTGTTGTCAAGGCTGTCACCGTTTACCTCAAGCTTCTCTCTCTCTCTCTCTCTCTCCTCTCTCTCTCTCTCTCTCTCTGTGTACCATGTGATTCAGGCGCCAGACTTTGATCAAATCGAATCAGCACTCTTAAATTACGCCTCATCATCCAATTACTGAAAGCAATGGTTATTCACGGCCCGGACCGGATGCCTGATTCGCAGGATGCTCTGTTCTTTCTACGATACACCGAGTGAAGACTGCCTGCCTACGAGACTGAGGAGGAACGAGAGTCTCATTCACCACTAGCTAATTGACTATGCTGCTCACGTTCTCTGAGCTCAAATCAAATCAAATGTTATTGGGTCACCTACACATGGTTGTAGATTTATTGCGAGTGTAGCGAAATGCTTATGCTTCTAGATCTGACAGTGCAGCAGTATCTAACAGGTAATATCTAACAATTCCACAACAAAACCTAATATCTAACAAATTCCACATCAAAACCTAATACACACAATCTAGTAAAGGAATGGGATGAGAATATATAAGTATAAAATATATGGATGAGCAGTGACAGATCGGCTAAGATGCAATAGATAGTCAAATATAGATTGTGAAGGATACAGTATACAGTATATACATATGCGATGAGTAATGTGAGATATGTAAACATTCTTAAAGTGGCATTAATAAAGTGGCTAGTGTTCCATTTATTAAAGTGGCCAACAAAAAATGGCATCCCAAATGGCTATTTTCTATGTGGTGCACTATATTTGCTTGGAGCCATACAGAAGTAGTGCACTGCCATTTGGGATTCAACCAAAGACATATGTTAAGCCTAGTTATCAGAAAAGGCAAAGATGCCCATCTGTAACCATATTATTAGAATGAGAGGTTCTATGTCCATTCTACTCATTTCTAATTGTGTGGTTACAGCTTATCATCTTTGCCTTTGAATGGAGAATCCTGTTCTACTCATTCTAATTATATGGCTGTAACTAATGTTGGGTAACATGTTGTTGCTTTCTCTCTTGGGAAGTTTATCAATAGTCCTATGTCAAATTAAGATAATGCAATGCCTGATAATGGTGATTTCATTACAATGGTGGATAATAGTGATTTAATTTCAAACTATTACAGACTACAAAGGGAAGCACAGCCGAGAGCTGCCCAGTGACACGAGCCTACCAGAGGAGCTAAATAACTTCTATACTCGCTTCGAGGCAAGTAACAATCAAACATGCATGAGAGCATCAGCTGTTCCAGATGACCGTGTGATCACGCTCTCTGCAGCCGTTGTGAGTAAGACCTTTAAACAGGTCAACATTCACAAGGCCGCAGGGCCAGACGGATTACCAGGACGTGTACTCTGAGCATGCGCTAACCAACTGCCAAGTGTCTTCACTGACATTTTCAACCTCTCCCTGTCTAAGTCTGTAATATCAACATGTTTCAAGCAGACCACCATAGTCCCTGTGCCCAAGAACACTAAGGTAACCTGCCTAAATGACTACCGATCCGTAGCACTCATGTCTGTAGCCATGAAATGCTTTGAAAGGCTGGTCATGGCTCACATCAACCCCATTATCCAAGAAACCCTAGACCCACTCCAATGTGCATACTGCACCAACAGATCCACAGATTATGCAATCTCTATTGTACTCCACACTGCCCTTTCACACCTGGACAAAAGGAACACCTATGTGAGAATGCTATTCATTGACTACAGCTCAGCGTTAAACACCATAGTGCCCTTAAAGCTCATCACTACATTTACATTTAAGGTAACCTGCCTAAGCTAAGGACCCTGGGACTAAACATCTCCCTCTGCAACTGGATCCTGGACTTCCTGAAGGGCCGCCCCCAGGTGGTAAGGGTAGGTAACAACACATCCACCACCCTGATCCTCAACACGGGGGCCTTCAGGGGTGCGTGCTCAGTCCCCTCCTGTACTCCCTGTTCACTCATGACTGCACGGCCAGGCATGACTCCAACACCATCATTAAGTTTGCTGATGACACAAAACTGACAATGATGAGACAGCCTATAGGGAGGAGGTCATAGACCTGACCGTGTGGTGCAAGGACAACAACCTCTCCCTCAACGTGATCAAGACAAAGGAGATGATTGTGGACTACAAGAAAAAGAAGACTGAACATGCCCCCATTCTCATCGATGGGGCCGTAATGGAGCAGGTTGAGAGCTTCAAGTTCCTTGGTGTCCACATCACCAACAAACTAACATGGTCAAGCACACCAAGACAGTCGTGAAGAGGGCCCCCACAAAACCCATTCCCGCACAGGAGACTGAAAAGATTTGGCATGGGTCCTCAGATCGTCAAAAGGTTTTACAGCTGCACCATTGAGAGCATCCTGACGGGTTGCATCACTGCCTGGTATGGTAACTGCTCGGCCTCCGACCGCAAGGCACTACAGAGGGTAGTGCGTACGGCCCAGTACATCACCATGACCAAGCTTCCTGCCATTCAGGACCTCTATACCAGGCGGTGTCAGAGGAAGGCCCTAAAAACTGTCAAAGACTCCAGCCACCCTAGTCATAGACTGTTCTCTCTGCTACCGCACGGCAAGCGGTACCGGAGCGCCAAGTCTAGGTCCACGAGGCTTCTAAACAGCTTTTACTTCCCAGCCTTAAGACTCCTGAACATCTAATCAAATGGCTACCCAGACTATTTGCATCCCCCCCACGCTGCTTCTACTCTCTGTAATTATCTATGCATTGTCCCTTTAACTCTATCTACATGTAAATATTACCTCAATTACTTCGTCACCGGTGCCCCCGCACATTGACTCTGTACTGGTACCCTCTGTATATAGCCCCGCTATTGTTATTTACTGCTGCTTTTTAATTATTTGTTATTCTTATCTCTTACTTTTTAAAATATATTTTCTTAAAACTGAATTGATGGTTTTAAGGGCTTGTAAGTAAGAATTTCACTGTAAGGTGAAATACCTGTTGTATTCGGCGCATGTGACAAATAATATTTGATTTGATTTGTCAAAAAAGTCAAGTGTAATTGGACACAACAGTCGTAACTCGTGGTTTATATGTTTCTCTTGGGTACTCGATCTAATGTGGAGTCGTGCTGAATTATCGAGTTAGTTATTGCTTTTGTAATGAATAACCCATCCTGTGAATTTTTATATTCAGATACTCTACATGACTAAATCTAAATGATGTTTTCATGTTCCATAAAAACCCTCTTACCTCTGATGTACAGGTGTTCATTTTCATCATATAAATGTTTGCCTCTCAGTCTGGTTGTCTCCCAGCCCCAGGTCTCTTCAGAACCAGCCCTCCCAATGCTGGAGCTGGTCAGAAGGGATAAGGAACAACCCGAGTCTGGGATGTGAACGGGCCTGGTCTTGCTTGCCCATGCATGGCCTTTAGTATCTAGTACAGTATACTGTAGCTTGGCTTCACCACCACCATGACAGGCACAGTTCCACAATTTCATACCAATCCCCCTGTTGCCATGACACCCAGCAGCCCCTCCATAAATACTTGTGGTATTTCTGAGCCTCCCCCCGCCCTCAAGAGAATAGAGAGCCCTAACAGCCTGGCTGTGGAGCTCTGATGCTTTCTCAGCTAAGGAGGTGCACAGGGGGGAGAAAGCTGAATAAAAACAGTCAAGCTACATTTTGTGTGATGAGGAGTTAGGGGAGGCACTAAGTGCAAGATCCTATTTAGAAAGATGACGAAGATGAGTTGTGATTACATGGATGAGAGGTGCTAATTTTGTGTTTGTCTCGGATCAAGAAGAAGGATTGTGTGTGAGTGTGTGCGTGTAAGCGTTAGCGTGCATTTCTGCATGCATGCCTTGTGTGTGTGTGTGTGTGTTTGCGCATGCGTGCATGTGTGTGTTTGACTGTTTCAGCATCCTGTCTGACGTACCGACAGAGCAAATCATGGACAAATACCATTTATGGGCAAAGTCCAAGCTCCCTCAGTCCAGGGCCCTAAGTTCTCTCACTAAACGAACAGGAGATGAAAGATTTGACTTGCCTTTGGTCTGTACCCCTTTCCTCACGTCTTGTCAGAACATCTAATGAAATTCAGTCAAACCTCCAATCCACAGTTATCGGCACAAGAGTGATGAGCTGCTATACTGTAGCTGATAATGAGCCTGGCTGAGTCAGGAAGGACGATCAAAGAGCAGGGCTCAAGTGGTTCAATCCCTATTAGACTGACCTGTATACCCTACTACACCTCAGTGGGCTGCTGGATGCTCAATTAATAAGGCATGATGCTTTTTCCTCTGTGTTTCAATCCGGGTGTGTGTGTCATTCAAATGTACTATTAGTCCCATTCAAATTGAGTTATGGCAAGGCAGTTCATAGAGCTTCATAGAACTGATCCTAGATCGATGACTGTGAACGTTTGAGAATAAGCTAAGATATTACATATTTTAAGGTGTTGCCTATGTGGTCTTCACAATGATGAAGAACACACATGCAAAGCAGGTGGCACCCAAATAAACAGTAGGGGATTGCAGGTGTGTGGAGGTTAGACCCATTCCTTATGGATGGATGTTCATAGTGACCTTATAGGTTCAGGGTCAGTGCATATCAGAGATAATTGCTTGCTAGTGTTCTTTAGCTATGATACCTGAAAATGTATTTTGCAAGCTATGAAAGAATCTCTGACATTCTTCTATAGAGCATTGATTTTTTTGGTGAGTAGCTGTTTGAGGCTCAGCATTTTAGTCTTGTAGACCGTAAGCAATGTGCAGCAGAAGACTACAGAGAAACTGTTCTATAATCAAAAAAAGGTTTATCTTTATTCCTTCTTTGCATTGCTTTAAACACTAAGTGGACTACAAAATTGCAGTTTAGTATTTAGTATTCAGTTGTTTGGAGTTTGGGCTGTGATGCTGCAACCTGCAGGCCAGGCAGACACAGGCTGTTGTGTTGTGTGGTAGTTCAAGCTTAACCGTTTTTTATTAAGGATGTTTTGCTCAGAAAGTCATCTGGACCTCCAGCTTGTCTGTAAACAGAAACTGCCTTTAGATTTTAGGTGCAACTGCCATGACAACTGCCAGTCAAAATTCCTTCCTCAACCATCTGTAATTTTCTTTCCTCGATTGCACTCTCACACACTAAGATCATTAGGGTTATGGAAAGGGTTCATGTCAATTCCATTCAGTCAAGTCAGGAAGAATTTTCCTCATTCAGTGTGTTTATTGAATTGGCTGAATTTAAATTAATTTGACCCTTACCCTGGTTACAGTCGGAAGCCTTTGACACAGTGACACTTCGGTTCAACATTTGCTTGTCCTCTTTCCTGAGTGCCCCACTGTTGACATGGTTTTCTTTTGTTACCCAGTAAATGGGTTATGTTTTTTCCAGACAAGCAGTTATTCATATTTCTGTTGACATACGGACCTGTTTAATATCTGTAGCCCCTGTACTCAGCTCTCTTCCCTACACACACACAGGCACATAATACCAAGTGGAATAAATAGACAGTGAGTGACGATAACTTGGCTATACAGTATACAAAGGGTACCAGTGCCGAGTTGACTGGCAGGGATACGAGGTCATTGACTAATGATTAGAGCATTGGGCCAGTAACCGAAGGGTCGATGGTTCAAATACCCCAGCCGACGAGGTGAAAACCTGCCGATGTGCCCTTGAGCAAGGCACGTAACCCTAATTTGCTCCAGTGGCACCATGCTACTATGGCTGACCCTGTAAAATAACACATTGCACAGCATCTATCTGGTGTACAAAACATTAGGAACACCTGCTCTTTACATGACATTGACTAACCAGGTGAAAGCTATGACCCCTTATTGATGTCACCTGTTAAATTCACTTCAATCAGTGTAGATGAAGGGGAGGAGACAGGTTAAAGAATGATTTTTAAGCCTTGAGACAATTGAGACATGGATTGTGTATGTGTGCCATTCAGAGGGTGAATGGGCAAGACAAAAGGCTTAAGTGCCTTTGAATGGTAGTAGGTAGAAGGTGCCAGGTACACCGGTTTGAGTGTGTCAAGAAATGCAACGCTTCTGGGTTTTTCACTCTCAACAGTTTCCTGTGTGTATCAAGAATGGTCCGTCACCCAAAGGACATCCAGACAACTTGACACATCTGTGGAAAGCATTGGAGTCAACACAGGCCAGCATCCCTGTGGAACGCTTTCAACAGCTTGTAGAGTCCATGCCCCAAATTAATTGAGGATGTTCTGAGGGCAAAAGGCGGTGCAACTCAATATTTGGAATGTGTTCCTAATGTTTTGTACACTAAGTGTATGTGACAATAAAACATTTTATTCATATATTTTTTGGTAGGGATAAAGTGACTAGGCAACAGGATAGATAATAAACAGTAGCATTTAGTATTTAGCAGTCTTATGGCTTGGGTGTAGAAGCCGTTATGTTTCAGACTTGGTACATCGGTACCGCTTGCCGTGCGGTAGCAGAGAGAACAGTCTATGACTTGGGTCATAGACTGAAAACTTAATAATGGTGCTGGAGTCGTGGGCTGCCACACAGTCATGGGTGAACAGCGAGTACAGGAGGGAACTAAGCACACACCCCTGAGGGGCTCCCGTATTGGAGGATGTATTGTTGCCTACCCTCACCACCTGGGGGCAGCCCATCAGGAAGTCCAGGATACAGTTACTGAGGGAGATGTTCAGTCTCAGGGTCTTGAGCTTAGTGATGAGCTTGGAGCGCACTATGGTGTTGAACACTGAGCTATAGTCAATGAACAGCATTCTTACATAGGTTTTCCTTTTGTCCAGGTGGGAGAGGGCAGTGTGGAGTGCAATAGAGATTGCATCATCTGTGGATCTGTTGATGTGGTATGCAAATTGGAGTGGGTCCAAGGTGTCTGGGATGATGGTGTTGATGTGAGGTGCTCTCAGACATAGTTCCGTGTTGCTTGCCTCAAAGCAAATATAGAAGGAATTTAGCTAGTCTGGTAGGCTCGCATCACTGGGCATCTCGCGGCTGGGTTTCCCTTTATAATTTGTGATAGTTTGCAAGCCTTGCCACATCCCCACACTCATACAAACAAGTCACTTCAAGCTGACAGCAGATAGAGGGTCAGGGCCTATACTGACTGATGAGGAGACATTGTGATGCTTTTATCATGAGTACCACAGTCACTTCCTGAAGAGGGGATCCTGCGTTCCATTGTTGCTTCCTGCCAGCACGCATATCCACATTGGCACAATGTGTTGCTATCGAATAAATGTATATACTTGAGATGTTTCTCATATGTCACATGTACTTTATCATTGGCAGTGTACAAGTTTCATTTTTTGAGGACTTTACACCAAGGAACGTTTAAACTGGAATGGCACTCTCAGTAATGGTTGCACAAAAATAACTAGTGACCTTAGAACTATAAGGTTCTATCTGAAAAAATATGTTTCCAAGATAATTGGTTTTAAAGTTCAGAACTCTCATTGGTTTGAATGATGTCAGCAATTTTTAATAAACATCATGAATTGGGTAATTTGCAAACCACGCCCTCAAATATTTTAATGAGCATCCAACTCTACATTATGAAGTAACTGGGCTTGGTATGGGCTAGCCCGTGCTGGGCTCGGTGTGGGCTAGCCCATGTTGGGCTGGTGTCCTCTAGCCTGTGTTGGACTGGTGTGAACTTTGTGTGGGTTAGCCCCCCCCCCCGTCTATAAAATCTTATTCACTATGATCTAAAAGGCTAAATTGATACTAGATCAGTACCGAGACGCTTGTGGATATGAGTCCTAGCTGTGCCTGTCTGGCATTGGCTGTCTTCTCATTACCTTTGACTGATTATGCTCTTTCAAACTACCCCTCACTCCATATATTTCCTTATCTCTCTCTCCCACTACCTCTCTCCCCCCTCTCTCTCTCCCCCTCTTTCTCTGCCTCCCTCCTTTCTTCCTCCTCCCCTCTCTCCCCTTCTTCCTCTCTCTCTAGGGAAGGTGATGTCTTGCACCTCCATTCCTCTTTTATCGTCGTGGTGATCAGTGTCCTAATTTGGCAGTGCTGTCTCTAACATGCTCCAGCCATTCAGGCGAGATAAACGGCTCACTCCAGTGCAAGTTGTGCATTTATGTTTCAGTAGGTACTAGTGAGGTAGAGTACACTCGAGGTGGAGTACACGCTCACTCCCTTTAGTCCTACCTTGATTTTTCTTTACATGTTTTGCAGGTCGTTCTTAAGACATTTTGTATGTCTGTTTCCTGAAATGGGAGAGAACTGGTAAACATTTGCCCTGGTCGTACTAGAACTAGGGAGAGACGGTAAAGTTTGTTTCCCTTGGCAGTGTAAAGATAAACAGATCTGGGATCAGGCTGCGCTGTCTTGACCCTGAATACTGGCAAGACAGCACAAACAGATCTGGGACCAGGCTACCCTTGGAGAGGAATACGATTCAGATGCTGATGAGTAGGTGGCTGATTATGCTCTCAGAATTTGGACACACACAGGTGGAAGAGGAAAGTGTGAGTGTTATTTTGATTGTTGTGTTCAAAAGAAAGACTGTAGGTGAGTGTGTGTAAGAGAGAGAGGTAGAATCAACTTATATAAATGTAAATCTGTTCCTTCCAATTYTCCAATTTTCCAATTCCAGTTTTTAAATCACATCAACACATTATTGCAAGATATAGAGCTTTCAAAAACCTCAGTCGAATGAAATCTTAAAGCTTACAGTAGAGGAAGAAACAGTGGTCAGTGAGTCTGGGGAGAGTAGTACTCGTTGTACTGTCTGACGACACTGCATATGGCTTGAGGACACAGAAAACCTTTGAGTCACCATTGTCTCTACAGTACCAGACATGTCAGGTGTTGACTGGCATCCCTTTAATTTAATGGACATTTGAGGAATTTAGCAGACCCATATGCATTGGGTGCGTATCCACCCACGGCGCTCAGAATGACAGAAATCACATTTTGATTATGGTTATTCATCTTAACAGAAAATTAAACTCAAGGAATCAGCGTGCATCCTTCTTACCTAATTCCGCTGGGCACTTTAAAGATGTTCAAAAAACTGCCACATTTACTTTTCATCAGCTAACAAGACGAGTAAGGAACAGCAAAATCACTAGCCTATGTCAATCTAATATCTCCCATAGTAGAAAAGTTCACTTATTATATTGGTCAGCTTGTCGTTCTGTGCGAGAAATAAATTGTCTATTCCAAACAGACTTTGGGGCAGTTGTAGGACAATAGATCCCAAATTCATACAACCACTAGACCTAGGCTACATTATTGTAATAATGGAGCTGTGAGTCGGGAAGCAGGTGAAACGTTTAATAAAACAAAACCAGGAACGAGACAATTCCATGTGGCTACACGCCGGTACACAAGAATAATACCAACTAGTGAGTGAACATAAGATTGACATATAAGTGGGGAGGAAATTAGGAAGGTAATGACGTCCAGGTGTGAATCATAATGATTAACAGGTRCACGTAATGATTAGTGCCAGGTGTGCGTAATGATGAATCCCAGGAATGGTGGTTACCGGGGACATCTTACGCCGGAAGGGGAGGAGCAGGAGAAGATGTGACAATTATTGTATTTTTTTAAAAAGCAATGAGGCTGATGCAACAGATTGGAACGTTTAGCTTAAAATGTTGATAAACTATTATTTATTTAAAACAATTTATTTAACTAGGCAAGTCGTTTAAGAACATTCTTATTTACAATGACGGCCTACCCCGGTCAAACCCTAACGACGCTGGGCCAATTGTGCACCGCCCTATGGGACTCCCAATCACTGCCAGTTGTGATACAGCCTGGAATCGAACCAGGGTCTGTAGTGATGCCTCTAGCACTGAAATGCAATGCCTTAGACCGCTGCGCCACTCGGGAGCCGACATTATAAGCGCAGAAATGCACACAAGGCAGTAGGCAACGCGCAAATGTTCGTTGCATAATGCAATTAGCTGGAAAACACCTTTGTCAGAAGTGCCACGCACATCTCACTGGGCACAAACGTCAATTCAACATCTATCCATGTTGGATCAATGTCATTTCATTGAAATTACGTAGAAACAACTTTATTCAACCAGTGTGTGCCCAGTGGGATGTCAGCGGTTTCATGTGTGTAATGTATAACTTCAAATTGAACCAAATCGTTTGCACAACTACTGGTTTCAATTTAATTGTCGGCCAACTTACAAGCAAATAGTTAATGAAATTATTGTTACAAATCAACTGGCAATGTTGCTAGCCAACTAGCCTGCTAACGATAGCCCTACCAGCCAGCTAACGTTACTTTAAAACTGAATGAGTCAGCCAGTTGCTATTAATAGCTAGCTTACAGCTACATTAAAATAAAATACAGTTTTGGAAATACATAACGCCATCTCACCAGTTATCAAAGAATGTTAGCTATATGCAGTTATCTTAGCCAGAAAGCTAGCCAGCCAGCTAAAGTTAGCTATTTAGCCAACTAGCTATTAGCCTAGCCACCCTAGCCAACCACCACAGTTACTGAAACATAACCGCATATTAAAAGCAAAGAGAGAGCAGAGACTTACAGATTGATGGTTGGGGCCCATCCAATGAGTGCAGGCTGAGTTGGCTACCAAAGCGAAGGGGAGGCGAGTGCTTCACCTGGCCGATATCCAAAATATCTATATTCCAGATGTCAGTCAGCTAGAGAGCTACTAAGCCAAGGTGGAAAAATTTACAAAACTTCATTTTCATGTTTTGCCGAAAAGTTGACAAAACAAAAAGGAGAACAGACGAAGTACTACACAAAGAGGTAGCAGGTATGATTTTCTCTTTAGTTTTGAACCCACAGCAAGAAAGCACTAATGGGTTCCCACTAAATAAAACAGCCACAAATGTGAATAGTATTAGATGCGGCCAGCTTGCGCTAGCTACCGAGCTAGCATACGAGCTCGGTAGCACAAAGTAGATCGTCCTCATAACGTTGAGAAATAGTGCATTGTGGGTAGTTTAGAGGTTATCCGGAAATAAGTGAATAAATATGTAATAACTCTAAACAACTATGTTTGCACTTATAGGTAACCAGATCGTGACTATAACTAAGTTACTACGTTTTTGACCACACTGTGTTGTTACATTGGTGAGTAAAAACGAATACTTCCTACCCTTTAAGTATATGTTTTCAAAATGCCTAGTGCTTCCAGCTGTAACGGTGTTCCTCCTCCTCTTCATACGAAGAGGAGGAGCAGGGATCGAACCAAAACGCAGCGTCGTGATAAGACATGATATTTATTTAAACAAAACCAAAAACACGACGAACACTTGAATAGAAACAAAACACGTAGACTGACCTGAACGTAAGGACTTACATGTAACGCAGAACGAACGAACAGGAAAATGACTACATAAAACGACGAACGAACGAACGAAACAGTCCCGTATGGTGCAACATAGACACAGACACAGGAGACAACCACCCACAAACAAACACTGTGAAACTACCTACCTTAATATGATTCTCAATCAGAGGAGATGAAAACCACCTGCCTCTAATTGAGAACCATATTAGGTACCCATTCACCAACATAGAAACAGAAAACATAGACTGCCCACCCAAACTCACGTCCTGACCAACTAACACATACAAAACTAACAGAAAACAGGTCAGGAACGTGACACCAGCTCATTGCAAAGTGGTGTGTGACGCGCTGAAGCCTGCCTACCATTGCCTATATACACCTAAATGGCGAATGGGAATTACTATTCAATTACTAGTTGAAAAATAAAAATAGTAGCTCTTTTTAAAGTTTTTTTAACACTGGATTGCATTTAGAATTGTTATGCAATGATTGGGCTTATAAAAGCACATTTCACTCCAGCAGCAATGAAGAAGCTGTTTGAGAAGCTGTAGCAGCAGCTCTCACACTGTCTGAGATTTTCTGTTCATACGCTCTGTATCTGTATGCTGTGCTTGTTTGATAAAGATAACAACTAACGAAAATAGACACACGGCAATTTAATTCCACAAAATGATGCAAATTAACCTATAAATTCCACTAAATTGTGCAAATTAACCTATGGACCGATAAACATGACCGGTGAAATGTATTTACATCGACTGGTATTTACATCAATGAATAGGCAAAAATATATATAATTCTCACAGACAGTTGGCGGACAGCAGTTTTACTTAGCGGCATTTCATTTTTTTTATGCTCCAGCCATAAACGGCTCACTCCAGTGCAAGTTGTGCATTTATGTTTCAAGTTGTGCATTTATGTTATGTTATCGACCAAAAGCCAACTTTTACCAGGGAACAGATAGAGCATGTTGAGTGGAGATAGAGAAAACCTTGGCCCATCTGTGTAGTAGTGGAAGTGCTCTGCAGAGCTGGGAGACGAAAAAAGACAAGAGGCTGAGTATGAACACAAAGTCGTCAATATCCATTCTCCTTTCCTCTCTTTTCTTCACAAAATCAACAGTCTGAATGGCTGAAAAACTCACTGCAGTCCATTAGAACACTGAAAGGAGAGAGGAAGTCTGGCAAAATAATGGTTAGATTGACTCTCTGTCTGTGTCTGTGTGAGCTTTTTTCTCATTTAATTTTGGCAAGTTTCTGATTCATAAATAAAAGGGTTGCACGTTGCTCATTCCATGACTCTTCTTCCTGTGGAACAACTTAAAAATAGAAGCCTTACTCATACCACTCACAGGTCATGTTTTGTAATTTGTCATGCAGACTGGGGGAGGTGTGTATCAAAAGGATTCCCTGATTCCTATTCTGTATAATTGAGCTCATAAAGAATGCTCTGTCTTCCCACATACTCTGATGACAGTGAAGGCACCATGTTGTGCATTTCATATACATGCATCATATTAAATCTAGAATTTTGGGGGAACTCCAATTAACAATATCTCCTTTTCTTGTGAAATGACTGAAATATAGAAGCTTTACACCACTCATAGACCTTGTTTTGTCAGGAAGGAGATTAGAGTGCAGGATTCTCCGTTTAACATTTTGTATACAGTGCATTCGGAAATTATTCAGACCCCTTGAGTTTTTTTACATTTTGTTACGTTACAGCCTTATTCTAAAATTGATAAAATATGTTTTGCCCACATCAATCTACACATAATACACTATAATGATAAAGCTAAATCTGTTTATTAGAAATGTTAGCAAATGTATTCTAAATAAAAAACTGAATTTATTTATTTTCAAAAGTATTCAGATTCTTTGATATGAGACTCGAAATTGAGCTCAGGTGCATCCTGTTTCCATTGGTCATCCTTAAGATGTTTCTACAACTTGATTGGAGTCCACCTGTGGTAAATTCAATTGATTGGACATGATTTGGAAAGGCACACACCTGTCTATATAAGGTTCCACAGTTGACAGTCCATGTCAGAGCAAAAATCAAGCCACGAGGTCGAAGGAATTGTACGTAGAGCTCCGAGACATGATCTGGGGAAGGGTACCAAAAAATGACTGTAGCNAGTGCGTGGAGGAGGAACAGGGCTCTGAAAACGCACTGGAAGCCTGGTGCGTGGTGTAGGCACTGGTGGTACTGGGCTGGGGCGGGGAGGTAGCACCGGAAATACCGGACCGTGCAGGCGTACTGGCTCCCTTGAGCATTGAGCCTGTCCAACCTTACCTGGTTGAATGCTCCCCGTCGCCCGACCAGTGCGGGGAGGTGGAATAACCCGCACCGGGCTATGTAGGCGAACCAGGGACACCATGCATAAGGCTGGTGCCATGAATGCCGGCCCGAGAAGACGCACTGGAGACCAGACGCGTTGAGCCGGCCTCATGACACCTGGCTCAATGCCCAATCTAGCCCTACCAGTGCGGGGAGGTGGAATAACCCGCACCGGGCTATGCACACGTACAGGAGACACCGTGCGCTCTACTGCGTAACACGGCGTCTGCCCGTACTCCCGCTCTCCACGGTTAGCCTGGGAAGTGGGCGCAGGTCTCCTACCTGCCCTTGGCCCACTACCTCTTAGCCCCCCCCAAGAAATTTTTGGGGTTTCTTCTCAGGCTTCCTTGCTAGCCGCGTACCTTCATATCTGCGGTTTATGGCTTGATTCTCCGGCTTCCAGCCTTGCTTCCGTGCTGCCTCCTCATATCACCGCCTCTCTGCTTTAGCTGCCTCCAGCTCAGCTTTGGGACGGCGATATTCTCCCGGCTGTGCCCATGGACCTTTTCCATCCAGCTCGTCCTCCCAAGTCCAGTATTCCTGTGTATTCCACTGCTCGAACAAACGCTGCTTGGTTCTGGATTGGTGGGTGGTTCTGTAACGGTGTTCCTCCTCCTCTTCATACGAAGAGGAGGAGCAGGGATCGAACCAAAACGCAGCGTCGTGATAAGACATGATATTTATTTAAACAAAACCAAAAACACGACGAACACTTGAATAGAAACAAAACAACAAAACACGTAGACTGACCTGAACGTAAGGACTTACATGTAACGCAGAACGAACGAACAGGAAAATGACTACATAAAACGACGAACGAACGAACGAAACAGTCCCGTATGGTGCAACATAGACACAGACACAGGAGACAACCACCCACAAACAAACACTGTGAAACTACCTACCTTAATATGATTCTCAATCAGAGGAGATGAAAACCACCTGCCTCTAATTGAGAACCATATTAGGTACCCATTCACCAACATAGAAACAGAAAACATAGACTGCCCACCCAAACTCACGTCCTGACCAACTAACACATACAAAACTAACAGAAAACAGGTCAGGAACGTGACACCAGCTCATTGCAAAGTGGTGTGTGACGCGCTGAAGCCTGCCTACCATTGCCTATATACACCTAAATGGCGAATGGGAATTACTATTCAATTACTAGTTGAAAAATAAAAATAGTAGCTCTTTTTAAAGTTTTTTTAACACTGGATTGCATTTAGAATTGTTATGCAATGATTGGGCTTATAAAAGCACATTTCACTCCAGCAGCAATGAAGAAGCTGTTTGAGAAGCTGTAGCAGCAGCTCTCACACTGTCTGAGATTTTCTGTTCATACGCTCTGTATCTGTATGCTGTGCTTGTTTGATAAAGATAACAACTAACGAAAATAGACACACGGCAATTTAATTCCACAAAATGATGCAAATTAACCTATAAATTCCACTAAATTGTGCAAATTAACCTATGGACCGATAAACATGACCGGTGAAATGTATTTACATCGACTGGTATTTACATCAATGAATAGGCAAAAATATATATAATTCTCACAGACAGTTGGCGGACAGCAGTTTTACTTAGCGGCATTTCATTTTTTTTATGCTCCAGCCATAAACGGCTCACTCCAGTGCAAGTTGTGCATTTATGTTTCAAGTTGTGCATTTATGTTATGTTATCGACCAAAAGCCAACTTTTACCAGGGAACAGATAGAGCATGTTGAGTGGAGATAGAGAAAACCTTGGCCCATCTGTGTAGTAGTGGAAGTGCTCTGCAGAGCTGGGAGACGAAAAAAGACAAGAGGCTGAGTATGAACACAAAGTCGTCAATATCCATTCTCCTTTCCTCTCTTTTCTTCACAAAATCAACAGTCTGAATGGCTGAAAAACTCACTGCAGTCCATTAGAACACTGAAAGGAGAGAGGAAGTCTGGCAAAATAATGGTTAGATTGACTCTCTGTCTGTGTCTGTGTGAGCTTTTTTCTCATTTAATTTTGGCAAGTTTCTGATTCATAAATAAAAGGGTTGCACGTTGCTCATTCCATGACTCTTCTTCCTGTGGAACAACTTAAAAATAGAAGCCTTACTCATACCACTCACAGGTCATGTTTTGTAATTTGTCATGCAGACTGGGGGAGGTGTGTATCAAAAGGATTCCCTGATTCCTATTCTGTATAATTGAGCTCATAAAGAATGCTCTGTCTTCCCACATACTCTGATGACAGTGAAGGCACCATGTTGTGCATTTCATATACATGCATCATATTAAATCTAGAATTTTGGGGGAACTCCAATTAACAATATCTCCTTTTCTTGTGAAATGACTGAAATATAGAAGCTTTACACCACTCATAGACCTTGTTTTGTCAGGAAGGAGATTAGAGTGCAGGATTCTCCGTTTAACATTTTGTATACAGTGCATTCGGAAATTATTCAGACCCCTTGAGTTTTTTTACATTTTGTTACGTTACAGCCTTATTCTAAAATTGATAAAATATGTTTTGCCCACATCAATCTACACATAATACACTATAATGATAAAGCTAAATCTGTTTATTAGAAATGTTAGCAAATGTATTCTAAATAAAAAACTGAATTTATTTATTTTCAAAAGTATTCAGATTCTTTGATATGAGACTCGAAATTGAGCTCAGGTGCATCCTGTTTCCATTGGTCATCCTTAAGATGTTTCTACAACTTGATTGGAGTCCACCTGTGGTAAATTCAATTGATTGGACATGATTTGGAAAGGCACACACCTGTCTATATAAGGTTCCACAGTTGACAGTCCATGTCAGAGCAAAAATCAAGCCACGAGGTCGAAGGAATTGTACGTAGAGCTCCGAGACATGATCTGGGGAAGGGTACCAAAAAATGACTGTAGCATTGAAGGTCCCCAAGAACACAGTGACTTCCATCATTTTTAAATGGATGAAGTTTGGAACCACCAAGACTCTTCCTAGAGCTGGCCCGCACGGCCAAACTGTGCAATCGGGGGAGAAGGGCCTTGGTCAGGGAGGTGACCAAGAACCCGATGGTCACTATGACAGAGCTCCAGTTCCTCTGTGGAGTTGGGGGAACCTTCCAGAAGGACAACCATCTCTGTAGCTCTTCACCAATCAGGCCTTTATGGTAGAGTGGCCAGACGGAAGCCACTCCTCAGTAAAACGTACATGACAGCCCTCTTGGAGTTTACCAAAAGGCACCTAAAGGACTCTCAGACCATGAGAAACAATATTTTCTGTTCTGATGGAACCTAGATTGAACTCTTTGGCCTGAATGCCAAACATCGCATCTGGTGGAAACCTGGCACCATCTCTACGGTGAAGCATGGTGGTGGCAGCATCATGCTGTGGGGATGTTTTTCAGCGGCAGGGAATGGGAGACTAGTCAGTATCGAGGGAAAGATGAATGGAGCAAAGTACAGAGAGATCCATTGATGAAAACCTGCTCCAGCAGGACAACGACCCTAAGCCAAGACAACACAGGAGTGGCTTCGGGACAAGTCTCTGAATGTCATTGAGTGGCCCAGCCAGAGCCCGGACTTGAACCTGATTGAACATCTCTGGAGAGACCTGGAAATAGCTGTGCAGCGACGCTCCCCATCCAATGTAACAGATCTTGAGAGGATCTGCAGAGAGGAATTGGATAAATTACCAAATACAGGTGTGCCAAGCCTGTAGCGTCATACCCAAGAAGACTCTAAGCTGTAATCGCTGCCAAAGTTGCTTCAACAAAGGGGTTTATTAGCATATAAACTGTGTATAAACAGGTTTTTGCTGTGTCATTATGGGGTATTGTATGTAGATTGATGAGGGAAAACAACATTTTAATACATTTTAGAATAAGGCTGTAATGTAACAAAATGTGAAAAAAGTCAAGGTGTCTGAATACTTTCCGAATGCACTGTAATTGAGTTAATTCAGTATACTCTGTATAGTGTCTGTGAGTATAACAGAAAACCTGAGAAAAATCCATTAGGTGAAGTTTTTTTAATTATTTTTTTTAATGTTCTATTCAATGCCATTACAGTATCCATTGACTTGGGTCTCAAATTGCAGTTCCTGTGCCTTCCACTAGATGTCAACAGTCTTTAGAAATTGTTTCAGGTTTGTATTCTGAAAAATGAGGATGTAAGAGCAGTCGGAGTGAGTGTCACAGAGCTTTTTCATGCGCACGACCGAGAGAGTGCCTTTCTTGTTTACCTTTTATATTGACAACGTTATTGTCCGGTTGAAATATTATCGATTATTTATGCTAAAAACAACCTGAGGATTGAATAGAAACATCGTTTGACATGTTTCTATGAACTTTACGGATACAATTTTTTGATTTTTTTACTGAAGAAAACGGGCGAACAAAACGGAGGTTTTTGGATATAAAGAGACTTTATCGAACAAAAGGAACATTTATTGAGTAAATGAATGTCTGCTGAGTGCAACCATATGAAGATAATCAAAGGTAAGGGATTCATTTTATCTCTATTTCTGACTTGTGTAACTCTTCTACTTGGCTGGTTACTGTTTGTAATGATTTGTCTGCTGGGCTATGTTCCAAATAATCGTAAAGTATGCTTTCGCCGTAAAGCATTTTTAAAATCTGACACCGTGGTTGGATTCACAAGAAGTTAATCTTTAAACCTATGTAAATATGTTTTGTTTTCAGAATTTTATAATGAGTATTTCTGTATTTGAATTTGGCGCCAGCAGTTTCACTGCTGTTGAGAGGTGGGACGCTAACGTCTCACGTACCCAAGAAGGTTAAAAAAGTAGTAAGTAGTTGCAAAGTGGCTAATAGCTAAAATGCTAAATGTCTATCATTGATTCAAACACAACAACATTTTGGCTGCTAGACTTTCGCGTATACACCTACCATCCTCCCAACCAACCTCCCTCCTATTGTTTCTGCCTTAATAACTTACTGCCTTCATCTGTGATTGAAATGCACTGTATAAAATAAGTGTGGTGGACACCATTTTTCTTTTCTTTTTCTATCACCAATTTAGGAAAAGTAATTTGTGTCTATTTCACGATAATTTGTATCGTAGATTGGTCCTTCCACATGGTGGTGGACGTCACAGGTTGACGTGCACTGCAAACGATCATGTTTTGTGTGTATTCACGTGCCCATGCACACATACTCCACACTAAGACAGAAACTGATCCATAAGGTATAAGGTTTATATTGATATATTTATATTTATATTATGCTGAACCTCCCCCTACCTCCCCCTCCTCCTATGCATCTCCTTGTTGTGTGCACACTTACTGTATGAGTCAGAGTGCTAGGCAACCTTGTGAGCAAGCCAGAATCCCTCTCTGCACAGAGGGGAGGCCCTATCCTATTGATTGGCAAGTGCTTCTGTCTCCCTCGGCCCTCCCCTTCCCTTACCCTACCCTTTCTCCTCCCCCGGATGCACACACACACACACACACACACACACACACACACACACACACACACACACACACACACACACACACACACACACACACACACACACACACACACACACACACACACACACACACACACACACACACACACACACAACCACTCCACTCCTCTCGTTGTCCTCCACCTCTACTGTAGGTCTCCAATCTCCAAGCATGCATGCTCTACGTCTGAACTAGCCTTGCTGCAGCCTCATTATCACAGTGTAGTAGTGGTAGTGCTCTGCAGAGCTGAGAGACGAGAGGCCGAGGGCTACGGGACAGAAGGGTGAGGGTTTGCCGACCACCACGGACAAGCACCCTCTCCCTGCCTGTTTCATTAGGCTTACACTATGACCAAAGCCAGCAGCAGCCAATGATCAGCTAGTGGGAAATCTGATTTTCAAAATGTTGATGCCATATTTATAATTATATATAATACATGCAACAAATGTTCCACCAACAGGTTTTTGTGACAATGCAATAAACAAAGCACACTGACTTTGGATGCTTCAATATCATGGTTTGCATTTTCAACACCACAATAAATAGACTAGTTCAATCTCGACAAACAGAAAATACTTCCCTCCTTACCTTGTCGGTATATCTCAATGTCATTAATATTTGGGGTGTTTGGTAACAGATGTCTCTTTCCATTCATCAAATACCCGCTGCACAGTTTGGATTGATTAGTTGATTTTATTTGTCAGTAAAAAAAAAAGCATAAATACAAAGAGTAAAAAAAACAACAAGTGACCGGGATTGCACATTATAGTCAGGGACTTATTTCCATCGGGTCCCTATTTCTTTTTACATCAGTACATGCAATTACATAAATACAGAAACATTACAGAGATACAGACACATTCATGAGATACAGACAAAAAAAGTTATAATGTTCACACATTAGCCAGCTGTAGACATTCTATTTAAAAGTGGTTATGGTTGGTATGGTTTTGAGTTGCTTTGTTCCACTCAACCGCACTGGTATATTTAAAACAGTGAATATTAGAGTCTCTGGCTCTGGTATTATGCTCTAACAAATGTCTCTAACAAATGAAAAATAGTTGGATAAGTACCTGGGGGCTGAGTCTGTGATAAGTCTGTGGACCAGACCAAGTTGAATCAATTGGGGAGCCTAATAAATACAACAACAAAAAATACAAAACAAGTTTAATAAATACGACTTTTTTCCCACAGATAGACAGCCTAGCCGCTTAAAATGCTCGAACTCCAGATGAGTATGAGAGGGGAGTTACAATTCTTGTTTTGGCTGGTCTGTAGCTTATTCTTTAGATGTTTAGGGCTGCTGGTGAACAATKATGTGCAGGCATAATCAAAGTGACACTGGACTAGTGCACTTGCCATTGTCTTTAGGGTGTCTATAGGTTTCCATCCAATTGGCGACAAATTTCCATGCGAATATTCTAAAATCTGCATAAAAACAATATGCGCATTTTCCAATCAGAGTTGTTTCCATCCAATTGACATGTGGATAAATCTCTGAGTAAATATGTAGTGCACATAAAAATTACTTTATTGCATAAATGTCACGTTCCTGACCTGTTTTATGTTATTTTTTGTATGTGTTTAGTTGGTCAGGGCGTGAGTTGGGGTGGGCATTATATGTTTTGTGTTTCTTGTTTAGGTCACTTGAAATTAGCCTTATATGGTTCTCAATCAGAGACAGGTGTTTGACGTTTTCCTCTGATTGAGAACCATATATAGGTTGGCTGTTTCACACTGTTTGTTTGTGGGTGGTTGTCTTCCGTGTCAGTGTATGTTCGCACCACACGGGACTGTTTCGTTGTCGTTAGTATATGTAGTCTGTTCCTGTTCGTGCGTTCTTCATGTTTTATGTAAGTTCTCTCGTTCAGGTCTGTCTACTTCGTTTTGTTGTTTTGTAAAATTATCAAGTGTTCTTCGTGTGTTTAGTTTAGTCTTGTTAATAAAGTTCATTATGTCATCATACCTCGCTGCAAATTGGTCTTCCGATCCCTCTCTCCTCTCCTCGTCCGAGGAGGAGGAAGAACTAGAGTTTCGTTACAATAAATTCCCAGGTACTGAATAAAAAATACAAGTTAAATGGGTTTCCATCGCATTTTAATCTCTAGGCCTACTGATGGTTTTGTCACAAAAAATGTTGCATAGGTACAGCGAGTGTGCCCACTCTGGTATTACACATGTGCTCCAGCGAACAGCTCGCAGATACAATGCAGGTATAGCCTACTACATGATGAGATAATTATGGACAAAAGTGTTTTTTATGTTTTTTTTGTATTTTTTTTGTCAAATGGCAGCCAAGCATCAATCATCATGTCACCAGAATAAGACCCTCAATATTTATTGAAAGGAGCATCAAGCTCATCACCGTGCACTTTCACCACCCTGTGAAGTTCATAATCATTTGTTTAATCTAGCCTAATATATTACACGCTTTTTCATGATGTTGTGACCTTTTTATCCGACATGTACTTTACTCACATAAAAAGGTTGGATGGAAACCAGGTTAATGTCAGGCCATTTTGAGGATGCTGCAATTATATTTTGGACGAACGTGTGCATACCTACAGGAGACATTTGAAGTAGCCTAATCAGATTAAAACATTGTGACTGGTTGTGATTATGCCACATATAAAATGTAACACATTTGAAAAGTTAAACGGCAAATATTTTGGCTATATTGAACCATTAGGTTCTAGGTGTGTGAGGAAAAGCTGCTTGGATTGGAGAGGAGGCAGAGCGCACCTTAAGCTTTCCTGAAAAACTGGGCCTGCCAGGTTATATAGGACGACTTGGGTCATGATGGAATGATGATCTGCAACAGACAGAGCATCTCAGTATCAGAAGTAAAAATACAGCCAGACTGGCCTGGTACTGTACCTTTCTAGACCTATAAACTGTCAAGACTACTGATCCATAAGGTGCCACTCTGCTGCTGAACCTCCCCCTACCTCCCCCTCCTACCTCCCCCTCCTCCTATTGTGCATCTCCTTGTTGTGTGCACACTTACTGTATGATGTCAGAGTTGCTAGGCAACCTTGTGAGCAAACAGAATCCCTCTGCACAGAGGGGAAGTCCCATCCCGTTGATCGGAAAGTGCCTCTGTCTCCCCCTCGGCCCCTCCCATCATTTCCCCTACCCTACCCTTCTCCTCCCCCGGATTCATGCACACACACACAACACACACACACACACACACCACAACAACCACACACAACACACACCAACACACACACACACAAACCACACACACACACACACACACACACACACACACACACACACACAGACAACCAGCTCCACTCCTCTCTCTGTCCTCCACCTCCACTGTACATCTCCAATCTCCAAGCATGCATGCTCTACGTCTGAACTAGCCTTGCTGCAGCCTCATTATCACAGTGTAGTAGTGGTAGTGCTCTACAGAGATGAGAGATGGGAGGCTGAGTATAAACTTAGAGGTAGTAATATCCACTCTCCTTTCCTCTCTTTTTTCTTCGCAAAATCAACAGTCTAAATGGCTGAACAACTTACTGCAGTCCATTAGAACACTAAATAGATAGAGGAGGTCTGGCAAAAGGATGGTTAGATTGATTCTCTCTGTCTGTGTCTGTGTGGGCTTTTTTCTCATTGGCTTTTATCAAGTTTCTGACTCAGAAATAATAAGGGTTGCACATTGCTCATTGCATGATTCATTCAATCATCAGGGGGGACCACAAGACCTGACTCTTCTTCCTGTGGAACAACTTAAAAATAGAAGCCTTACTCATACCACTCACAGGTCATGTTTTGTCATTGTCCTGCAGACTGGGGGAGGTGTGTATCAAAAGGATTCCCCGATTCCTATTCTGTATAATTGAGCAGTGAAGGCATCATGGTTTGCATTTCGTATATACACATGCATCATATTCATTCTCTGATTTTTGGGGGAACTCCAAGTAAGTAACAAGATAACATTTTCTTGTGAAATGACACACGCGCACGCACCTACATACACATACACACACACACACACACACACACAGACAACCAGCTCCACTCCTCTCTCTGTCCTCCACCTCCACTGTACGTCTCCAATATCCAAGCATGCATGCTCTGCTGCTGCACCATTATCACATGCCACCCTTTAACGTTGTATGGACGAGGGTAGTTATCAGGTACGACAGGACTTTCATTTTGGATCAACACCTTTTTCTCCCTGTCTGCCTGTGTCACGACCTCCGCCGAAGTCGGTCCATCTCCTTGTTCGGGCGGCGTTCGGAGGTCGGCGTTGCCGGCCTTCTAGCCATCGCCGATCCACCTTTCATTTTCCATTTGTTTTGTCTTGTCTTCCCACACACCTGGTTCCAATTCCATAATTACATGTTGGTTATTTAACCTTCTGTTTCCCCCATGTCCTTGTCCGGAATTGTTTATTGTAAATGTATGTGCACGTTATGTCTGGCGTGTGAAGGGTTTTGTCCCATTGTATATATTGTTTTTTGTTCACGGTGATTTTTATTATTAAACTGCGCCGTTGTAACACAGTCTTTGCTCTCCTGCGCCTGACTTCTCTGCCGCCAGTATGCACTCATTAGAGCCTATGACTGGCTGTGAGACAGAGGAGAGAAAGGAGAGACTGTTAGGCTACACATGGAGATTGTTTGTTTGGTCTATTTTAGTATATTTACAAAGTACATGACCGCAGGCTGACCAGTTTTGAACACATTTCTGTTTTTAGACTTCCTTCCAGGCTTTATTATCCAATAATTGGGATTCATACTTTCTTTATTTCATTTTCTTTCTTTTTTTGCCTTCCACGTACATTCTCAAACCCATAGCACCTTTATTCAACTCATCTGTTTACAGAAACAGTATGGCCGTGTCTGGGAAAATGCCAAGAAATGTCACTGTCTGAATGTGACACTGCGGTGCTTCACAGTTGGGTTTTTACATCCATTCACCCTTGAGATAGGCCTACACAAACTCAAATCTTCATTAGTCTAAGTGTATTCAATTCAATTAATCTATATTTAGCCAGGATAGTCCACTCAGCAATTTGTAAAGTAATGGCATAACCAGGTGTCGACCTGAGAAAAAGTCATACTTATAGAACTTGAGCAATGGATATTGATTGATTCATCGAGTCATTTGTTAAGAACTGAAAGGCAGGAAAACTGAGACGTGACCTCGCTAGCTCCAAATATGATGAATTCCATATATTCCACTAGCTTGGTACTCTCAAAGGAATATGGTAATATTCTATTTTTTGGGACTCCGAGTTGGAAGTAAACTGTTCCTGTGGGGAAACATATTCATATTTATTGCTGTTATGGGAGAGTAACAGAAATTCACCAGCCATGATTAATGGACAAATGATCTTATGAAACTCTGGATCACATTAATGATCAAAATGAACAGGAAAGAAGATATTGTACCTCAGGTTTGATAAAGCTGTGCCAGGCTAGCTTGACAGATGTAACCTGGCCCAGTGCTGGCAAAGTACTGCCCAAATCAAAACACCAACTGGGCACTTTAATTATATCGGGACACTAACACCCACCTGGCTCCCTGCCAGGCTCCCTCAAATAGTAAGAATATTTTGGATGAGCACACACACAAGCTCAGACAATCTGCTCTCAAATGACTTTCCAGGAACTGGATGATTTGACAGGAACATGGACAAATACAGACCATACTGAAAGAGATCAGACCCTCTGTGTTTGGTTGTATTGAGAATAGGTACTGAAAATAGGCCTAGATGCTGCCCCATAGTTTATGTACAGACAAAGGTCTCTCTATGTTTTCTAATACCATTAGAGTAATGGATCCTCCATATTGTCTGACCACCTCTTCAGTAAAGTAGGAGAGAATGGGGTATGCTGAGCCATTTTTTACATTCAGCATCACTACTTTAAGGGAAATATAATATTCTTTCTAGCAAAGATATTTACATGCACTGAGTGTACAAAACATTAAGAACACCTGCTCTTTCCATGACATATACTGACCAGGTGAATCCAGGTGAAAGCTTTGATCCCTTATTGATGTCACTTGTTAAATCCACTACAATCAATGTGGATGAAGGGGAGGAGACAGGTTAAAGAAGGATTTTTAAGCCTTGAGACAATTGAGACATGGATTGTGTATCTGTGTGCCATTCAGAGGGTGAATGGGCAAGACAAAATATTTAAGTGCCTTTGAACGGGGTATGGTAGTAGTTGCCAGGCGCACCAGTTTGAGTGTGTCAAGAACTGCAACGCTGCAGGGTATTTCACGCTCAACAGTTTCCCATGTGTATCAAGAATGTTCCACCACCCAAAGGACATCCAGCCAACTTGACACAACTGTTTGAAGCATTGGAGCCAACATGGGTAAGCATCCCTGTGGAATGCTTTCAACACCTTGTAGAGTAAATGCCCCAATGAATTTAGGCTGTTCTGAGGGCAAAAGAGGGTGCAATGTATTGTACACTCAGTGTATATTTCAGGATGTTGTGTATTCTTGGAATTCATGTAAACATCACAGTTTTGAAAACATAGCTTTTTTAGTTGAGCCGCCTTGGGGTAAGTGGGTGGTGGTGTCCTGTGACAGTGGGTGATGGTGCTGGTAGGTCAAGGTTTAATTCATGGAGATGTGGTATATTGCATATCTTAAATGTATGCCTACATTTAGATAAAGATCTCTCTCAATATCACTTACCCTTCCATTTCTTGACCAGTTGTCTAGGACAGAGATGTTGTTTCAATGTGCCAATTTGTAGAAAAGTTCTCTGCATTTGAGGCCACTAAGCCCATGAAACTGGTCCACGAGATTCTTAATATAATTAGCAAGCTCAGCCTCCATGTCGTCAGATAAGACCTTGTGTGCCTCTGCTACTGTATCATTGCCTCTCTTTCGCACAGGTACATGTTTGTTAATGTACTGTACCTCTTCAGTGTCATTCAGTTTATTTTTTCATCCCTTGCTGCTGCTCAAATGGACTTCTTCCCTTCTCTCACTTCCTTGCCTGCTTGCTCAAGAACCTCAAGGGGGCTAGACCCCTGCTTGTTTTATGTTTATGTACACAGGGCATGATGATATCTGCTCAATAACAATGCACTATCTTGAGTTCATATGCATGACACATTGCAAAAATATTGTGCATTAAACTGGCAACATGTTATAATCATTTGTATGGGGTATGTTGGCCATTGGCTCAACATACCACAAGGCAAATATTTGGAATATATTATCCCACACAGTTAAAAAGATGCACTTTCATGATAGGTTTAGAACCTCAAATGCTGTACAAAACAATCTTAAAACGTTCAACTTTGGTTTAGATACAAGCATCATGAAACCTATAACACAATACCATTAATTTGACTTTCTGAAAATCTAACCTGGACTCAGGCATAGACATAACATAGTAAAATAAAATCTGGGGAAACTCAATATAGTCTGATATGTAAAGTTTTATGGTATGTATTAATTTGTGGATCTCCATCATCCATTTTGTATGAATAACAATTTGTTGTGGCTAACGTTAGTTAGGTTGCTAGGTGACTGATGCTAATGTTAGCTAGGCGGCTAAGATTAGCTAGGCTAGGGGTTAGGGTTAGGAATTAGGTTAAGATTATGGTTAGGGGAAGGGTTAGCTAACATGCTAAGTAGTTGCAAAATAACTAAACAGTAGTAATTAGTTGCATAGTTTCTAAAATGCTAAACTTGTCCATGATAAGATTTGAACACGCAACCTTTGGGTTGCTAGTTGTTCGCTTTATATGCCTACCCATACACCCTGACAAACCACCCTCCTTTCGTTTTTGTGAAGTAACCTTCTGTCTTATGTAGCCATACCAAGTGTAACATATCATAGTAATTTGCGCGTCCTGGATTTTCATGTACTATGTTACATTTAGTCTATGAGACCTGGCTGGAAAGTCCTTTTTTTCTACCTAACTTGTTTACCACTTTTTCCATGTGGTTTCTTCCTTCATCTACTCCATGAAATGATGACCTTTTCCTAATTATTTGTCACATAATTCATTTTGTGTCTGGTTTCCTAGAAACAACCCACTGGGCATAGATGTCAATTCAATGTTTATTCCACATAGGTTCAACATAATTTCATTGAAATGAAGTGGAAACAATGATGATTCAACTAGTGTGTGCCCAGTGGGAAGGGCTGGCTCCACTAAACCTTTGGCTCAACTCATCCCACTCTCCCCTATAGTATACTATAAGTGCCACCCAGGGCTTGCCAAATGTACATTTTCCCCCACCATATTTAGAGACACAGTATTCTCTCTCTCACACTAGAATGTCAAAAAATTGTATTTGTCACATTCTTCGTAAACAACAGGTGTAGACTGACAGTGAAATGCTTACTTACGGGCCCTTCCCAACAATGCAGAGATAAAGAAAATTTAGAAATAATATAAAAGGTATAACACGTAATAATAAATACACAATGTGTATTGATAACTTGGCTATACTGGTAACTATACACATGGGTATCAGTACCGAGTTGATGTGCAGGGGTACGAGGCAATTGATGTAAATACTGTATACATATAACTAGGAATTAAGTGACTAGGCAACAGGATAGATAATAAACAGTAGCAGCAGCGTATGTGATACGTTTAAAAAAAAAAATAAGTTTGTGCGAAAAGGGTCAATGCAGATAGTCCGAGTAGCTATTTGGTTAACTATTTAACAAACTATTTAGCAGTCGTATTGCTTGGTTCATCGGAACCACTTGCCGTGCGGTAGCAGAGAGAACAGTCTATGACTTGGGTGGCTGGAGTCTTTGACAATTTGTAGGGCCTTCCACTGGCACCACCTGGTATAAACTTCCTGGATGGCAGGGAGCTCAGTCCCAGTGATGTACTAGGCCGTACGCATTACCCTCTGTAGCGCCTTGTGGTCGGATGCCAAGCACTTGTGGTCTGCTTATATCAAACTAGGTCTTTCTAGTCATCCCTCCTCTCTGGGCCTTTCAAATCAGCTTATGCTTTACAATACCTAGAAGTAATAAAAATAAAAATAAATCTAATTCCCTCAGAATTTACACAGTATTCTCTCTCATTATTGTTCTGTCAGTCTACGCTAGAGGTCTACCTAACTAGTGTACTAAATCTCTCTTGTAATTTCCCTCTCCTCCTTCTGCCAATCAAGTCATTCCATGCCACAGTACTGTGAAATATTGTAGTTTTACCTAGAATTTCATCTTTACAACTTCTAGGAAGAGAATGCATCAGAAAAGCTCTCATAGAATTGGATCAGTTGCAAATCACAGTGTGTGTCTATTCAGTATTCTTGCACATGTTGCATGCACGTGTGTAAATGTGTATGTGAACGTGAATGTGTGTGTCTGCGTTTGTGCATCTGTATACGCATGTGTGCGTGTGTGCGTGCGTGCGTGCGTGCGTGCGTGCGTGCGTGCATGCGTGCGTGTGTGTGAGTTTGTGTTAGTACATATCTGGTTGACGAGATTCAACTTTGATCTCTCCACACCAACCCCAGGAGTCCAATCTACACCTCTGTGATGAGCTCCCATGGCTAACATCATCACCTAACTCTCACTGAGGGTAGGGCAGCTATCATCACACAACCTTGGCCTCAGTTATAGGTCCTCTCCCCGGTCCTCTCCCCGATCCTTCCCCTGTGTTGCTGTTTCTCCTTCTGTTGCATTTACACCAAGTGTCAAATTCATTCCACGGTGGGCTGAGTGCCTGTGGGTTTTCTTTCCCCTCTTGATTGATACATTTGATTGATAAATGAAGGTCACAAATTGGTAAGGAGCTCCCCTCACCTGGTTGTCTAGGTCTTAAATAAAAGGAAAAGMCAAAAACCTGCAGACACTCGGCCATCCGTGGAATGAGTTTGACACCCCTGATTTACAGCTTACAGATGTTTGATGCTTGAATCTTTCTCCCCACCCACCTCCCTGTCCATAAACGGGTACATTTTGTGTGAGTGTGTGTGCGCAAACAAGTGCGCATTTGTGTGTGTGCATGTGTGAGTGTGTGTGTCTATGAACTGGTAAACTGCTGTGCATTTTCCACCTGGCTGCATCCCTGTGAGGATGTCCACCCAGAGAGATGTATTGATTTCTCCTCCACAGAGCAGAGCTGGCTCCATTTAGGAGTGCCACTTTTTAACTCTGCGTACTGTATGTGGTTTTTGTTTATCCAGTTTATCCAGGACGGGATAAACAACAGGGGTATAACCTTTATGTTTGTATTCTATGTATGTACTCTGTGTTCTTAAATGGTGAAAGATGGTTTGATAAAAGCTAAGCTGCACATTCTCTCTATCTCTCCCCCCCCCAATCTATCTAGGTCATTATAGGTCATTGGTGAAGCAGACCTGCTAAGGGACCCTGTGTGGACTGACTGTGGGCTGTGGACATATCACTTCCTACCAGAGAGGAGGGGAACAGCTTGAGTCTGACGTCAGAGAGCGGGAAAGACCTAGAGACCTGCCTCTAGCTGGACCTCCATATCACATACTGCCCGTCCTTATCCCCCTTCCCCCACCCCACCATCTCTGGCATCTGTTTCTACCACCACCTCCACTCACTGGGAAGGATTTGGGATGACAGTTAACCTCCTCAGCTCTACCTCACTCCTCCTCACCACCCAGGGATAACCAGCACTAGAACCTCTGTACCCTGAGAGGCACACTACCACCCTCCCTCACCTCCCCCCAGCTGGCATCATGATGGGAGATGGAGTTGGGAACTGGGTGTGTCTGAGTCCGTCTGAGTTTGGTCAGCTGCAGCAGTACAGCGAGTGTGAGTACTAGCAATACCTGTTATGCCCATAGGTAAATTGAGCTAAAATTAACCTGCCAATACCTTTGTCAGACCTGGGTCAAATACTGCACATTCAAACACTGATCTTGAGTTAATTTTCGCCAAAAGTGCAAACTAAATCAATGCATTTGACCCAGGTCGGATACCTGTGATACCCCTAGGTAACCAGCATGAGAGTCAATTGCCAGGTTGTGCAAGGAGTAAGGATGGAAATTTGAAATAATTTCACTATTCGAATAATATCCTGATTTTTGGGGGGGATATCCGGATAGTCGAAATACATGTGTTTWAAAAAAAAAGTTGTTTATAATGCGGTACTTGCATGCTGCTGAGGCTGCGCAACTCGGGGGAGAGTGGCTTGCTGCTGTTGCAGCGGGGCTGGGGAGGCAGAGGTTTGGGATATTTCGTTGCACTCCCCGTTCTTGTCTACAGCAACTCCATTCAGACTAAACATCAGCCTACCTGTCAGTTGCTCGTTGTAGCCTACTCCTTCTCATTTTTTTTTTTTTATTTTACCTTTATTTAACTAGGCAAGTCAGTTAAGAACAAATTCTTATTTTCAATGATGGCCTTCGAACAGGGGCGGCAGGTATCCTAGTGGTTAGAGCGTTGGACTAGTAACCGGAAAGTTGCAAAATCAAATCCCTGAGCTGACAAGTTAAAAATACCCACTGTTCCTACACCATCATTAAAAATAAGTTAAAAAAAGGGTAAAATAAACAGGAACATTTAGCTAACTTCATTCTGTCGTTTTAATTCCAATTTGCATTGATTAGAGTGGAGTCTCTGACTGCAGTGCCACTTTGATTGGCTGACAATAACAACAACTTGCACGAGTGAAACCTGTGTGGGCTGCACTGTCTTTTTATGGGGCGAACGTCATAAAAACTACATTCAAAAGTGTGTTTCATCAAATTAAGAATTTGAAATGTCATGTTATATCATTGTGTGTAGCAATGTCACATGGATCATTTTATTGAATTTAGACAAATTATACTCTCGCAAGTAATCAAATAGTAACATCCGTTCGGATATTTGAATATTCGAATAACCATGGCTATTCCGAGTAAGGAGAGGCCAAAGCAATGCACCTCCCCCTTCGAAGCCGAACTTCCTACCCATCATTTGCCTAGGTGGTATAACATAGGCTGTTGTTTTTCTTTGTGCTTGAAGTTAAGTGATTCATGCAGACTAGTATTTCCCCCCCCCCCCCAATTGACTATTTCTAGCATTACACTAATTTGCTTGTTTTTTCCTCTATTGAGGTGACTCATCCGTATCAGTAGCCTTCCCACCACAGACATTTGCTAGTCAAAAGAGAATCCATCACTAGTCTGGCTTTCCCTGTAATAGATTAGGTTTCATTTTTCACTTCCTTACAACCTATTGAGCCGATACAAAGCCACACAACAACTAAATAGATTGTGGTGTCTGAGAGAAACCTAGTTTTTCTATCTGAGGATTCCTATATGCATAGACCTACTGTACCTAAGAACACAGTGCTTATATTCCCTGGACATATGCAGTACATCTGTTGTCTAGGGATATACTCAAGTGTTGAGTGAGCTTGTCATTGAAACAGAAATTGATTAAATACAAAGTCTAACAAATAAACGGTTCTGTGTTAGATTACAGCACCTGTAGTAAGGACAAATTGCTATTGGGTATCTTGACAGCCACAGCTAACAATACTACTCCTGGCTCTTTCTTTTTCATTCTCTCTATCCAGAAACACTTGTTTGTTTTGGTTTATTTTATTTTATGTAATTTGGCTCAGTAACATAGGCCTATATGGCGGTCCAGATGAGCTGGAAGTAAGCGGTACTGTATGCGACTCCATATGTGTCCATGGTGAACAGTCAATCTCTACAGCCAACTAAACCACTTAAGTGGTACTGTACACTCCTGCGTTGAAACAGGTGAAAGGTATACACTCAGTAGGTGCGTTTGTGTGGATGCTAAATATCACCCAGTATTCATTCACTGGCGTATCACTGGGCCACTCAAGGACATTCAGAGACATGTTCAGAAGCCACTCATATGTTGTCTTGGCTGTGTGCTTAGGGTCGTTTTACTGTTGGAAGGTGAACCTTCGCCCCAGTCTGAGGTCCTGAGCGCTCTGGAGCAGGTTTTCATCAAGGATCTCTCTGTGCTTTGCTCAAGTCATCTTTGCCTCGATCCTGACTAGTCTCCCAGTCCCTGCCGCTGAAAAACATCCTCACAGCATGATGCTGCCACCACCATGCTTCACCGTAGGGATGGTGCCAGGTTTCCTCCAGACGTGAAGTTTGACATTCAGGCCAAATAGTTCATTCTTGGTTTCATCAGACCAGAGAATCTTGTTTCTCATGGTCTGAGAGTCTTTAGGTGCCTTTTGGCAAACTCCAAGTGGGCTGTCATGTGCCTTTTACTGAGGAGTGGCTTCCGTCTGGCCAAAGGTGGTTGTCCTTCTGGAAGGTTCTCCCATCTCCACAGAGTACCTCTAGAGCTCTGTCAGAGTGACCATCGGGTTCTTAGTCACCTCCCTGACCAAGGCCCTTCTCCCAAAATTACTCAGTTTGGTCGGGCGGCCAGCTCTAGGAAGAGTCTTGGTGGTTCCAAACTTCTTCCATTTAAGGTTGATGGAGGTTATTGTGTTCTGGGGACCTTCAATGCTGCAGAATTTTTTTTGTACCCTTCCCCAGATCTGTGCCTAGATGCAATCCTGTCTCGGTGCTATACGGACAATTCCTTCGACCTTGTGGCTTGGTTTTTGCTCTGACATGCACTGTCAACTGTGGGACCTTATATAGGGTGTGTTCGTAAATTCACTCTGGAGTGCCAAAGAACTTTCAGAATGTGCTCTGGGCATTCGTAAATTCATAGAGTTGTTAGATTGTCTGTTTGTAAATTCAGAGTGTTTTGCTCTCGGAGTGTTTAGAGCGCACACTGGATGCTCTGGCCAAGGAGTAGGGTTGATCCGAGCATTCTGACCTCACAACGGCAGTGAAGCACCCAAGCTAACTGGCTAGTTAGCTAGCTTGCTAGCTACTTCCAAACATAAATAAGAGAACACCTTACTCTGACCATTTTACTTGCCTTAACATAGCTGGTTAGGCTGTTTTCATGTTATCCAGAGCGTTGGTGACCGCAAAAATTGAATTAAGCTTTTTTGCCGATGTTTACTGACACCGGCCATACAACGGGTGTTGAGCGTTCGTAAATGTATCAGTTATTCTGCGCTCTTGCACACTCATGTCCAATCAATTGAAGTTACCACAGGTGGACTCCAATCAAGTTGTAGAAACATCTCAAGGATGATGAATGGAAACAGGATGCACCTGAGCTCAATTTTGAGTCTCATGGCAAAGGGGCTGAATACTTATGTAAATAAGGTATTTCTGTTTTTTGTTTTAATACATTTCTAACAAATTCTAAAAACAGTTTTTTCTTTGTCATTACGAGGTAATATGTGTAGATTGATGAGGATTTTTCTCTATATACTCCATTTTAGATTAAGGCTGTAACGTAAGAAAATGTGGAAAAAGCGTGACCAATAGCTAGAAGGTTAACCGGTCACGGTTTTGATGCTGCTGTGCTAATGAGAGGAGGATATTTAATATCTATTTACGCTGGGTTGTTAATGGGCCCTCAGTCACATGTACTGTAGCACCTAGACCCCTGGTGATGGAGATGTGTCTGGGACCTGCTGTCAGGGACCACAATGCTGGTGGGTGGGTGGGTAGATGGGTGGGTGGATGGCAGTGTCTGTGTCTGTTATACTGTACAGCAGATTGGAGTTAATAATATACTTGTTTTTCTTTCAAATACTTTTAGTGTTTTATTGAGCCTGCCTTGAGTGACCCGGTAGGTGGGATTTGCACTTCTGGGACTATTCCATTTGTTCCATTGTGCGAGACAAGCTCAGTCAAGAACATATGAAGTATTTGAAAGAATGCAAATACTATTTGAACCCAGGTCTGGTGTGTTGGATGGATGACCGTGTCTGTGTTCGTGTTACTATATACATGACAGGTGTCTGGTGTGTCTGTTTCCAATATGGGTTAATAAAGGAGAGATAATGTGTGAGGTGAAAGGTTAGTGTCCATTACAAAGCCACATGTCAGTTCAATGAGCCCAGCTGCACTACACTGAAACGCTTGCTTCGTCCCAAATGGCACCCTTTTCCCCCACAGTAGTCTAGCGTAAAGTACTGCACTATATTGAGAATAGGTTGCAGTTTGAGATGCAACCGCTCTTTTACTCAGTGGTCTGGTCTTATCTTCCCCTTGCGTTACATACTAATTGGCTCAGTGCTGTTTTTCTCTTCTATAAAGAATTAATAAAGGAAATGAAGTTGAAGGCAAAGGAATGCTGATGACGTACGATGCTGATTTACTGTTAACCTTCTAGCTATTGGCTGTGATTCTTCAGTCCCCACTGCATTTAGCCTACTGGCTTCTGTTCTGCTGTGATTCAATGAGAGTCTGCCTTACATTTACATCAAAATGTTGGTCATTCAGTAGATGCTCTTATCCAGAGTTGAAGTGACAACAAACAAAACAGATGAAACTAGCGACAGCTACAGTCTAGTTAGCTGTCTGATCTGGTTAATGGATGCTGTTATGTTAAATAGACTAGACATACTGTAGCATATGTTGTCTCAGTTCATGATCTATTGTTAGCTGATTCAGCGAGCAAATACTCTATGATTGCTCAGATCAGAGATTTGCCTGGGTGCGTGTACCTGTGCTTTGCATACATTCATACCTGCATGCATGTGTGGGAGTGTGTGCATGTGAGCATAGATGTGTTTGAGCAATTTAGTGAATGAGAATKCCTTCTCCAGGGCCGGCCCTAGCCACTAAGCGACATAAGCGACCGCTTAGGGCAGGGTTTACCAAACTCGGTCCTGCACCCCCCGGGTCCACATTTTGTTTTTACCCAAGGACTACACAGCTGATTCAAATAACCAACTCATCATCAAGCTTTGATTATCTGAATCAGCTGTCTAGTGCTAGGGCAAAAAAACTAAACAGAATTTAGTTTTTTAAGTGCAATTTCTAAATTTGGTTGTACAACAAGTTTTTCTCCTGTTACGTCAGTCACTTTTTTTCCCCAAGATGGCGTAGCAGTCGGACGTGTGTTTCTTGTCCCGCGTACATATAGTCGTTTCCTCATTTTTTTTGTCTATACTTAGTATATATTTTAATCTCACTTTCCATCTACGAACTGAATATACTTTCCTGCAACCCTCCTCACCCAATGTGGTATGCATCTGCTATTTTTATACTTTAGAATCGGAACCTCCATCAGAAGCTAGCCAGCTAACTAGCTAGTAGTCAGTTAGCCCTGCGGTCTTCACCGTTAACTCTGACACCAGCCAGCTTCAGCTCGGTCAATACCTGCCAGTCTGCACAGCGCGATATAAACCCAGAGCATATCAGACTGCTTTTTCTCTACCTCATCACCGGATTCCTGCCGCAAGCCTTGGTCCTTTACACCGGATCATCGCAGCTACCTAGCTGCATTCGAGTGGCTACTGCTGGCTAACGCCTCTGTCCCGAAGCAAGCAACAGTTAGCCTTGAGCTAGCCTATGACTAGGCCCATCTCCCGGCTAGCCGACAAGGTCTATCAGAATAATTCTTGGGCTAGAATACCTCTTTTGCCAATTGGCCTGGAACCTTTATACACGGAGCCTGATCCATCACGACTGGTCTGCCGACATAATCATCCGAGGTGGTGTCAACAGGCTCTTCAGTTGCGACGTCGCCGAAGGCCCATCTGCTAGCCCTGGCCCGCTAGCTGTCTGAATTGCTGTGTCTTCAGCTCGCCTAGCGTAGTAGCGACTACTGAGATGGCCGCCTCGCTTCGCGTTCCTTGGAAAATATGCARTATTTTGTTTTTTTATGTGTTATTTCTTACATCGGTACCCCAGGTAATCTTAGGTTTCATTACATACAGTCGGGAGGAACTACTGAATATACGATTAACGTCAACTCACCATCGTTATAACCAGGAATATGACTTTCCCGAAACGGATCCAGTGTTTTGCCTTCCACCCAATACAATGGATCTGATCCCAGCCGGGGACCCTATGCGACGCCGTAAAAGGGGCAAACGTAGCGGTCTCTTGGTCAGGCTTCGGAGACGGGCACATCGCGCTCCACTCCCTAGCATACTACTCGCCAATGTCCAGTCTCTTGACAATAAGGTTGATGAAATCCGAGCACGGGTAACATTCCAGAGAGACATCAGGGATTGCAACGTGCTCTGCTTCACGGAAACATGGCTAACTCAAGAGACGCTAACGGAGTCGGTGCAGCCAGCTGGTTTCTTCACGCATCGCGCCGACAGAAACATACATCTTTCTGGTAAGAAGAGGGGCGGGGGGTATGCCTTATGATTAACAAGACGTGTGTTGATCATCATAACAACACACAGGAACTCAAGTCATTCTGTTCACCTGATCTAGAACTCCTCACAATCAAAGTCGACCGCATTATCTACCAAGGGAATCTCTTCGATCATAATCACAGCCGTATATATTCCCCCCCAAGGCAGACACATCGATGCCCTGAAACGAACTTTATCTGACTCTTTGTAAACTGGAAACCACACACCCTGAGGCTGCATTCATCGTAGCTGGGGATTTTAACAAGGCTAATCTAAAAACAAAAACTCCCTAAAATTCTATCAGCATATCGATTGTGCTACCAGGGCTGGTAAAACCCTGGATCATTGTTATACTAACTTCCGCGACGCATATAAGGCCCTCCCCGCCCTCCTTTCGGAATAGCTGACCACGACTCCATTTGTTGATTCCAGCCTACAAACAGAAAATAAAACAACAAGCTCCCGCGCTCAGGTCTGTTCAACGCTGGTCCGACCAATCTGATTCCACGCTTCAAGACTGCTTCGATCACGCGGATTGGAATATGTTCCGCATTGCGTCCAACAACAACATGGACGAATATGCTGATTCGGTGAGCGAGTTCATTAGGAAGTGCATCGACGATTGTCGTACCCACAGCAACGATTAAAACATTCCAAACCAGAAACCATGGATTGACGGCAGCATCGCGTGAAACTGAAAGCGCGAACCACTGCTTTTAACCAGGGCAAGGTGACCGGAACATGACCGAATACAAACAGTGTAGCTATTCTCTCCGCAAGGCAATCAAACAGGCTAAGTCCCAGTACAGAGACAAAATAGAGTCGCAATCAACAGCTCAACACAAGAGGTATGTGGCAGGGTCTACAGTCTATCACGGATTACAAAAAGAAAACCAGCCCCGTCGCGGACCAGGATGTCTTGCTCCCAGACAGGCTAAATAACTTTTTTGCCCGCTTTGAGGACAATACAGTGCCACTGACACGGCCCGCTACACAAAACCTGCGGGCTCTCCTTCACTGCAGCCGAGGTGAGTAAAACATTTAAACGTGTTAACCCTCGCAAGGCTGCAGGCCCAGACGGCATTCCCAGCCGCGTCCTCAGAGCATGCGCAGACCAGCTGGCTGGTGTGTTTTACGGACATATTCAATCAATCCTTATCCCAGTCTGCTGTCCCACATGCTTCAAGAGGGCCACCATTGTTCCTGTTCCCAAGAAAGCTAAGGTAACTGAGCTAAACGACTACCGCCCCGTAGCACTCACTTCCGTCATCATGAAGTGCTTTGAAGACTAGTCAAGGACCAATTCACCTCCACCCTACCGGACACCCTAGACCCACTCCAATTTGCTTACCGACCCAATAGGTCCCCAGACGACGCAATCGCAACCACACTGCACACTGCCCTAACCCATCTGGACAAGAGGAATACCTATGTGAGAATGCTGTTCATCGATTACAGCTCAGCATTTAACACCATAGTACCCTCCAAACTCGTCATCAAGCTCGAGACCCTGGGTCTCGACCCCGCCCTGTGCAACTGGGTCCGGACTTCCTGACGGGCCGCCCCCAGGTGGTGAGGGTAGGTAACAACATCTCCACCCCGCTGATCCTCAACACTGGGGCCCCACAAGGTGCGTTCTGAGCCCTCTCCTGTACTCCCTGTTCACCCACGACTGCGTGGCCATGCACGCCTCCAACTCAATCATCAAGTTTGCGGATGACACTACAGTGGTAGGCTTGATTACCAACAACGACGAGACGGCCTACAGGGAGGAGGTGAGGGCCCTCGGAGTGTGGTGTCAGGAAATAACCTCACACTCAACGTCAACAAACAAAGGAGAGATGATGTGGACTCAGGAAACAGCAGAGGGAGCACCCCCCTATCCACATCGACGGGTCAGTAGTGGAGAAGGTGGAAAGTTTTAAGTTCCTCGTGTACACATCACGGACAAACTGAATTGGTCCACCCACACAGACAGCGTTGTGAAGAAGGCGCAGCAGCGCCTCTTCAACCTCAGGAGGCTGAAGAAATTCGGCTTGTCACCAAAAGCACTCACAAACTTCTACAGATGCACAATCGAGAGCATCCTGTCGGGCTGTATCACCGCCTGGTACGGCAACTGGCTCCGCCCACAACCGTAAGGCTCTCCAGAGGGTAGTGAGGTCTGCCAGAACGCATCACCGGGGCAAACTACCTGCCCTCCAGGACACCTACACCACCCGATGTCACAGGAAGGCCATAAAGATCATCAAGGACAACAACCACCCAAGCCACTGCCTGTTCACCCCGCTATCATCCAGAAGGCCGAGGTCAGTACAGGTGCATCAAAGCAGGGACGAGAGACTGAAAAACAGCTTCTATCTCAAGCGCCATCAGACTGTTAAACAGCCACCACTAACATTTAGCGGCCGCTTGCCAACATACTGACTCAACTCCAGCCACTTTAAAAAATGGGAATTGAGGAAATTATGTAAAAAATGTACCACTACCACTTTAAACAATGCCACTTAATATAATGTTTACATACCCTACATTACCCATCTCATATGTATATGTATATACTGTACTCTATATCATCTACTGCATCTTGCCATCTTTATGTAATACATGTACCACTAGCCACTTTAAACTATGCCACTTTATGTTTACATAACCTACAGTACTCATCTCATATGTAATACCGTACTCTATTACCATCTACTGCATCTTGCCTATGCCGTTCTGTACCATCACTCATTCATATATCTTATGTACATATTCTTTATCCCTTTACACTTGTGTGTATAAGGTAGTAGTTGTGGAATTGTTAGGTTAGATTACTTGTTGTTATTACTGCATTGTCGGAACTAGAAGCACAAGCATTTCGCTACACTCGCATTAACATCTGCTAACCATGTGTATGTGACTAATAAAATTTGATTTGATTTGATTTGATTTGAACGGCTCCCTGACTAACCTATTGCTGCTCATTGGACCCTATGATCACTTGGCTAATGTCAATATGCCTTGTCTATTGCTGTTTTGGTTAGTTATTATTGTCTTATTTCACCGTAGAGCACCCAACCCTACCCGACATGCCCTTTTGTACCACCCCCACACACATGCAGTAACCTCACCTGGCTTAACTGGTGCCTCTAGAGACAAAACCTCTCATCGTCTCTCAATTAGGTTTTACTCCTCTGTACTCACATCCTACCATACCCTTGTCTGTACATTATGCCTTGACTCTATTCTTCCATGCCAAGAATTCTGCTTCTTTTACTCTCTGTTCCAAACGCACTAGATGACCAGTTCTTATAGCCTTTAACCGTACCCTTATCCTACTCCTCCTCTGTTCCTCTGGTGATGTAGAGGTTAACCCAGGCCCTGCAGCCCCCAGCACCACTCCCATTCCCCAGGTGCTCAGATTTGTTGACGTCTGTAACCGTAAAAGCCTTGGTTTCATGCATGTTAACATCAGAAGCCTCCTCCCTAAGTTTACTTTATTCACTGCTTTAGCACACTCCGCCAACCCTGATGTCCTAGCCATGTCGGAATCCTGGTTTAGGAAGTCCACCAAAAATTCTGACATTTCCATCCCCAACAACAATATCTTCCGACAAGATAGAACTGCCAAAGGGGGCGGAATTGAAATCTACTGCAGAGATAGCCTGCAGAGTTCTGTCTTACTATCCAGGTCTGTGCCCAAACAATTCGAGCTTATACTTTTAAAGATCCACCTTTCCAGAAACAAGTCTCTTGCCGCTTGTTATAGACCCCCCTCAGCCCCTAGCTGTGCCCTGGACACCATTTGTGAATTGATCGCCCCCCATCTATCTTCATAGTTCGTACTGTTAGGTGACCTAAACTGGGATATGCTTAACACCCCGGCCATTCTACAATCTAAGCTAGATGCCCTCAATCTCACACAAATTATCAAGGAACCAACCAGGTACAACCCTAAATCCGTAACCATGGGCACCCTCTTAGATATCATCCTGACCAACTTGCCCTCTAAATACACCTCTACTGTCTTCCACCAGGATCTCAGCGATCACTGCCTCATTGCCTGCATCCGTAATGCGTCCGCGGTCAAACGACCACCCCTTATCACTGTCAAATGCTCCCTAAAACACTTCAGCGAGCAGGCCTTACTAATCGACCTGGCCCAGGTATCCTGGAAGGATATTGACCTCATCCCATCAGTAGAGGATGCCTGGTTGCTCTTTAAAAGTGCTTTCCTTACCATCTTAAATAAGCATGCCCCATAAAAAAAAATAGAACTAAGAACAGATATAGCCCTTGGTTCACCCCAGACTTGACTGCCCTTGACAAGCACAAAAACAGCCTGTGGTGTTCTGCATTAGCATCGAATAGCCCCCGTGATATGCAACTTTTCAGGGAAGTCAGGAACCAATATACACAGTCAGTTAGGAAAGCTACGGCTAGCTTTTCAAACAGAAATTTGCATCCTGTAGCACAAACTCCAAAAAGTTCCGGGACACTGTAAAGTCCATGGAGAATAAGAGCACCTCCTCCCAGCTGCCCACTGCCCTGAGGCTAGGAAACACTGTCACCACCGATAAATCTACGAAAATCGATAATTTCAATAAGCATTTTTTTACGGCTGGCCATGCTTTCCACCTGGCTACCAATACCCCGGCCAACAGCTCTGCACCCCCTGCAGAAACTTGCCCATGCCCCCCCCCGCTTCTCCTTCACCCAAATCCAGACAGCTGATGTTCTGAAAGAGCTGCAAAATCTGGATCCCCTACAAATCAGCTGGGCTAGACAATCTGGACGCTCTTTTTTAAAATTATCCGCTGAAATTGTTGCAACCCCTATTAATAGCCTGTTCAACCTATCTTTTCGTATCGTGTGAGATCCCCAAAGAATGGAAAGCTGCTGCGGACATCCCCCTCTTCAAAGGGGGAGACTCTAGACCCAAACTGTTACAGACCTATATCCATCCTGCCCTGCCTTTCTAAAATCTTCGAAAGCCAAGTTAACAAACAGATCACCGACCATTTCTAATCCCACCGTATCTTCTCCACTATGCAATCTGGTTTCCGAGCTGGTCATGGGTGCTCCTCAGCCACGCTCAAGGTCCTAAACGATATCATAACCGCCATCGATAAAAGACAGTACTGTGCAGCCGTCTTCATCGACCTGGCCAAGGCATTCGACTCTGTCAATCATCGCATTCTTATCGGCAGACTCAATAGCCTTGGTTTCTCAAATGACTGCCTCGCCTGGTTCACCAACTGCTTCTCAGATAGAGTTCAGTGTGTCAAATCGGAGGGCCTGTTCTCCGGACCTTTGGCAGTCTCTATGGGGGTGCCACAGGGTTCAATTCTCAGGCCGACTCGTTTCTCTGTATATCAATGATGTCGCTCTTGCTGCTGGTGATTCTCTGATCCACCTCTACGCAGACAACACCATTCTGTATACATCTGGCCCTTCTTTGGACACTGTTTAAACAAGCTTCAATGCCATACAACACTCCTTCCGTGGCCTCTAACTGCTTTTAAATGCTAGTAAAACTAAATGCATGCTCTTCAACCGATTGCTGCCCGCATCCGCCCGCCCGACTAGCATCACTACTCTGGACGGTTCTGACTTAGAATATGTGGACAACTACAAATACCTAGGTGTCTGRTTAGACTGTAAACTCTCCTTCAAGACTCATATTATGCATCTCCAATCCAAAATTTAATCTAGAATCAGCTTCCTATTTCGCAACCAAAGCCTCCTTCACTCATGCTGCCAAACATACCTTGTAAAACTGACTATCCTACCGATCCTTGACTTTGGCGATGTCATTTACAAAATAGCCTCCAACACGCTACTCAGCAAATTGGATGCAGTCTATCACAGTGCCATCTGTTTTGTCACCAAAGCCCAATATACTACCCACCACTGCGACCTGTACGCTCTCGTTGGCTGGCCCTCGCTACATATTCGTCGCCAAACCCACCCAACGTTTGATTTCATCTGATTTTAACTTTCTGTCAACTTAATTAAAAACATGTTTTCCCATTTTAATGCCAAATAAAATAACAGGTATGACCTTAACAGGGTTGATGATTTAATCTTAAATCAGCCATAAATAGCCTTGTGACACGAAAAATGGAAGATTGTTTTGTGCAACAGGGAGGGGCAATTGAATGCAAGCTTAATTGTTGAATTTTTTTATTGTTAAAACATTTCTAGCCTGTCTATCTATGGGTAATAGGGTTGATGTGTTATGCTCCACTCACTCAGTTTCCCACAACAAAACACCAGAAAATTGCCAAAAAGAGTAGAACCACACTATGATTTGACTATTAGATGATCAATGTTTATTTGTTTAATAGTTAATTAAAAGTTTCACCTTATTAAAATGAGAGTTCAGTTCACATAACAGGGTTGACCTTAATGACCTTATACAGAATAAATCATCATTTTCAGAAATTACTGTGAAAGCAACAAAAATAACTAGGGCTCTACAATGATGGTGAAAACTTGGGGAAATGTTGGGGTTAATGGGGTTGAAATATTACTGGAAGTCTCAGGGGATGCACAGAGGAACATGTCAAAATGCTGAATTTTTGCACTTTAGGAAGTCTTTACCATATTACAAATCGGATTTATTGAATAATCCATGTGGTCTATATTAATTAAAGGTCTCTTCATTAAATTGGCAGGCTTTTAAAATTCAATATTTGATGCACAATTTTGCATTACTTAAAATATCGTAAGGACACAAAGGGCACTCATTTTGTGGACCCAGCTATCTAAACCTCTAGTTATCATGGTTGAATTACCAACCGGGTACGCAGGGCACGTGCCCAGGGCCCCCATTGATTTTGTTTGTCACTCTCACTCAGATATCATATTAACATGGCATAAGTCATGGCAAAATGTGTAGAATTGCAGGGAATTAGCTTGAAAGCTGCAAAAATGTCTCTCAATCTTATGACAAATGTGTAGAATTGCAGGAAATTATCTGTAAAACTGCACATTTTCTCTCCACCCAATGGCAAAATGTGAAGAATTGCAGGAAATGAACTCCAAAAAGTCCCTTAAGGCTCACAAAAGGCTAGGGGGGGGCTAGGCTAAAAAACAGGAGATAACAACATTAGCAGTAGAAAAGTCAAGGATTACAAAGACGATTATTGTGACAAAACGCAGAGACAAACAACACCATGTTGGGTGTTACTTCAGTCTGAAGAGCTACATGTTCAATGTTGTTTTTCGTAGGGCTCTGGTCTTCTCAGCATGCTTCCCAGTTTGTGCACATTATATGATGACATTTTGTGGCGTATATGTTCATTTTGGTCTTCACAAGGTTTTTTTGGGTTGTTTGTGCACCCCAAAAAAAATCTCGAGACAAGCTGAAGTTCGGTAGACGAAGTCTACACCCCTTCGTCAGTGATTGGTCAACTGTAGGGGTGACGCGAGTTTCTTCTTCTCCCGAAAACTCGGTGTGGATTCAACATGGCAAACGACAACAACTTCGAGCATCGCTTGGCCGAGGAGATAGAGAAGTGAGCAAGCCAGAAAGCAACATGCCGTGTTCACCAGAGGAAGAGGTATGTTGTAGTATTTTCTATTGTAGTTGAAGAAAAGAGTAGCAATGTTTGCTAACAATAGCTAGCCAGCTGGCCAGCAATGTTACTTGGCTGGTTAGATAGCCTAGCAGCATACTCTTGCAGAGAAAGCAAGCCAACCAGCTAAACTAAAGGTCTTTAACTTTTTGATCAAACATAATTTTGTCAGAGAAAGAAAAGCATAAGCTTGCCACATTGGTAACACCGAAGTCAAAGTCCTATTCAACCCTGCTCAAACGTTTGCAACATAATAGTCTTTCTCGGTTAATTATATGTTTTTCATTGATCGTTTTGGATATGTGTACTAAATAGCCCTCTGCTTTTACATTTTCAAGGTACAAACACCAGGGAATGGAGACCGCCACAGGTTTTGTTCTCTGCGCCCAAGCACTGCCTGTTCACTGGCCCTCTGCACTGACTGGTCATCGGCCCCAAGCCCATCTCCCGCACTGAGCTGCAGAATGGGAAACCATGCAGGACCTGGGAAGCTCTATCCTGAGCCCACCTCCAAGACCTACTCCACTGGCTTTCTCCTCACCAATGCCATAGAGCAGAAGTAGCAGGGGTGTGAGAAGGGAGAAAAGAGCTGCAGCCTCAGCCCTTGACACATCTCTCTCAAAAGCATTGCAAATGATTGAAGACAGATCTCAAGGTCTGGATAACGTCATGCACCGAGCCACCAGACTCTCCTCCTTTACTCTAATCCCCTTTTCTCTCTTCTATTGTCCTCTCTCCTCCTCTCCTCACCATGCACATTCCTCTCCACAGACACCCCCCCCCTCTCTTCTCATCCTCTCCACAGGGCCCTGGCACATATAGTTCATCCATGAAATCAGCTATCACCAGCTGCATGAGTTTGGGCATGACCTTCAAGAAGAGGACATGGACCGAACAACTGGGACCACAGTGAAATTAACAACTTGTTCTGTTGTTGTTCAGACAACTCAGGAGTCAGACACTAGACACTTTCATTTTATTGTAAACAACAAAAGTGTTGTATATATCTGTTTTTCAGACACATTTGTACTATTGTTCAGGAATATTTGTATCTACACTCTGACACTAATTATATTTCATTGACACCTGTTATTTACATGTATGTTCTTAGCAGAGACTTTTGAATTGTGGTTTACTTTGAGACCATATGCATAATAAAGGTTTATTTTTGTGTGCAGAAATAGCTGTTTCTTCATCTAAATACAAGATGTTTCAATGCATTCTATTTGAACATCCAGTGCTGAGAAGAGCTGTGTGCCACAGACTTTACAGGCTTTGTTCTACTTGTGTGACGCGGTTCAATCTAAATGAATGGACACAGACATCATAGAATCACGTTAAATTGTATTAACAAGATTTAAACTTTACATTTTAGCTCAAAGTTCAAGAAATAAGAACTGTGAGTGTGCATCCATCAATGTGTGTGTGTGTGTGTGTGTGAGCAGTACAAACAAAGGCCTATTCTGCGTGATTGGCTGGCCTTGGGATGAGTTGTCCTCTCCTAACCATGTCTTCCTGCCATGGCACATGTCCAGATGGGGAGAGGAAGTCCCTTAGCTTGTTTCTTGTTTGACTTGCAAGCCGTGTCGCCCTGGAATGAGAGTCTCCCTGGCTCTTGGAGATTGTTGTCCCCTGCCACAACCCTCCTCCACTCTCTAGGTTGGTAATTGCCAGAAGGGAGTGGCGTGTCAGCAAAAGCGGGAGGCATGTATTGTGAACCAAACGAGTGTGCTCGCATACTCCCTTAACAGACCTTGGAAACAAGAAAAAAGCAGCAATAGTACTGTTTGTCCATCTTGAGATGCCGTAACCAGTATGCACCTCAAAATAGTCCGAATTAATCTAAGATAACTCAAGAAATTTGCCATTAATTTTGACGTAAGATGTTTGGTGCAGTATTTCTCAAGTCAAAAAATGTGCATGTAAATGATCCCTACTGTTGGCCAATCACCGATGAAGGGGTGTAGACTTCAGCTTGCCTCGAGAAAATCTTCACAAAATGTCGTCATAACATATGCATGACCTGTTCCGAACATTTTTGGATGGGAAGCATGTGGACGCCGTTAAGTCAACTCACCTGGTTAGATAAATAAGGGTTTAACACTGCATTCCCTGGATCCCTGCCTTGCCTCAGTATGACGTAACTGGTGTTGGGAGGAGGACAGGTTATCTCTGGGTCTGTTGGGGGAAGCCTCCTGTAGCGTCTTTCAGCCCTGAGAGAGATTAGCATCTCTGGGTGTAAATCACCATTACCCATGGTCGGTAGGAACACACTTGGTCATACCCTGGTCCCTGTGACTCACACCCTGCCTGGTCAGTCAGTCTCCTCAGATCACCCAACACCTCGTTGGCCTTTGTTTTAGAGAGAGGAGAGAGCGGGTCCAGCCTCACTCCACAAAGATGATTTACTTAGATAAAGTATGCTATGTTTTTTCCAAATCTAAACTACTCAGCTCACCTAACACGAACTGGACTGCTGCATATTAGAGAGAAAGTGTGAGGCATGCAAACCATAGATCTAATTCTATACCCAACTCCAGAGATTATTCCGTATATTTTAAGGTATTTTGTACTAGAGAGAATAGAGAGAGAGTGGAGTGATTATCCAATCTATTATATTTCTGTGGTCTATATTTCTTGAATCTGAGATTATTTAATGTGCTATTTCTTGTATTAGAAAGAGAAGAGAGAGTGGGGTATCCAGTCTAACTCCACAGAGATGATATATTCAGATAATGTTTGCTCTGAGGGTTTTTTGTATTCCAAAGAAATTTCCTGGCTTAATTGGTCTATTTGTTTAATTAATTAGCTAAACKTATTTTCACCTCTGTGAAATATTTGCCTCATGATCTACCCGGATGTTCCTCTCAGATACAGCTAGCGCCCAAAAGACAATCATCACATCCAGCAGCCCTTTCCCCCTAAATGATACGCCTGGTGCCAAAATGACTAAATTATGAGGTTTATAAAGCCTCTCTCATCCCTGTCTCATTCTCAGATTCCACCAAGAAGCTCAAGGATGTTCTGGAGGAGTTTCACGGTGAAGGAGTCCTCTCCAAGTACAATCCTGAGCAGGTACAGTACGTCACTGCCTCAACCCTTCCCTCCCTCCCACCTATCCTCTCTTCTCCTCTTTTCTCCACTCATCTCCTTTTTCCCTTCATTTCCTTCCTCTCCCTTCCTCTCCTCACTGTCATTCTTATCCTTCTCCTCTCTACCCTCTTTTCCTCTCCTCCCCTCCTCTCTTTTCCTCCCCTTCCTGAGTGAGATCATCATTATTTATGTTAAGACCCTGGCAATCTCCTGACTCAGTCCCTGCTCCATCACTGATACGCTTAGTCATCCGCTGTGTTTAGACAGTAGTAAGGTGAGCAACACTTCCTCCCTCCCTCCCTCGCCCTCACCATCAACTTCCAACTGACGCCCTTTAACTTCGAAGTGACGACAGAGGGCCGACGAGTTATGGACGACAGGTGGCGCTGACATTTTTATTATGGTCTGTCTGAATGGGTCACCGCCCCACTCCCCCTATCCCCAACCCCTGCCTGGCCCACCCCCCCCCCCCCCCCCCCCCCGCCCTACTCCTCTCCCAGCCAGGGTGCATCCCTTCTTCCTCCTTATAACTCCAGCATTGTGATATGAGTAACAGCCTCACAGAGGCTGGTTGGCGCCATCAGAGCCCTGTTGGATTCAGACATCATGTGGCCTGTGGTGTGATCACCAAAGCCAGCAAGTTCAGGCGCCAGGCCGGTGGTATTTTATGCACTGTGTGGGAAGGAGCGAGGTGACTCTTCCCACTGGGAACAAACTGGTTGAATCAACATTGTTTTCAACATAATTTGTCAAAGTATTGTGACATGGGAATCTACGTGGAAAATACATTGGATTTGAAAAAAGTAATCAACATACTGTTGTTTTGAGGGTAAGATTTCAACCACAGGATTATGTCATCATGGTAAACAATTTTTAACATAGACAAACCTTGTATAAAATATGTTGAATTTATACCTTTGAAACAATGTCAGCTCTTCAACATAATATCCAATATGAGAAAAAAAACAATAGGCAGGGCAGCACCTCCTCCGGGAGAGTTGATCTATCTACAGCTATTAATTCAGTTTACCATCTAGGGTTTTAACCAAGCCCAGCCCTGCTTAGCTTTTCTATCTGTCACTGATTACTACCAATGTGCTATCATGAGAATGATTGCGTAGAAATCTCCACTTAATAGATTCACTGTTGCTATCGAAGTAGGTTCAGCAAAGCAAATGAAATGTAACCATACTACAGCAATCCTATATCATCAATGATGCTATTTAGGCCTATACAGCATTTGGGAAGTCATCAACAGCTATTGTTTAAATTCAGCCCAGGATTCAACTAAATAGACAATACATATAGCCCTAGGGTTTAAAGTTTTGGTTGACTTCAAATGGAATCTACAACTTAATAATAAATATGTTGGGATTTGAAGAAGTTGAAGAAGAGGATTTAAATCAAATCAAACTGTTTTTAAAGTGCATTTAAAGTTTGACTATATTTAGTTCTATTCTTTACCATAGATTTTTGGTTCAAATGGATAAGTGAATCCAACATATACATTATTAATTTCTAGACCAGCTGGAATTAAAGCCAGACTCAGTGGCACAGATGGAGCTATCCATGCAGAAGATACATCTCCTTCAAAAGTTGATATTTGGTAGCATTGACAACCAAACACAATTCAATACCACTTTTGCAATACGTTGACTAGCCTATTAACTTTTCCACAAGTTAACAAATTATATGTTGGACTCAGGTCTCCATCTCAACCAAAACTAAAAGTTAAACAACAGGATTAAGACAGTGGCTCAGGTGGAACTATCCAAGCAGTAGATACAGTGCATTCAGAAAGTATTTAGACCCCTGGAATTTAAGCAAATTTATAAAATACAACTAAAAACACTGAAATATCACATTTACATAAGTATTCACACCATTTACTCAGAACTTTATTGAAGCACCTTTGGCAGCGATTACAGCCTCAAGTCTTCTTGGGTATGACGCTACAAGCTTGACACACCTGTATTTGGGGATGTTCTCCCATTATTCTCTGCAGATCCTCAAGCACTGTCAGGTTGGATGGGGAGCATCACTGCACAGCTATTTTCAGGTCTCTTCAGAGATGTTAGATTGGGTTAAACTCTGGGCTCTGGCTGGGCCACTCAAGGACATTCAGGGACTTGTCCCAAAGCCACTCCTGTGTTGTCTTGGCTGTGTGCTTAGGGTCGTTGTCCTGTTGGAAGTTGAACCTTCACCCCAGTCTGTGATCCTGGGCGCTCTAGAGCAGGTTTTCATCAAGGATCTCTCTGTACTTTGCTCCGTTCATCTTTCCCTCAATCCTGACCAGTCTCCCAGTCCCTGCTGCTGAAAAACAGCATGATGCTGCCACCACCACAGTACACCGTAGGGATGGTGTCAGGTTTCCTCCAGATGTGAAACTTGGCATTCAGGCCAAAGAGTTCAATATTGGTTCCATCAGACCAGAGGATATTGTTTCTCATGGTCTGAGTCCTTTAGGAGCCTTTTGGCAAACTTCAAGCAGGCTTTCATGTGCCTTTTACTGAGGAGTGGCTTCCGTCTGGCCACTCTACCATAAAGGCCTGATTGGTGGAGTGCTGCAGGGATGGTTGTCCTTCTGGAAGGTTCTCCCATCTCCACAGAGGAACTTTGGAGCTCTGTCTCAGAGTGACCATCAGGTTCTTGGTCACCTCCCTGACCAAGGCCCTTCTCCCCCGATTGCTCAGTTTGGCAAGGCAGCCATTTCTTGGTGGATCCAAACTTCATCCATTTAAGGTTGATGGAGGCCACTGTGTTCTTGGGGACCTTCAATGCTGCAGACATTTTTGGTACCCTTCCCCAGATCTCGGCCTCGACACAATCCTGTCTCGGTGCTCTACGGACAATTCCTTCGACCTCATAGCTTGGTTTTTTGCTCTGACATGCACTGTCAACTGTGGGACCTTATATAGACAGGTGTGTGCCTTTCCAAATCAATTTCTGGCATGGAATAGCCTTCATATCTCAGAACAAGAATAGACTGATGAGTTTCAGAAGAAAGTTCTTTGTTTCTGGCCATTTTGAGCCTGTAATCGAACCCACAAATGCTGATGCTCCAGATACTCAACTAGTCTAAAGAAGGCCAGTTTTAATTGCTTCTTTAATCAGTTTTCAGCTGTGCAAACATAATTGCAAAAGGGTTTTCTAATGATCAATTAGCCTTTTAAATGATAAACTTGGATTAGCTAACACAACGTGCCATTGGAACACGGGAGTGATGGTAGCTGATAAATGGGCCTCTGTACGCCTATGTAGATATTCCATACAAAATCTGCCGTTTCCTGCTACAATAGTCATTTACAACATTAACAATGTCTACGCTGTATGTCTGATCAATTTGATGTTATTTTAATGGGCAATTTTTTTTGCTTTTCTTTCAAAAACAGGGACATTTCTAAGTGACCCCAAACTTTTGAACGGTTATGTATGTAAATAGGGTATTTCTGTTTAAAACCTGTTTTCACTTTGTCATTATGGATTATTGTGTGTAGATTGATGAGGGAAAAAATTGTTATATACATTTTAAAATAAGGCTGTAACGTAACAAAATGTGGAAAAGTGGGGTCTGATTACTTTCCGAATGCACTTTAAATGATGATATTTAGTCAACCAAACACAATTCAATACTACTTTTGTAAGACAGTAAATAGCCTAATGTCAAGGCTATCTTACAAACTAATGTAACAGTATTTACTGAACCTTAAAATGAGTAACACATCCATGGCCACATTTTGAGTTTATTGTAACAATACATGTCTTATGAAAGCGTGTATGTTCAGGGTCACAGGTCTGTGGAGATCTTCACAATTGCTATAATAATCTGCACAGAATCTCAAACGGCATTGATCACTTGCACCATGTACTTTAATGTAATCTCAACTAACTGCAATCCAGGTCATTTGGTTGTGCTATTAGATCAAGCACAGTGATAACACATTAAGTTGCTGTGTAAATAAACAAAAGATCTGACATCTTGTTCCCATTTTAACTTTGTTGTACTTTTAGATAGTTAAAAGCATAGTGATAACATATTGGGAATTAAACAAACTTGTGGCTGTCTTTTTGAGTGGGTGAAAATAGGTTTGAATCTCATTAATCAACGTATCTACCAAATATTACCCAGTTCTCCACGTTGAAATGACATGGTGTGCCCAGTGGGTTGTACTCGTGTCATCAATTAGTCGTGCTCTTGGTGACTCACCAATCCTCGCCTCTCCTGAAAGCTGCTCTAAACGCCAGTGACACACCATCAATGGCCTCGCCTCCCCCATCTCCGACCGCCTCAGACTGTATTTCTCCGTGATGGATGAGTGATAAGGCAGACAGGGGACTGTAAATTAAAGGGTGGATGGGTTTCCACACACACACACACACACACTTACTTCACAGCAGGCTCTGAAGGGCGGAATGTCAATCAGGTAGTCTACTTCATGACTGGGCCATTCAGTTGAGTTCATCTGGCTGTGAGACGGTCGTCCCTGAGGATGTACAGTGGCAAGAAAAAAAAAAGTATGTGATCAATTTGGAAATACCTGTGTCTCAGCATAAATTGGTCATACAATTTCATCTGATCTTCATCTAGGTCACAACAATAGAGAAAAAGTCTGCTTAAACTAATAACACACAAACAATGATACGTTTTCATGTCTTATTGAACACACCATGTAAACATTCACAGTGCAAGGTGGAAAAAGTATGTGAACCCTTAGATTTAATGACAGTTTGACCCTCCTTTAGCAGCAATAACCTAAACCAAACATTTTCTGTAGTTGCGGATCAGACTTGCACAACGGTCAGGAGGAATTTTGGACCATTCCTCTTTGCAAAACTGTTTCAATTCAGCAATATTCTTGGGATGTCTGGTGTGAACTGCTCTCTTGACGTCATGCCACAGCATCTCAATTGGGTTGAGGTCAGGACTCTGACTAGGCCACTCCAGAAGGCGTATTTTCTTCTGTTGAAGCCATTCTGTTGTTGATTTACTTCTGTGTTTTGTGTTGTTGTCCTGTTGCATCACCTAACTTCTGTTGCGCTTCAATTGGCGGACAGATAGCCTAACATTCTCCTGCAAAATGTCTTGATAAATTTGGGAAATAATTTTTCTGTCGATGATAGCAAGCTGTCCAGGCCCTGAGGCAGCAAAGTAGCCCCAATCCATGATGCTCCCTCCACCATACTTTACAGTTGGGATGAGGTTTTGATGTTGGTGTGCTGTGCCTTTTTTTCTCCACACATAGTGTTGTGTTCCTTCCAAACAACTCAACTGTAGTTTCATCTGTCCACAGAATATTTTGCCAGTAGCGCTGTGGAACATCCAGGTGCACTTTTGCAAACTTCAGACGTGCAGCAATGGTTATTTTAGACAGCAGTGGCTTCTTCTGTGGTGTCCTCCCACGAACACCATTCTTGTTCAGCGTTTTACGCATCGTTGACGCGTCAACAGAGATGTTAGCATGTTCCAGAGATTTCTGTAAATCTTTAGCTGACACTAGGATTCTTCTTAACCTCGTTGAGGATTCTGCGCTGTGCTCTTGCAGTGATCTCTGCAGGACGGCCACTCCTAGGGAAAGTAGCAACAATGCTGAACTTTCTCCATTTATAGACAATTTGTCTTACCATGGACTGATGAACATCAAGGCTTTTAGAGATACTTTTGTAACCCTTTCCAGCTTTATGCAAGTCAACAAGTCTTAATCTTATGTCTTCTGAGCTCTCTTTTGTTTGAGGCATGGTTCACATCAGGCAATGCTGCTTGTGAATAGCAAACTCAAATTTTGTGAGTGTTTTTTATAGGGCAAGGCAGCCCTAACCAACATCTCCAATCTCATCTCACTGATTGGACTCCAGGTTAGTTGACTCCTGACTCCAATTATCTTTTGGAGAAGTCATTAGCATAAGGGTTCACATACTTTTTCCAACCTACACTGTGAATGTTTAAATGATGTATTCAATAAAGACAAGAATTTTTTTKGTGTTATTAGTTTAAGCACACTGTTTGTCTATTGTTGTGACTTAGATGGAGATCAGATCAAATTTAATGACCAATTTATGCAGAAATCCAGGTAATTCCAAAGGGTTCACATACTTTTTCTTGCCAATGTATGTCACTTTAATGACGAGGACCCGAGGAGTGACAAGAACAAGTGTTCCGTTAATATGTACTGAGAGCACAGGCAGGGTGGAGAGACAGGGTTTGCTGTGCTGCCATAGTGTGGTGGTTTGACTTGTGCTCTGGTGATAGGTCTATACTTGAGTTTTTTATGCAACATTCTGCAGTTTTTACTTCTTTCTCATGGATTTCTTGGCTCAGATAGCATGGCGTCTCCTTATCCTTATCCTTACTCTTTACACCCATCATAACCTCTCTCTGTCAAGACTGCATGTGCCCTCCAATTTTAATCATAAATATATCCGAAGGGTGAGTATGATGACACACCTAGCTAGCGTGTGCACATTATTTTTTACCCTGTTTTTTTCTTTTTGCATGGCTTCCAGAATGGATTTGATTGATTTCTCGAGGCCATCAAAGGGAGATGGAGACACCTGGATGGAGACCTTCCAGAAATGCCTATCAAATCACTCTGGGTGTTCTTATTTCAGACAAGCTTGTCTGGCTTACGATATGTGACCTTATGGCTCCATCTTTTTTGTTTTTTTGGATACGTTTTTGGAACGTGTGTGCATGTTTGTGTGTGCATTGTTCTCAAAATCTGCTGTTACATGATGCAAAGTAAAGCTTCACCAAATGAGAGGAGAGGAGAGGAGAGGAGCTGTCTCTTATACACATCTAGATGTGTATAAGAGACAGAGATATGAGAAGAGAGGAGAGGAGAGGAGAGGAGAGGAGAGGAGAGGAGAGGAGAGGAGAGGAGAGGAGAGGAGAGGAGAGGAGAGGAGAGGAGAGGAGAGGAGAGGAGAGTGATATGAATGATGGTTCAGCGGGTCTGGCCTGCCAGCCCAGTGCTCTCTGTCTCTCTGTTTGGGTTAGATCAACAGCACAGAACCAAGGGAGGGACAGTATTACGCTGCACTGCTGTGAGGTCCGTCAATCATACAACACAGAGCTGTTATTAAGATATAATCAAATTCAGAATCACCTTTATTCACCAAGTACATTTACACATATCCAGAATTTGCCTTAGTGAGAAAGTGCTGCCAGCAATAGACAATATACAAACACAATAAAGACACATAGACATCATAAAGAATATACAATATTGGAACAGTAAACATAAAACATACAACTCTGGAGTATAGGCTGATTACAGTGGGAATATACAATTTACTGAGGGGATATACATTATATATATATAAACAAAGGTATGTGGACACCCCTTCAAATTAGTGGATTCTGTTGCTAGCAGGTGTTTAAAATCGAGCACACAGCCATGCAATCTTCATAGACAAACATTGGCCGTAGAATGGCCTTACTGAAGAGCTCAGTAACTTTCAACTTGGCACCGTCATAGGATGCCATCTTTCCAACAAGTCAGTTCGTCAAATTTCTGCCCTGCTAGAGCTGCCCCGGTAAACTGTAAGTGCTGTTATTGTGAAGTGGAAACATCTTGGAGCAACAACGGCTCAGCCATGAAGTGGTAGGCCACACAAGCTCACAGAACGGGACCGCCGAGTGCTGAAGCGTGTAGCTTCACTCTGTCCTCGGTTGCAACACTCACTTCCGAGTTCCAAACTGCCTGTGGAAGCAACGTCAACACAAGAACTGTTCGTCGGGTGCTTCATGAAATGTGTTTCCATGGCTGAGCATCCACATACAAGCCTAAGATCACCATGCGCAATGCCAAGCGTCGTCTGGAGTGGTGTGAAGCTCGCTGCCATTGGACTGTGGAGCAGTGGAAACGCATTCTCTGGAGTGATGAGTCACACTTCACCATCTGGCAGTTTGACGGACGAATCTGGGTTTGGCGGATGCCAGGAGCACGCTACCTGCGCGAATGCATAGTGCCAGCTTTAAAGTTTGGTGGAAGAGGAATAATGGTCTGGTTCTGTTTTTCATGGCTCGGGCTAGGCCCCTTAGTTCCAGTGAAGGGAAATCTTAATGCTACAGCATACAATCACATTCTAGATGATTCTGTGCTTCCAATAGTTTGGGGAAGGCCCTTTCTTGTTTCAGCATGACAATGACCCCATGCACAAAGCGAGGTCCATACAGAAATGGTTTATCGAGATTGGAGTGGAAGAACTTGACGGGCCTACAGAGAGCCCTGACCTCAACCCCATCGAACACCTTTTGGGATGAATTGGAACGCCGACTGCGAGCCAGGCTTAATCGCCAAACATTAGTGCCCGACCTCACTAGTGCTCTTGTGGCTGGCAGAATGGTAGCAAGTACCCGTTCCAACGTCTAGTGGAAAGCCTTCCCAGAAGAGTAGAGGCTGTTATAGCAGCAAAGGGGGGACCAACTCCATATTAATGCCCATCATTTTGGAATGAGATGTTCGAAGAGCAGGTGTCCACATACTGTTGGTCATGTAGTGTATCTAAAAGGCTTGATTCTGCAGACATACTATACTTGAGGCATTGTTCATTCAGATAGGAGGGAAAGGCCAGTGCCAGTTGCGCACTGCAACATCACCCACATTACAATCTGAGCGGAGGCAGACAACATTTTGAAACTATTTCACTTAATTGTTTAAAATCTGGACAATTTTTTTGTCATTTTATGAGGTATGTCTTACCTTGTTCCAACCATAGGAATGTTAAGGGGATTGTTTTATAAAGACATCTTCATATGCCATTGAAACCAGTATTTATCTTATGTTCTGAACTTTCTTTGATGTCCAGCAGCCAAAGACACACTCCTAGTCCTATTAACAACCCACGCTTGTTGTTGCATCTTTAGATCTTCCCTCTTTCTACATTTCTGAAATATATTTTCATCGCTGTCATTAAAAAACACTCACATTTGCGGTGCACTTTTGACAACAGTGTTTTCCGGCTAATTGCATTTTGGGACATTATATCCTACTGCCATGTGCGCATTGCTGCACTTTTAATGTGAAGAAACAGCCTACTAGTTTATCAACATTTAAGCTAAACGTTCTTATCTGTTGCATCAGCCTACTTGGTTTTAAAATATTTGTTTTATGTACAGGGATTGTATTAATTTGGATCTATCGCGTTCCACAACTGTCCCAGAGTATGTTTGGAATATTTAATTTAATAGAATAGGTCAACTTTTGTACTATTGGGGATATTAGATTGACATAGTGGATTGGCTAGTGCTTTTTCTGTTCGTTACACATCTTTTGTTGGTAGACGAAAAGTAAATGTGGACAGTTGTTCTAACATCTTCAACATGCCCCTCAGAATTCAATAAGAAGGAAATCAAATGTGAGTGAGAGGTGCTTCGGATCACGACGTATTGCAGCCGGGAGAAGGGAATTATAATTATTATATTCAGCCCAAGGGCACAATGGCCAAAGTGGCCGTAAGGCATGCATTTTTTTAGCAGGCATTATGGCCGTCGATGCCGCCGGGAAATTCGAGTCCTGTACTTATGACTTAGGGGTTAGAAGTTGTTCTCGGTCTCATCGTCGTCGGTGATCAGGCCTACCACTGGCATGTCATCAGCAAATTTAATGATGATGTTGGAGTCGTGGGCAGCCACTATATAAGCAGAGGGAGGGATGCTGCTGTGGCGAATATATACAGGTCATATACAGTGTTTTGTGGATGTGTACATAGTGCAAGGTAGTACTGGTACTGGCATACTGTAGGTAGTACACTGATACAAAGGGTTGATAGGTAACCTGAATAGATGCATTATGTCCCACAAACTTGCCATAGGCACAGCATAGCTTGTTCGCCGTTTTTGTCTTGAATGATTAATGCATAGCATTAACTATGGCAGATATTGTCTGTAAAAAGTCCAGAGATTGGATGCTTGCGTGTGTGTGTGTGTGTGTGTGTGTGTGTGTGTGTGTGTGTGTGTGTGTGTGTGTGTGTGTGTGTGTGTGTGTGTGTGTAAGGGAATGAGGACTAGCTTCCAAAAGAGGGTGTGGCCTCACCCCTGGCTAACCCTAGCTCTAACTGCTTCCACACCCTTTACTACTGCTGCCAGACCACTATAAAGTAACCCCTATGTCTCCTTCTTACCTCTTCCTGTTCCCTCTGTCAAACAGAAGCAAGACGTTCTCAACCAAGTAAGCCACACCCACTGCTGGGGGTCTGCATGATCTGTGGTTTCTGTGTATACATGTACGCTACAGACTGCATGTAACATGTAACATACTTAACCCTATATCATCAGAGGCACCAAGGCAAAGGTCAAAGGTTAGAGGTCAGAAACCTGTGGTTTCAGTGTCTAACACTACAGAATGCATGTAGTATACAGCACATAACCCTATCCCATCAGACACCTATAGCATGATGTACTACAGTACTCATGCTCTCTGACAGAGTCAGGTGAAGTGCTTCAGTTTGCCAGCTATGTGTCTTTGTGATGCTCAACTTACCAACATGTATCAACAGTGTTTCCATAACAGAGGAATGTTGATGTGCCGTTTTTTTCTCTTTTTCATTTGTTTTTCAACCGCAAGGCTAATGGCACTGATCACTGTGTGAATGCCAGTTCAGACAACCTCATGCTGTTTCTGTAAAGGTATCTGCCCTGAGTAATCTCTGTCAATTATTTTACTCTGTCTGCTTGCTGATAAAGTGAGTCAGGATTGTTTCTGTGTACTGTCTGTATGCCTTTTACCTTTGAAGGTTTATACTAATATTACACTTTTAAAGGCTAAAACCACAGCCAGCGCACCATCCTGTCTGAAATCCATGAAATCAACTGATTTATGTTTTCTCCAAATTGGCCATTTCCAGTCTCCTCTCAACCCTAAAGCTTTTTTCAAAAAAGGCACAAAGCGATAAGTGTTATCATCATGCTCTGTCTGTGTTGTAGAGAGATGATTGAATACGACATATCTAAAACACAATACTGCAGACCATCAATAAAACTTCCAGCATACAGGCAAACAACTTTTCTAAAGGTTTCATTCCTTTTATATACTGAAACAGATTATTTCTACTGCAAAAGTATGTGGTTTACAACACTTCACAGGTGTTGCCTTCCCACATAAAGAAATGAGGGACCAGGAGGCAAAAAAGTATGGTGATAGTCTTTTACTCAATGTCACCATCGTGTACTTTTTTGCTAACCAGACTCTGTTGTTTACAATATTTATATCCAAGGTATCTGACTCTTCTTTTTCTCTCTCTCTCTATCTCTCCATCCATCCGTGTGTGAGCAGCCCATAGACTATGAGGGTTTCCAGCTCTTCATGACCACATACCTGGAGAACGACATCCCTGAGGAGCTGTGTCAGCACCTGTTCACCTCCTTCAAGAGCAAGACAGGGGGCTGCTCTCCTGAGGTGCCCCGCGCTGGAGCAGGACTGCTGGGTGAGTAGTGGCCTCCCTCAACCTGGTGGTGATTTACTCTGGCTGGGACTGGTGAGAACCTGGGTCGTGTTCAGTAGGGCAGTAGGGTTTATTTTTTATTTTTTGTGTTCTTATTGGAGAAGTTCAGGTAATACCTTCCCGTTCCAAATTATTTCTCAATGTTTTCTCCCTACTGAACATTACCCTGGTAGATATCAACAGTGTCTTTCCTGGCCCTCAAAAGTTTTGGGGATGGAGTTAGGCTAAATCGTTGGTGTACTATTGTATGCATCTCCGAAATTAGATTCCCTCGCAGGTTAATGCTTGTCTCAGGCAGAGTGTCCCTCTGCTACAGATTGTAGTCAAGGGAGTTAGTTGTAGTCTGCACTCACAAATTCCTCAAAACACTTTCCAAAAAAACACACAATGCAAACACTGCTGCTTTACTTGCCATGACAGTGGCCACAAACAACGCTATGGAGTGGTTTAGGTTCATTACTTCCACTGCACCTGGACAGCTTGTAAACTGTGTGTCCTCCTCCACCATATGGGTTTATATATGGGCTCTATCAGCCTGCCTGGCTGTCCCTCACTGATGAACAGCTGAACACTAGGGGACAGATGGGAGGAATCTTACCCCTCTCCAAATGGAAAGATGCGAGCCCACCCAACCATCTGAGATGGAGAGATGGAGCGAGAGAGAGAGGGGGGAGAGGTGGTGTTACTCCTGAGCCTCTTCATTTGATCAGATGTGGAGAAGAAGAAAAAGGACACAGCCTACACTGCCATCTGGTGTTTGATCTCTCTACTAACCTCCGTGGGTGTGCAGAAATGAGAGGATCAGATAGATAGATACACATTTACCCAGCTAGTGTCTGTCTTTCCCTGAAGACTTGTTTTCCTAATATGACTGTGTCTGTCTGTCTGTCTGTATCTCTCTGTCTCTCTCGCTCTCGCTCTCTCAATTCAATTCAAGGGGCTTTATTGGCATGGGAAACATATGTTAACATTGCCAAAGCAAGCGTTGTTTATCCATCTTCCCATCCCCTTTCTCATTATCTCTCTCACACTCTATTTTCTCTCCTCTCTCTCTCTCTCTCTCTCTCTCTCTCTCTCTCTCTCTCTCCTTTCCTCTCTTTCTCGCTCTCGCTCTCGCTCTCCCTCTGTCAGAGTCCCATCATGGTTTTATCATTCAGGACCAGAGAGCCTGGATCAATCTCCCAGTCCCCAACAAAAAGAGACAGGGAGAAATAAGTATTTCTAGTGTGTTGTTGACACTATTCTTCACTCCTATGTCTTGATATAAGGTCTATTTTGTTGTGTGTTGGGCAGGTAGGGGCCACAGTTCTCTAATAGGTTGATATTCTGCTTTCCTCTCAGGACCAAACAGACGATCTGTCTTTCTTTTATGACTTTCATGACTTCCTGTCCTGTCTTTCCTTGCCTACAGCACCAGTAGAGGGTTTTACTATACGGGCCAATAGGAACCTGCTTCATTAATGATCCTCATGACCCTAGCAATGCACTGGTTAGAAGAATGTGTTGTTGTTTGACTATAGACAAGGTCCCATAATTTGTCATCAGTCATTGAAGCACTAGTCTGCTCCTTTAGACTACTGCAACCTCTAATCTGCTTTGCCTTTTTATATTGCTTTCTCTTCGCTCTAAAATGTCACCAGATACATTTTTACTTTATTTTATTAGAGTTTTATTGAAATGTTTTGAATTTTGCCATGGCTATAAATAGAATCCACCCTCATATTGCCAGACATTTCTATATATATCTGACTCCTTCTCCTTCCCCTTTAACACAGCCTATATCACACTCCTTCTGTTTCCCCTTTAACACAGCCTATATCACACTCCTTCTCCTTCCCCTTTAAAAACCTCTTAGCGCAAAATCGACAACATCTGGTGAAGCTGGAGCACGCCAAATTCAAATTACAAAATTGTAATACTAAACATTCATGAACATACAAGTGTCCTACATCATTTAAAAGCTTAAAACTTCTTATTAATCCAATCGTGTTGTCAGATTTCAAAAAGGCTTTACGGAGAAAGCATACCATGCGATTATCTGAGGACAGTGCCCCGCATACAAAAGCATGAAAAACATTTTCCAAACCAGCAGAGGCGTCACAAAAGTCAGAAATAGCGATAAAATAAATCACTTACCTTTGAAGATCTTCCTCTGTTTGCAATCCCAAGGGTCTCAGCTACACAACAACTGGTTGCTTTGTTAGATAAAGTCCTTCTTTATATTCAAAAAAGGCAGTTTAGTTGTCGCATTTGATTCAGTAATCCACCCGTTCCACTAGTTCAACATGCATACAAAGGAATCACAAAAATTACCAATAGACTTCGTCCAAACAAGTCAAACAACGTTTCTAATCAATCCTCAGGTACTCTAATATGTAGATAAATGATAAAATTTAAGACAGAATGTAGTATGTTCAATACCGGAGATAAATAACGAGGTGCGTGCCCTCATCCACGTGCGCCATAAGACTACAGTCAGAATGAGAGACACCTTGAAAAACTACAACTACTAATTCATTTTTCAAAAAACAAACCTGAAACCCTTTCTAAAGACTGTTGACATCTAGTGGAAGCCATAGGAACTGCAATCTGGAAGCTATTTATTTGTATATCCCATAGACAAGCATTGTAATAAACAGTGATCTCAACAACAACAAAAAATTCTGGATGGATTTTCCTCGGGCTTTCACCTGCAATATCAGTTCTGTTATACTCACAGACATTATTTTAACAGTTTTAGAAACTTCAGTGTTTTCTATCCAATGCTACACTCCTTCTGTTTCCCCTTTAACACAGCCTATATCGCACTCCTTCTCCTTCCCCTTTAACACAGCCTATATCGCACTCCTTCTCCTTCCCCTTTAACACAGCCTATATCACACTCCTTCTGCTTCCCCTTTAACACAGCCTATATCGCACTCCTTCTGTTTCCCCTTTAACACAGCCTATATCACACTCCTTCTGCTTCCCTTTAACACAGCCTATATCACACTCCTTCTGGTGCATTTCTCCTCCCTTCCTCTATTTCACATCCTCTCACTTTATCTGTCTTGCTTTTCTTGCCCTGATGTGTCTGCAGAGCCACGTTCCATTGATGCAGGCATCTCTATACAGACTGAAGTGGCCTGTGCCCCCATAACAGGTACCACTGCAGGACAACAGGGAAATGTTTAGATAGCCCTACTAATACTCATGGTCCAGCTACTGTCTGTCAACAGTGTTTGACTGCTGTTATAAAGTGACTTGTGATCTGTGTTTTGGAGTAGGTGACATGATAGTAGTCTGTACCATGGCTCAGTGGAATTTCGTTTGTTGTAAACTGTTGTTTTGTGTGTGGAGTATATCTCACCTGACTTTTCTTGTTTCATCTGTACCATCCTTGTTATTGTTGTGAAAAATGAAGAAAAAAAAGTCCCGCTTTTGGTTGTTGTGAAATGCTGAAACTTTTTCTATTTGTCATTTTGAATCTCTCTTCATGACCCATGGTTGGAAAGTGAGGTATCTTTACTTTGTGTATTTTGTTGTGTGGCTTAACCCTCAATGCTAAATGTCTGCTTCTGTAAACACAACTGTTTGCAAATTAATGAGTCCACTGCCTACCTATCTTGCTTTATCTTTCCTGAAATCATCTTTCCCCCTTATCTCCCCTTCTCTGTCTTCTAGGAATGAATGGGAAGAGCATCCTGACAGCAATGGGCCGGCACACTCCAGAGCATTCCACTGTGATGGCCACATGTTCAGGTGCCGTGTCTACCTCTCCCTGCTCCTCCCGTTCCTCCTCACAGCGCTCTGGGACAGGGGGCCACACACCCAGGGGTTCCTACCACTCACCTGCCTGCACCCAAGCCAAACTCTCCACAGGTAGCAGTAGTAATGCTCTGACACCCACCCCAGCCAAGTCCCCAGCCTCCCCTCGCCTCTCCCCAGGTAAATACCTTGTTCAGGTGCTGTAGGCAATTACACTGTTTTCCTGGAAAAGTTGTGACGCATGCTGTATTAGACTATGGTATTGCCGTAAACAATGAATTCCAATGACATCAATGTTAGAGAAATGTTGTGCCTGGAACATTACTAATGCCACAGCACTAAAATACACTACATGACCAAAAGAATGTGGACACCTGCTCCTCGAATATCTCATTCCAAAATCATTAATATGGAGTTGGTACCCCCTATGCTGCTATAACAGCCTCCACTCTTCTGGGAAGACTTTCCACTTGATGTCGGAACACAACCGGGAACACAGCCGTAAAAGCACTAGTGACGTCAGGCACTGATATTGGCAGATTAGACCTGGCTCGCAGTCAGAGTTCCAATTAATCCTAAAGATGTTTGCTGGTGTTGAGGTCAGGGCTCTGTGCAGGCCAGTCAAGTTCTTTGACACCAATCTCAACAAACCATTTCTCTATTGACCTCACTTTGTGCACGGGGGCATTGTCATGCTGAAACAGGAAAGAGCTTTCTTCAAATTGTTTCAAGTTGGAAGCACAGAATCGTCTAGATTTATCTTCACTGGAACTAAGGAGCCGAGCACGAACCATGAAAAACAGCCCCAGACCATTATACCTCCTCCACCAAACTTTACAATTGACACTATGCATTCAGGCAGGTAGGGTTCTCCTGGCATCCGCCAAACCCAGATTCGTCTGTCGGACTGCCAGATGGTGAAGTGTGATTCATCACTCCAGAGAACGCGTTTCCACTGCTCCGGAGTCCAATGGCGACAAGCTTTACACCACTCAAACCAACACTTGGCATTGTGCATGGTGATCTTAGGCTTGTGTGCGGCTGCTCAGCCATGGAAACACATTTCTGTGAGCTTGTGTGGACAACTACTTTGCGGCTGAGGAGTTGTTGCACCTAAACGTTTCTACTTCACAATAACAGCGCTTACAGTTGACCGGGGCAACACTAGCAGGGCAGCAATTTGACAAACTGACTTATTGGAAAGGTGGCATCCTATGACAATTAATGTCACTGAGCTCTTCAGTAAGAACATTCTACTGCCAATGTTTGTCTATGGAGATTGCATGGCTGTGTGCTCAATTTTATACACCTGTCAGCAACGGATGTGGCTGATATAGCCGATTCCACTCATTTGAAGGGTTGTCCACATACTTTTGTACTGATTATCACTCACAGCAAGGCATTTTAGCTAGCAGTTTGATAAAGTGTGCTGGTTAATATTGTCTGAGCTGTGGCCATTGGTTTCTGTTAGCTCAATACTTTGCATGGCAATGTAGGGCATGTGTATTGGTAGCTAACTACGCTTTACCAGCTTTACACAGGCTATGATATTTATTGGATTTGATTTATGTGTCTATCACATCATATCACCATATCCATATCACCATGCCATATCACATTTCAATCTGCCATGTTGCTTAGTCATGCTCATGGTCATTGCTGTATGACATCCCCATCATCCATTGATCTCTTGTTACATTACATCCATAGAGAGGATCAGAGCGGAGAAGTTGAGGAGTCTGTCACCCCAGAAGGGCTCCCCCTTACCCTCCCCCCAGGTGGTGTTTCTGAAGGACATCGTGTGTTACCTGTCCCTGTTGGAGAGGGGCACACCAGAGGACAAGCTGGAATGTAAGTTATAGGGGTTGGTTGGAGGCAAGTTTGTAATGACTTGTGAGGGTCATGTGGAGTCAAGGTGTGTCCCTCAACCACTCAGAAAGACATCCTACCATAATTTGCGAGGATTAGTCAAATTCATTCATTTAGGTCATACACTCAAAAAAGATCCTGGGTAAATATTGAACAGAACACATGCAGGGTGATTTTGACCCAGCCAGTTAGGTTGCGTGAATAACACAACAGGTTGGGTTTTCAGTTGGGTTTTTATTCACTTTCATACTGAATTGACCCAACAGCTGGGTCTTTTTTTAATGGAATAGGTTATTTTCAGGGGGCGTGGCCTATTAGGGGCATGGCCTTCAGATCGTTTTATGGGGCCACATGTGAGAGTAAATGTAATTCCTGCTCAGGTTGTTGGTACAATGCAAATTAATATTTTTGCAATAAAATTACAACATTGGGATATGCATACGCTCTTGAGGAATTCATATGTGTAAGCCTCATTAAAGCTACAAAAGTGTCAGTGTTCAACTTTATCATGTGATAACAATACAACAGACAGATAAACCAGAATGACATTTACTCTTGCGGGTGACCAAAAATAACTATCGGAAAGCTACGCCCTAATAAACCACACCTCCAGTCTTCTGATCTGACCCACTGGGTCATATTTCAATAACCCAGCATCAACAACCCAACCTCACTCTTTTTAAAGAAAAGCACCCAACTAAGTGACGCAATGCCTGCAAACCAGCAGTTGGGTCATCCAAAAAAAAAAAACATTTTTAGATTGTACATTTAATTATTTAAGCAAATAATGTTTACAGCCATATTTCTGTGGCCAAGTACAGTTGAGCTGTCACACACACACAGGCACACACACACACTTGCCTACACACCTGCCTGCAGTGGCCTCAACACTCAGCAGTACAGTGTAAGTGAGTGAGTGACTGGTTGCTAGCAGTAAATCAGGAGTCGGGCTCCTCTGGGGATTAGCTCAGCACCTGTCCTTGTTAGCCCCTTGACATCCTAAGCCATGGTGTGTCTAATAGACTTCTTTAGCATCGGGAGCTATATCTACACACCCTGACACAGCTAATCTCAGCTAACCGATTCCGACATCTCAACAACACAAAGTACATGTCACGTTCTATTACCTCCCCCTGCTTCAACACAGGAGTGGTGTCGTGTAGCGCTCTAATATTTCCCCTGCTCTCCAGAGGGGGGTCTGACTGGGAATGTTAGCGGTGTTAACAAGAACTCATTATAGCTGAATCATGGGGTCTCTTTTCTCTCTTTCCCCCCTAGTCATGTTCCGGCTGTACGACACAGATGGCAATGGAGTCCTGGACAGTTCGGTAAGTCTGGCCCTCTCTCCTCTTTTCTCCTCTCCTCTTCTTCCCCTTTCTAGTCCAATTACATACCAACCTTCCCACTGGGCACACCACGTAATTTCAACGTGGGTAATATTTGGTTGAGACGTTGATCAATGAGATTACAACCTTTATTCACCCAGTCAAGAAGAGCCAAAAGTTAGTTGAATTTCCAATGTGTCATCACTAGGCTTTCAACCATCTAAAAGCACAACCAAATTCCAAAGAAAAAACTATGTCAGATTTTTTGTTTAGTTGTCACCCAAATGTCTATCACTGCACTTTCAACCATTTAAAATCACAGCACATTTCAAGTGGGAATACAATGTCAGATATCTCGTTTATTTATACAACAGATTAATGTGTTACTTATCAATGTGCTTCATCTAATAGCAGAACCAAATGACCTGGATTGTAGTTGAGATTACATTACAAGTACATGGTGCAAGTGATCAATGCCGTTCAAGATTCTGCAAAGATTATTATAGCAATTGTGAAGATGTCCACAGACCTGCGACAACCTACGTATGCTATTTTATACATGCACGCTTTATATGATTACATAAAAATAAATGTATAGTTACAGTAACCTCTCCATTTCAACCAAAAATCTATCAAATCAAACTGTAAATGCATTTTAAATAAAGTTGAATTTGATTTAGTCCTATTCTTTAGCTTCGATTTTTGGTTGAGATGGAGATGTGAATCCAACATATCAATTATCAATTTGAAAGATCTAGTTTATCTAAAAAACTGGAGGCCTCTTACACTTCAATTTGGGATGCAAAAATACTAGCGAAATGCATAGCACTCAGAATTAAAAAGGTTTTACCAGGTATTGTTCATCCTGATCAGACAGTTTTTTTACATGGACGATACATTAGAGATAATATACGACAACTACTAGAAATAATAGAACAACATGAAACATCTAAGAAGCCATCCCTGGTATTTATAGCGGATTTTGATCAAATAAAACTGGATTCTATTTATAAATACCTGGATTTTTTCAATTCCAATGAGTCTCTTATAAAATAGGAAAAAGTTATGTATAGCAACCCCAGGTGTAAAATAGTAAATAGCAGTTACTTCTCAGAGAGTTTTGATTTGTCAAGAGGAGTTAAACATGGGTGTCCGCTGTCACCATATCTATTCAATATGGCCATCGAAATGCTAGCTATTAAAATCAGATCAAATAACAACATTAGAGGATTAGAAATCCAAGGCTTAAAAACAAAGGTGTCCATGTATGCTGATGACTCAAGTTTTATATTAAGTCCGATAGCTAGATTCCTGCAATGTCTCATTGAAGATCTAGATAACTTTTCTGGACTCTCTGGACTAAAACCTAATTATGGTAAGTGTACAATATTACGTATTGGATCTTAAAAAAATACACATTTTACATGACTTTGCAGTTTACCTATAAAATGGGCTGACGGTGAAGTAGACGTACTTGGTATTCATATCACAAAAGACTCTCCACAATCAATTTCAATAGAAAACAAGTAAAAATGGACAAGATCCTGCAACCATGGAGAGGTAAATGCCTGTCTATTTATGAAGAAATTACACTGATTAACTCCTTAGTCATATCTCAGTTTACTCACTTACTTACGGCGCTGCCTACTTATGATAATTCGTTTTTTCAAATCATATGAGCAAAAAATATTTTACTTTATCTGGGACGGTAAACCAGACAAGATAAAACGTGCATATCTATATAATGAATATGAACTGGGTGGATTGAGATGATTAAATATAAAAACGGTAAACCTCTCTCTAACCCATCTGGACAAGAGGAATACCTATGTGAGAATGCTGTTCAYCGACTACAGCTCAGCATTTAACATCATAGTACCCTCCAAACTCATCATCAAGCTCGAGACCCTGGGTCTCGACCCCGCCCTGTGTAACTGGGTACTCTGACGGGCCGCCCCCAGGTGGTGAGGGTAGGTAACAACATTTCCACCCCGCTGATCCTCAACACAGGGGCCCCACAAGGGTGCATTCTGAGCCCTCTCCTGTACTCCCTGTTCACCCACGACTGTGTGGCCATGCACACCTCCAACTCAATCATCAAGTTTGCGAACGACACTACAGTGGTAGGCTTGATTACCAACAACGACGAGACGGCCTACAGGGAGGAGGTGAGGGCCCTCGGAGTGTGGTGTCAGGAAAATAACCTCACACTCAACGTCAACAAAACAAAGGAGATGATTGTGGACTTCAGGAAACAGCAGAGGGAGCACCCCTATCCACATCGACGGGACAGTAGTGGAGAGGGTAGTAAGTTTTAAGTTCCTCGGTGTACACTCACGGACAAACTGAATTGGTCCCCACACAGACAGCGTTGTGAAGAAGGCGCAGCAGCGCCTCTTCAACCTCAGGAGGCTGTAGAAATTCGGCTTGTCACCAAAGGCACTCACAAACTTCTACAGATGCACAATCGAGAGCATCCTGTCGGGCTGTATCCCCGCCTGGTACGTCAACTGCTCCGCCACAACCGTAAGGCTCTCCAGAGGGTAGTGAGGTCTGCACAACGCATCACTGGGGGCAAACTACCTGCCCTCCAGGACACCTACACCACCGATGTCACAGAAAGGCCATAAAGATCATCAAGGACAACAACCACCCAAGCCACTGCCTGTTCACGCCCGGCTATCATCCAGAAGGCGAGGTCAGTACAGGTGCATCAAAGCAGGGACCGAGAGACTGAAAAACAGCTTCTATCTCAAGGCCATCAGACTGTTAAACAGCCACCACTAACATCGAGTGGCTGCTGCCAACATACTGACTCAACTCCAGCTCACTTTAATAATGGAAATTGATGGAAATTGATGAAAAATGTATCACTAGCCACTTTAAACAATGGCACTTAATATAATGTATATGTATATACTGTACTCTATATCATCTACTGCATCTTGCCATCTTTATGTAATACATGTATCACTAGCCACTTTAAACTATGCACTTTTATGTTTACATACCCTACATTACTCATCTCATATGTATATACTGCACTCGATACCATCTACTGCATCTTGCCTATGCCGTTCTGTACCATCACTCATTCATATATCTTTATGTACATATTCTTTATCCCTTTACACTTGTGTGTATAAGGTAGTAGTTGTGGAATTGTTAGGTTAGATTACTCGTTGGTTATTACTGCATTGTCGGAACTAGAAGCACAAGCATTTCGCTACACTCGCATTAACATCTGCTAACCATGTCTATGTGACAAATAACATTTGATTTGATTTGATTTAAAAGTTTCATTTATAGAAAAGTTTTAATTGAACCATAAATGGATCTCAAGTAGATTATTGAGAAAAGCTCATCCATTGTTTAAAAATGGCTTTTTGCCTTTGTGCAGATTCCCATGTCTCATTTTCGATTAATTGAAAATGAAACCTTTTTCGAAGTATCTCTCTTTTTCAAACCAGCATTGCAGAGCTGGTTGCAATTTCAATTTCATCTCCCTGAAAAATAGAACAAATGTTACAACAAATACTATGTCTGAACTCAAATGTGCTGGTTGATAAAATACCTGTATTTATGGAAAAGATGTTTGAAAAGGGAATAACAAACAAAAATATATATATTGTACATTGGAATGGTAGAGTTATGTCATTCATGAAGTTATCTTAGTTGTTGGAAAGGTCTGCTCAATCCAAGAATACAACCAATTGATTACAGCATTACCTCAAACATGGAGGAGGCAGGTGGCAGCGGGAGGAATAAAAATAGCATAAATAGGAAAGTATACCAGTTTCATTTGAGGACCAGGATGTTGACAGCTGTACCATACGGATTACAAAATACTTGGGAAGAGATTTTTGATGTACCGATTCTATGGTATGAGTTGATATATAAAACGATGCAAGATTCAAGAATTCATGCTTTTCAGCTTAAATTATAATTCTTTAATTCGCAATCTGTGGATTCCATTCGATTAGATAGATTCAAATTGTATGTTAAACATCACAGCATAGTTGAAAGATATATGATGCATAGAAATCCGTAGATGTTGGCCAGCAGAGATAGGTGGGATGGGCTGAGGGAAGCTGAGGGTTGGGATGTGGAATTAGTTTATTTTATTCTGAATTATTTTTTGAGGGGAGGGGGGGATTGTGGGGACGACGACTGTGGGGGGTGGGTCTCGGATGGTTGAGGGGCAGCTCTCTGGGAACTGTGGGGGGGGGGGGATCTTGGAAGGCTGGTGGCCTGGCAGTTGGGAGCTTGGGCCAGTGGCTGATAGTTCGCTGAGATCTGTCGACATGCCCTTGAGCAGGGCGTTGACCCTGGTTGCATCTGTGGGTCGCCCTGGATGTTAGTCTGTTAGATGACTGAATGTAATGTAAATGCTGAGTGGCTTAACTGCAAGTACATCGTATGTTTTAATATTCAATAAAAAACATTTTACAAAAATGTAAAACAAACACAGATGGAACTATCCAAGCGGAATATACATCTTCTTCAAATGTTGATATTTTGTTGCTTTGACAACCAAACACAATGAAATATTACTAAATATCATTACATTTGAAATCAACCAGAGCTTGAAACCCTAGGCCTTTGTCAAGTTCCTGACCTTATTTCCTTTGTTTAGTCTTTGTTTAGTTGGTCAGGACGTGAGCTGGGTGGGTATATTCCATGTTATGTGTTTTCATTGGTTTAGGGTTGTCTAACTAGCCTGATATGGTTCTCAATCAGAGGCAGGTGTTTTACGTTGTCTCTGTTTGGGAACCATATTAAGGTAGGCTGTTCTCACTGTTTATTTGTGGGTGATTGTTGCCGTGTCTGTGTTTGTTCGCCACACGGTACTGTTTTCGTTCGTTTGTTCACGTCGTTTATTGTTTTGTATTTTGTCAAGTGTTTTTTTCGTCTTCGTTTAAATAATTAAATAATGTATTCAAACCACACTGCGCTTTGGTCCGATCCTTGCTCCTCCTCAGACGAGGAGGATTACGATGAGCGTTACAGCCTTTCAAGAAAATAGTCACACATCTTGACTTTAACATTTTGTTCTGTAACAGCCTGAATAAAAAATTTATTACATTTAGATTTTGTCTCACTGGCCTACACACAATGTCCCATAATGTCAAAGTGGAATTATGTTTGAGGAAGTTTTACAAATTAATACAAAATTCAAAGCTGAAATATCTTCAGTCAATAAGTATTATAACCCTTTGTTAGGGCAAGCCTAAATAAGTTCAGGATAAAAATTATTATTGCTTAACAAGTCACATAAGTTGCATGGACTCACTCTGTGTGCAATAATAGTATTTCATATTATTTTTGAATGACCTCATCTCTGTACCCCATATATACAATTACCTGTAAGGTCCCTCAGCTGAGCAGTGAATTTCAAACACAGATTCAACCACAAAGACCAGGGAGGTGTTCCAGTGCCTTGCAAAGAAGGGCATCTATTAGTAGAAGGGTACAAATCTGACATTGAAGTTATTAAATACACTTTGTATGGTGTATCAATACACCGAGTCACAACAAAGATACAGGCGTCCTTCCTAACTCAGTTGCCAGAGAGAAAGGAAACCGCTCAGGGATTTCACCAATGTCTGTGATAGGAGAAAACTGAGGATGTATCAACAACATTGTTGTTACTCCACAATACTAACCTAAATGATGGAGTGAAAAGAAGGACGCCTGTACAGAATACAAATATTCCAAAACATGCATCCTGTTAGTAAAACTGCAAAATATGAAGGTATGAATACTTTCTGAAAAAGTTTGGACACACCTACTCATTCAAGGGTTTTTCTTTATTTTTACTATTTTATACATTGTAGAATAATAGTGAAGACCTCAAAACTACGAAATAACACACATGGAATCATGTAGTAACCAAAAAAGTGTTAAACAAATCAAAATATATTTTATATTTGAGATTCTTCAAAGTAGCCACTCTTTGGCTTATGTGTGGATGAGGTCATTTATTATCAAGAAGACTGCCACAGTGTTGTTGTTGTTGTGGTCTAATGTTTTGCACTCTTCCTGTGTCTGTAGGAACTGGACCGCATCATCAATCAGATGGTCCACGTGGCAGAGTACCTGGAATGGGACTCTACAGAGCTGCGACCAGTAAGAATGCACACAGCCTTATGTGTCTTGTTTTCCCTGATCGCAACATGTTGGAGCGTTGGAGTAGGTTGACCTGAACAGGCTAGCTTAACTACAGTGACAAGGAAATAATGGAACGTTACAGTATTACAATTTGGCAAGACTTTACGGGACTTTCCTCCCCCTCTCCCTGTGTTCTAGATCCTGAAGGAGATGATGGAAGAGATAGACTATGACCGAGATGGAACAGTTACTCTGGAGGAGTGGATCAGAGGAGGCCTCACCACCATCCCTCTGCTGGTCCTGCTGGGTATGGAGACGGTAAGACACTTTGTGTGTGTGTGTGTGTGTGTGTGTGTGTGTGTGTGTGTGTGTGTGTGTGTGTGTGTGTGTGTGTGTGTGTGTGTGTGTGTGTGTGTGTGTGTGTGTGTGTGTGTGTGTGTGTGTGTGTGTGTGTGTGTGTGTGTGTAATATGATAATGGATGCCATTTAGCAGATGCTTTTATCTAAAGCAACTTGCAGTACAGTGAGTGCATACATGAGTGCATACATTTTAGTAAGTGTATGATCCCTGTGGGGAGAGAGAGAAAGTGTTTGTGTGTGTCTCTGTGAGTGCGTTTGGGGCGGCAGTTCCAAAAAATCAATTCAGAAAGATATTTTTGTGGTGATGGATTACTTTTTTTTTTGTAAGTATTATCCCTCTTTTAAGCACTCTGGTCTATCATGCCATTCTCTCCACTGATCTCTCGCTCTCTCTTGCTCTCTCTCTTTCTCTCTGTGTGTAGAATGTGCAGGAGGATGGGCAGCATGTGTGGAAACTAAAGCACTTCAACAAGCCAGCCTACTGTAATTACTGCCACACCATGCTGCTGGGAGTCCGCAAGCAGGGCCTCTGCTGCTCTAGTGAGTCTGTGTGTGGCCCTCAGTTCCACTCTCTCTCTACTTCAGTCCCTATTTCTGTCCCTCGTTGGCATTCACTACTCTACTCTCTCTGTTCTGTCGCTTCCTGGGTGCCTTTCAGTTCCTCTCTCTGTCTTTCAACCAGATGCTTGTCTCTATTTCTCTCTGACTCTGTTATCCCATCCTCCATTCTGTGAATAACAAACATGATTGCGTGACTAATTAATTATCTATTATCAAGGCAAATTTTATGTTATCGCTGGGTCATTTTATTACATGTTTCAATGAAAGGGTTGGTCTTACTGCTCAGTGTTCATCCACTGGTTAACTGTCTCTCTGTGTACCTCTGTGTTTCAGTATGCAAGTACACAGTCCATGAACGCTGTGTGTCCAAAGACATCGCTGCCTGCATCAGCACCTACGCCAAGTCCCGCAGACACACTAATGTGAGTACTATACAGACAACTAAACACACACACAAACACACAGACACACACTCATTAATGATATTGTCATGTGTGTCATTGCAGTATCTATTATGTGCCTATGTTTTAGAAAAATTGTGACAAATATTGAGAAATGTAGGTCTACCCTTTACTAAACGACTCACAAATATCTTGCGTGCATTACTCATGCTAGTGTAATCCTCTCAATCAGTGAGCTTGACCGTGACTCAGGCCTACAATATCCTACCTTAAGTGACTCTTTAGTGTGATGCCTTAAGCTGAGAGCTAACCCACAGCTAACCCCTAACCACCATCTGACAAACGTTGTGTGAATAGAACGCCCTGCCGTTGCTAAGCAACCTGTTTTGGCAGTTGGCCGAGTGCTAAGGACTGGAGAGGAGCAGGAGGATCATGGGAGCAGGGACTCTCTCTCTCACACACACACACTGACACCTGTCTCTTATACACATCTAGATGTGTATAAGAGACAGCACACACACACACACACACACACACACCCCTCTACGCATAGGATCATGGCGGCAGGGAGATCATGCAGAGCTACTTATGTTGTTAACGGTCTCTATATATAACCTCTGATTTAATTAGACCTCTTCTGGAATGAACTCACAGACCTTGAAATTGTCCCTCTAAGGCCCCCTTCTCTCTCTCCAGATGGAGGTCTACTCTGTTTCAGCTCCACTTCACTTTCTCAAGTCTGGTTCACTAACAGATGATGCCTTTCAGATGGCCTTTTATTTTTGTAGATATCTGGCACTAAATATAGCACGTTTAGCACAGGATTTATGTTGTGACCTTGTAATCCTGATTGTTACTGTCTCTATCTTTCTCGTTCTTTCTCTCCCTCTCCCCCCTCCCCCCCTCTCCCTCCAGGCTATGCAGCACGTGTGGATGGAGGGAAACTCTCCCACTAAGTGCGACCGCTGTCACAGAAGTATCAAGTGCTACCAGGGCTTAACGGGCCTACACTGTGTGTGGTGTCAGATCACTGTAAGTAGTACACACTCGGGGCCATAACTACATATGAGGACACTGAGATAATACAAATATATATATTTGCACACAATAAAGAAAATCAATTACGAGTCAACATGAAAATATTGCTCCCAGCATTGATCAAAGCTCAGAACACTTATATTCTTGATCTGACTGTTCTAATCGCGCCTGCCTCTTTGCGAACTAGTGGAATCATGAACAGTGTTTTTTTTCGTTATGTTCGGCTGCGTCCCCTGGATTTGCCTCGTGGATTTGCATTTTTAGCAGCACAATCACCACTCTCGCAAATGGCTAACTCCACCCTCTCATGGCACAGGCCGAGGGCTTGAGACATGAAACTAACTACCCCAGCTCAGTGTCGGCTCAAGTAAGCAAGCTGCTGACAGTGTGTTTGCCAGATGCCATACAAAAGGCAATTTTAGAACTGCCAGCAACTCGTGTCGCGTCTACAGACATCCCCCCCAAACAAACAAAAAACAACTCTCGGAGTATGACTTGGARAATAGTTGCTTAAAAATGTGTCAGTCAGGTGGCTAGCTGCCGGCAGAGACTTCTATTGCAGTAATGTTGAATTGCTCTGGCTAGTATTATTTATTTATTTTATTGTATTTTTTACCTATTTTTTACCTATATCCAATCCAACCCTGGTTATGGCCCTGTACGTACTCCCCTCTACTGGAGAACTCCTAGAATTGGGGCAATGTTTCTGTTCATAGTGCCCCAAAGAGCTTCTGTTGATAACAATGAACCTGAGGAAGTTCACTGCAATCGTTTGTGATCTACCTATTTTCTAATTTCTACTTTACCTTATATGTCCACTAGATGTCCCCATTAGGTAAATGCTCAGATGAAAATTCTAACTGTGGTACCTCAAACCACCAGTAAGGGGAGTTCAAAGATCTTGCTAGGGTTGTCAATTTATATATATAGTTTAGTAATGTGCTCATCCCTGTAGCATCACAGCAGGCATTTATTCATCCTCAGTCTTAGAAGCAGCTACTGTACTTTACATTATATCTGGTACTGTTATGCAATATCTGGCACTGTGTCAAATGCCTATTTTTGTTTTTCTTTTCCACTCTTCTCCTTCGCCTCATTCTCCTTCTTCTACTCCTTCTCTGCTCCTTTCCTCCCTCCATCCTCCTCATCCTCCTTCCTTCCTGATCAGCTCCATAATAAGTGTGCGTCCAACATGAAACCAGAGTGTGATGGAGGAGCCCTTAGAGACCACACTCTACTCCCATCCTACATCTGCCCTGTAGTCCTGGTGAGATCACACGCTGTAAATCACACTCTGAATCTCTAAATGTTTTATCTCCAATACTTTCAATGCTGAAAAAAACCCTTGAAATATATAATTATAGACCCACAAAAGTATACTGAGGGGAGGACGGTTCATAATAATGGCTGGAATGGAGTGAATGGAATGATATCAAACACATGGAAACCATGTACTGTATCTGAGGTGTTCGATACCATTCCATTTATTCCATTCCAGCCATTACTATGCGCCCGTCCTCCCCAATTAAGGTGCCACCGGCCATCTGAGATATACATCTTTTGTCCAATTTCTCTGTCACAATTCCTATACGCATTAACACATTTATATTTCTGTCTATTTATGTGTCTCTATGCCTGCTGGCCTATCTATCTGTCTATAGGACCGTCATTCTGTTGTGAAGCGGGGTGAAGGGGACTCCCCGCCCAGCACCAGCCCTGATGACCCGAGTCAAAGCTTCAAATTCACAGGAGACGGACAAGCACTGCAGGTGAGTGAATCGAGCCCAGAGCATCTTCAGAGCCTTGGAGTCTGTTGTGTTAGCTCATGGCAGGCTAAAATGTTGATTGTGTATCTATGGATATACAATAAATCTCATTAGACTGTCTCTGCTTTCCTGTCCAGATCACTCCTCTCCCAGGCACACATCCCCTCCTGGTCCTGGTCAACCCAAAGAGTGGCGGGAGACAAGGGGAGCGGTAAGTGACATAGAGCACAAATTTCCTAGGTGGTAAAGGTCCGGAGGGATATTGTCTATCGGCATAGTAACAAACCCCAACCTAGCAACCCATGTGACCCCAAACTGTTCACTCCCCTCTTGTTGGCACAAAGAAAATATTGCCATTCTAAAGCTAATTTCCTGCAATTCTACACTTTTGACATAGGGCAGATCATTTGTTTTGCAGGTTTAAAGCTAATTTCTTGCAATTCTACATATGTTGCCATGTCTTATGTGTGTTCATATGATACCTGAGTGAGCCAGATTGGCACCTTTTATTGGATGGGTATAAATTTTTAAAAAGCAGACATGGTGAAGTTATTAATTACACTTTGGATGGCGTATCAATACACCCAGTCACTACAAAGATACAGGAGTCCTTCCTAATTCAGTTGCTGGAGAGCAAGGAAACCACTTAGGGATTTCACCATGAGGCCAATGGTGACTTTAAAACTATTACAGAGTTTAATGTTTGTGATAGGAGAAAACTGAGGCTGGATCAACAACATTGTAGTTACTCCACAATACTAACCTAAATGACAGAGTGAAAAAAAGGGTGCCTGTACAGAAACAAAATATTAAAGTAAAACTGCAGAAAATGTGGAGAAGAAAAATACTTTATGTCCTGAATACAAAGTGTTCTGACTGGGGCAAATCTAACGCAAGACATCACTGAGTACCACTCTTCATATTTTCAAGCATGGTGGTGGCTGCATCATGTTATAGGTTTGTGTGTCATCAACAAGGACTAAGGAGTTTTTTAGGATACAAAGAAACAGAATAGAGCTAAGCACAGGCAAAAAAGAGGAAAACCTGGTTCAGTGTGGTGGGAGACAACAGACACTGGGAGACAAATGTACCTTTCAGCAGGACAATAACCTAAAACACAAGGCCAAATATACACTGGAGTTGCATACCAAGACGACATTAAATGTTCATGAGTGGCCTAGTTACAGTTTTGACTTAAATCGGCTTAAATATGGCAAGACTTGAAAAGGGCGGTCTAGCAATGATCAACAACCAACTCGACAGAGCTTGAAGAACTTTTTAGAGAATCATTTTCAGATATTGTACAATCCAAGCGTGCAACGCTCTTAGAGACTTAATGTGCATATATTTTATAATCTAGGTGTGCGAAGCTCTTAGAGACTTACCCAGAAAGACTCCCAGATGTAATCACTGCCAAAGGTGATTCTAACATGTATTGACTCAGGGCTATGAATACTTATGTAAATGAGATATTTCTGTATTTCATTTTCAATAAATTTGCTAACATTCCTAAAAACATGTTTCCACTTTGTTATTATGGGGTATTGTGTGTAAATGGGTGAGAAAATAAATATATTTAATCAATTTTGAATTCGGGCTGTAACAACAAAATGTGGAAAAGAGAAAGATGGTGCCGACAGATATGGCAGCTCTGCTTCTAGCTCCTAAGAAAATGTGCAGTATTTTGTTTTTGTGTGTGCTATTTCTTACATTATTAGCCCAGTCATTTTTTTTGTGTTATTACATACAGTCGGAAAGAACTTTTCGATATCAGAGTGGCAGTAACTCACCAGTATTACTACCAGTAATATGACTTTCCCGAATTGGATCCTTTGTTCGTACCCCCCAGGGCAATTGAAGTTATTCCAGAGGCTGCTCCAAAACACCGCCAATGGAGAAGAGGTAATCGGAGTGGACTTCTAGTCTGACTCAGGAGGTGTGCACACCATCCAACGCTTCTRAGTATATTACTCGCTAATGGTCAGTCTCTGGATAATAAAGTAGCAGAGCTCAGGGCGAGGATCTCATTCCAGAGAGACATCAGGGACTGTAACATACTCTGTTTCATAGAAACATAGTTCTCTTGGAATATACTGTCCACATCCATACAGTCAGCTGGGTTCTCAGTACATTGAGCAGACAGGAATAATGAACTCTCCGGGAAGAAGAAAGGCGGGGGTGTATGTTTCATGATTAACTACTCATGATGTGATTGTGATAACGTACAGAAACAAAAAAGTATTTTTGTTCACCCAACATAGAATACCTCACAATTAAATGCCAACCATATTACCTCCCAAGATAATTATTTTTGGTTATAGTCACAGCCATGTATATTCCCCCTCAAACCGATACCATGACAGCCCTCAAAGAACTACACTGGACTTTATGCAAACTGTAAACCACATATCCTGAGGCCACATTTATTGTAGCTGGGGATTTTAACAAAGCAAATCTGAGGAAAACGCTATCGAAGTTCTACCAACACATTGACTGTAGTACTCGCACTGGGAAAACATTGGACCACCACTACTCAATTTTTTAAAATGCCTACAAGGCCCTCCCCCACCCTCCCATCGACGAATCTGATCACGACTCCATTTTGCTCCTCCCTTCCTATAGGCAAAAACTCAAACAGGAAAGAGAAAGGGGGATACCTCGTCAGTTGTACAACTGAATGCCTTCAACTGAAATGTGTATTCCACAGTTAACCCAACCCCTCTGAATCAGAGAGGTGCGAGGGGCTGCCTTATTCGACATCCACGTCTTCGGAAGTACTCGTGATGAGGTCTATTCAAAGCTGGTCTGACCAATCGGAATCCATGCTTCAAGATTGTTTTGATCACGCGGACTGGGATATGTTCCAGGTAGCCTCTGAGAATAACATCGACGGATACGGTGACTGAGTTTCTTCAGGAAATGTATGGGAGATTTTGTACCCACTGTGACTATTAAAACCTACCCAAACCAGAAACCGTGGATAGATGGCAGCATTCCCACAAAACTGAAAGCACGAACCACCGCATTTAACCATGTCAAGCTGACTGGGAATATGGCCGAATACAAACAGTGCAGATATTCCCTTTATAAGGCAATCGAACATGCAAAACGTCAGTACAGAGACTAAGTGGAATTGCAATTCAACGGCTCAGACATGTGACGTATGTGGCAGGGTCTACACACAGTCACGGACTACAAAGGGAAAACCACAGACGTCTTGCTTCCGGACAAGCTAAACACCTTCTTTGCCCGCTTTAAGGATAACACAGTAACACCGACGCAGCCCACTACCAAGGACTGTGGGCTCTCGTTCTCCGTGGCCGACGTGAGTAAAACATTTAAGTGTGTTAACCCTCGCAGGGCTGCCGGCCCAGACAGCATCCCTAGCCGCGTCCTCAGAGCATGCACAGACCGGCTGGCTGGAGTGTTTACGGACAAATTTAATCTCTCCCTATCCCAGTCTGTTGTCCCTACTTGCTTCAAGATGTCCGCCATTGTTCCTGTACCCAAGAAAGCAAAGGTAACTGAACTAAATGACTATCACCCGTAGCACTCACTTCTGTCATCATGAAGTGCTTTGAGAGGCTATCATATCACCTCTACCTTACCTGACACTCTAGACCCACTTCAATTTGCATACCTCCCCAATAGATCCACAGAAGTTGCAGTCGCCATCGCACTGCACACCGTCTTATCCCATCTGGATACAAGGAATACCTATGTAAGAATGCTGTTCATTGACTATAGCTCAGCATTCAAAAACATAGTACCCTCCAAGCTCGTTATTAACCCTGGGGCCCTGGGTCTGAACCCCGCTCTGTGCAAATGTGTCTTGGACTTCGTGACGGGCCGCCCCCAGGTGGTGAAGGTAGTTAACAACACCTCCACTTCGCTGATCTCAACACAGGGGCCCCACAAGGGTGTGTGTTCAGCCCCCTCCTGTACTCCCTGTTCAGCCATGACTGCGTGGTCACACTCGCCTCCAACTCAATCATCAAGTTTGCAGACAACACAACAGTAGTCAGCCTGATTACCAACAATGACGAGACAGCCTACATGGAGGAGGTGAGGGCCCTGAGAAAATGCCAAGAGTGTGCAAATATATTTAGATTTGTTCAACACATTTTTGGTTATTACATGATTCCATATGTGTTATTTCATAGTTTTGATTTCTTCACTATTATTTTACAATGTACAACATTTTACAAATAAAGAAAAACCCTGGAATGAGTAGGTGTGTCCAAACTTTTGTGTGTTGGGTTTGCGCTTCTTTTTCAACAAGACAGTCACACGACCTCAAACCAATTGAGATGGTTTGRGAAGAGTTGGACTGCAGACTGTTGGAAAAGCATTCCAGATGAAGCTGGTTGAGAGAATGCCAAGAGTGTGCAAAGATGTCATCAAGGCAAAGAGTGGCTACTTTGAAGAATCTCAAATATATTTTGATTTTGTTTCACTTTTTTGGTTACTACATGAATCCATGTGTTATTTCATAGTTTTGATGTCTTCACTATTATTCTACAAAATAGAAAATTGTAAAAATAAAGAATAACCCTTGAATGAGTAGGTGTGTCCGACTTTTTTGACAGGTACTGTATAGACAGTGCATTTGGAAATCATTCAGACCCCTTGACTTTTTCCAACATTTTGTTATGTTACAGCCTTATTCTAAAATTGATTAAATCGTTTYCCCCCTCATCAATCTACACACAATACCCCATAATGACAAAGGAAAAAAATGGTTTTAAGACATTTATGAGAATTTGTACAAATTGTAAAAAATTTAAAAGGAAATATCACATTTACATTAGTATTTAGACCTTTTTCTTAGTACTTTGTTGAAGCACCCTTGGCAGCAATTACAGCCTTGAGTCTTCTTGGGTACGACACTACAAGCTTGGCACACCTGTATTTGGGGAGTTTCTCCTATTCTTCTCTGCAGTTCCTCTCAAGCTCTGTCAGGTTGGATGGGGAGTGTCGCGGCACAGCTATTTTCAGGTCTCTCCAGAGATTTTGGATCGGGTTCAAGTCTGGGCTCTGGCTGGGCCACTCAAGGACATTCAGAGAATGGTCCCGAAGCCACTCCTGCGTTGTCTTGGCTGTGTGATTTGGGTCGTTGTCCTGTTGGAAGGTGAACCTTCGCCCCAGTCTGAGGTCCTGAGCGCTCTGGAGCAGGTTTTCATCAAGGGTCTCTCTGTACTTTGCTACCAGTCCCTGCCACTGAAAAACATCCCCGCAGCATGATGCTTCACCGTAGGGATGGTGCCGGGTTTCCTCCAGACATGATGCTTGGCAGTCATGCCAAAGAGTTCAATGTAGGTTTCATCAGACAAGAGAATCTTGTTTCTCATATTCTGAGTGCCTTTTGGCAAACTCCAAGCGGGCTGTCATGTGCCTTTTACTGAGGATTGGCTTCTGTCTGGCCACTCTACCATAAAGGCTTGATTGGTAGAGTGCTGCAGAGATGGTTGTCCTTCTGGAAGGTTCTCCCATCTCCACAGAGGAACTCTGGTGTTCTGTCAGAGTGAGCATTGGGTTCTTGGTCACCTCCCTGACCAAGGCCCTTTGTTCTTGGGGAGCTTCAGTGCTTGTTTGGTACACTTCCCCAGATCTGTACCTCGACACAATCCTGTCTCGGAGCTCTACAGACAATTCCTTCGACCTCATGGCTTGGTTTTTGCTCTGACATGCACTGTCAACTGTGGGACCTTATATAGACAGGTGTGTGCCTTTCCATATCATGTCCAATCAATTTAATTTACCACAGGTGGACTCCAATCAAGTTGTATAATCATCTCAAGGATGATCAATGGAAACAGGATGCACCTGAGCTCAATTTTGAGTCTCATAGCAAAGGGTCTGAGCTATGTAAATAAGGTTTTTCTGTTTTTGTTTTTTATACATTTGCTAAAATATCTTAACCTGTTTTCGCTTAGTCATTATTGGGTATTGTGTGTAGATTGATGAGGATTTTTTACAAATATAATCCATTTTAGAATAAGGCTATAACGTAACAAAATTTGGAAAAAGGGAAGGGGTCTAAATACTTTGATGGCCCTGTATAATATTTATTTTTTTGGTCACAACCCGTGGTCCGTATTGACCCCATTCTGGGTCCGGATCCTGACCGCGGTCCGCCAGTTGAGAATGGCTGACATAGAAAGTCTCAGATTATTCACTCTGGTTGAAACACTCCTGCAATATGTGTTTTATAGAGTCCTGTAATGCTACTGTCAAAGTGTTCTAAACCTTTGGCTGGCTACTCGTCATATAATCTAAATAATGTGAAGCTAACATAGCTAACAACAATGACTACATTCAAGAATTTTAAGGCTTTGTAATTGCAGAGGATTTTAAATTTGGTAAATAATTATGGTCATTTCGCTGTTCCGACACAGTCCTAAAGTCCCAAGTGCCATTCTGGCTGTAAATGAATGTGTTCACTGTTTCAGTTCTCTCTCCTCTGTCCTCCCACCATGCATTTCATAGCACTGTGAGGACACTATTTTGGCTTCAGAAACACCATCACCATAGCAACATAGTCTTAAATACCACTTAAAGGTAGAATTATTCTCTATTAATAGATGTGTTCTCGTAACAAAAATATGCATTTACTCTCTGAGTACAAAAAGCAAGCCTATTTATTTCTCCCTTTGATGTAAATAAGGAAATAATGGTGTCACTGATTGGTCTTGTTTTTGTAAATGAGCATTTTAAATGACATACAGTTCTCTTAAATTAAGTAGTATATCTCTACTATTTTCTCTTTTTGCGTGAACTTGGTACACTTAAATTGAAGGGTTCTTTATGTCACATTCATAACAGTATCCTAACACTTTTACTGCTCAAGTAATCAGCCACACTACTGTACATAGTATGAGTTGCATTCTAGGACAAATGGTTAGTTCATCGTGACGCATTCTAACCTAGCTGTCGGTTTTCCGTTGTCTCCTCTACCCACTCCTCTTCATCCTCTGTTCTCACTCTGACCAAAGTGCTGTGTGGGTATCGGAAGCTAACACAATTACCAGTGCAAGGCTCCATGAAGAGCACTGTGGAGGCTTCAATAGAGTAGCCCTCTGATGCATCTCCCGCTTGTCAAGGTTACAGGAAACTACTGTGTCATTGGGCACAGTAAGCTATAGAGATATTGACAATTTGTGGAGCAGAACATTTACTGTAGACGGTGCTTTTAAGTAAAACTTGTACAATTTGGATGGTGCTTCTTTACATGTTATATGTCTGTCTTTGTATGCATGAAGTATTACCTCTCTCTCTCTTTCCCTCTCTCTCTGGCTCCATATGTGCACAGACAGTTTGTGAGTTTGTCAGTTTGTGTGTGTGTGTGTGTGTGCAGTAACTCTAACACTGCTGTTATGTCTCCTGAAGGGTATTGAGAAAGTTCCAGTACCTGCTGAACCCCAGACAGGTGTACAGTCTAGACCGAGAGGGACCCATGGTGGGGTAAGTCTCATCCTCATCACTCACAGTCCCACCTATAGACACAGCCCAGAAAATGGATGGTGCCACTTCTCAAGGCAAGACTTGCTCTATGATTGGATCTATACAAAAACATATATTTTTTTTATAACATGCAAAGTAATGAAGTGTGCCATGTAAAAAAAAACGTTTCGGATTGAAATACTGAAATTGTTGAAATCTTGGATCCATAGAAAGTTATTATTTTTCAAATGTTGTTCTGTCCCAGATGGAACTTGGTTGTGGAACAGAACATAGGCCAGGGTTTACTAGGCTTAAAAGTGTTTTCTCCCTACTGAACACAACCCTGGCAGTAAGCTACTGCACCATCAGACAACCTCTATCCTCTCCACACACACACACCACACACACACACCAGCACAACACACACACACCACACCACACACACACACACACACACACACACACAACACACACACACACACACACACACACACACACACACACACACACACACACACAACACACACACACACACACACACACTTGACACACCACCTGATGTGCATTCATCCTAGCCAGAGGGACACCTTGTACCTGAGTTGTGCAATATGGAACAGTTAATCAGGAGAAATGCCCTACACAACAACAATAGACATGAATGCTTTCTTCTGAGAGCGGCCAACCTGTTCTATCCCTGTCTCCCCCACTCCTCCCTCTGCTGTGACGACTAGGGCTGCTCTCTCTCAAGAGCCCATCGTAGGAGGAGAGACAGACTACAGTGACCGCACTTCTCTCCGACGATGACCAATAGTAGATAATAGACAGGGCATCAGGACAGTCCAGGTTAAATGAACATGATGTAATGCCATTATTGTGGTAGTTGTATATTACTTGTGATAAGTTGCACTGCCTGTCATAACGAGAGCAGTGATGAAACTGATGATGGTGTATGTGTGGGGTAGTAAAACACCAGGGAACAGTGGTTCCCTTGCAGTCGGTCACTCGGTGTAACATTATATAGTTGGGATTCATTGAAGCTCAATGTTAAATTCAAATCTCCCTACTATCATATTTAGCCATGTGACACCAATGTCGACAAAACTTCGCAAAATCAACTTGATTTGTATTACCAAGAACCAAATACCAGATTTTTAATAGCGTCTTTAGCGTTAAGAAAAAATAAAATTTATTGTCCGCGACCTAGCTCAATATCTAGGTGTTGGATAAGCAGATTACAGCATCCATAAAGTGACCATTAGACTTGCCACCTTTCGGACTGAATACGTTTGTAAGGGCAACAGCTTTGATTACTGTCACGTTCCTGACCTGTTTTCTTTTGTTTTTGTATGTGTTTAGTTGGTCAGGGCGTGAGTTGGGGTGGGCATTCTATGTTATGTGTTTCTATGTTGGTTAATGGTTTGCCTGATATGGTTCTCAATTAGAGGCAGGTGTTTGACATTTCCTCTGATTGAGAACCATATTAAGGTAGGGTGTTCTCACTGTTTGTTTGTGGGTGGTTGTCTCCTGTGTCTGTGTTTGTAGCGCCACACGGGACTGTTTCGGTTTGTTTGTAGTCTGTACCTGTTCTTCGTGTATATGTAAGTTCTTATGTTCAGGTCGGTCTGCGTCATTTGTTGTTTTGTAGTTTGTTAAAGTGTTTTCGTGTGTTTTCGTCTTTACTTTAATAAATTCATTATGTCTACATTTCACGCTGCGCTTTGGTCCAATCCCTACTCCTCCTCTTCAGACGAAGAGGAGGAGAGCATCCGTTACAATTACATGTATAATTTACTGCTCTTATGTGCAAATAGAGAACCAACAATGTGCTACTTTTTTGTAGCATTTCTGACAATGCTAATATCTTTTCAGCTGAATCTCAGTTCTAATACCGGACCAGTAACTCGATTGCTTCACAACAGRAGCTAGCTGGGCCATTCCTACTATGCAATGCCATTTGGACCTCAAACTTTTGGGGGAAAAAATTATWGTTTTAGTATTCTATCAGAAAAAGTCAGTGATGGAAAAAGTACCCAGTTGTCGTAACGCAAAACACCAGTATCAACGTCAACAGTGAAAAGGCGACTCATGGATGCTGGCCTTCTAGGCAGAGTTCCTCTGTCAGTGTCCGTGTTATTTTGCCCATCTTAATCTTTTCTTTTTATTGGCCAGTCTGAGATATGGCTTTTTCTTTGCAACTCTGCCTAGAAGGCCAGCATCCCAGAGTCGCCTCTTCACTGTTGACGTTGAAACTGGTGTTTTGCGGGTACTATTTAWTGAAGTTGCCAGTTGAGGACTTGTGAAGCGTCTGTTTCTCAAACTAGACACTCTAATGTACTTGTMCTCTTGCTCAGTTRTGCAATGGGGCCTCCCACTCCTCTTTCTATTCTGATTAGAGCCAGTTTGAGCTGTTCTGTGAAGGGAGTAGTACACAGTGTTGTACGAGATCTTCAGTTTCTTGGCAATTTCTCGCATGGAATAACCTTCATTTCTCAGAACAAGAATAGACTGACGAGTTTCAGAAGAAAGTGCTTTGTTTCTAGCCATTTGGAGCCTGTAATCGAATCCACAAATGCTGACGCTCCAGATACTCAACTAGTCTAAAGAAGGCCAGTTTTATTGCTTCTTTAATCAGCACAACTATTTTCAGCTGTGCTAACATAATTGCAAAAGGGTCTTCTAATGATCTATTAGCCTTTTAAAATTATAAACTTGGATTAGCTAACACAATGTGCCATTGGAACACAGGAGGGATGGTTGCTGATAATGGGCCTCTGTACGCCTATGTAGATATTCCATTAAAAATCTATCAGCCGTTTCCWGCTACAATAGTCATTTACAACATTAACATTGTCTACACTGTCTTTCTGATCAATCTGATGTTATTTTAAATCGACAATAAATGTGCTTTTCTTTAAAAAAAGGACATTTCTAAGTGACCCCAAACTTTTGAACAGTAGTGTGTGTGTGTGTGTGTGTGTATACAGACTAAAAACATGAAACATAAACAAATAGATACAACTGAGTGTTTATATTTTTTTTAGCTTTACATCATAATTTTCACACCAAATAAATTATGGCACTTCCTGAATGTGGTGTCATTGTAGGAAAGGGTTCTTTTCTTAAGTGGAGAATTACAACAAACTAAAAGTGTGGAAAGTGATATCAGGGACACACATAAAATATAAAATAATAATAAATACAATAATCATGAGGAAAAAAATGTATTGATGAAAGAGACTTTAACTAGGACTATAAAATAATGAAGAAAGCTTTTAATCATTTAATGGCTAATATTTMTTGTGGAAGTTGATAATTAACACCTGGGGACATGGCAAAAACGCTTACATCCACTGTCAAGTGCTTAAAATGCATAGAATTCCCTTTCAGGATCCATATTTTTGGTGTTTTTAAGGTAAAGGACACCTGACCTTATATTTAAAGCATTTTGGAATTCAAATTTTACACTAAATAAGATCTGATATTTCCTGGGGACAGAAAAAGGCACTGCATTGTAGGAATGACCCAGCTTGTAGCATYCTAACAACAAGCAAAGGAGGTAGCTATATTTTGCTAGCACATCTGCTGTGCATTGCAGTGAGTGTACACATGCTACGTAGCTAGCTTATTAGCTAGATCAACATACGAGACATAACACGTCACTCTTGGAGCATCCAGAACAAGTCCAGCCCTTACCTTATGATGCATTAATTCAGTACACGCCCTCTGTTAATACAATTTTATTCATGACATTTTAATCCAAATTTGAGCTGACAGTGGCAAGTTACCTTTCAGTGTGTTCTCAAAAATTGGAACCTTTAAGCAAAATGACGTTTAAAATATGTATTTTCCAGACTTTGAAGTTCGGTTCATTTTAGGTCATAAATAAAAGGTGAAAAGACGTCTTTTCAGGAAGTTTAAAATGTATGTGTTTTCCGGACGTTGAAAAAAACATATTTTACGGACATTGAAAATACGTATTTTACGGACATTGAAAATATGTATATTCCGGATGTTGAAAATACATAATTTCTGAACATTGAAATCAGGTACATTTTCGTTTCTGAATGAATGTTGAAAATACTTTCTCTACTATTTTTATGTATTGTACTATAATGTACTGCACTCTTCTGTGCTCTACAGCAGTGGTTTCAAACCTCTCCCCGGGGCCCCCCAGATGTTTCATAATTTTGCTGTAGCTCTGAACTAGTTATTCATTTTCTTTACATTTTTGTCATTTAGCAGACATTCTTATCCAGAGCGACTTACAGTTAGTGCATTCATTTTAAGATTGCTAGGTGTGATTCAAGAGATTGAGGGTGAGCTGAGAAGTTGAATCAGGTGTGCTAGCTTTGAAATAGATCAATTACATGGAACGTGGACCGGATCAAATCTAAACCAAATGATGTTTGTGCCAAAAGAAGGCCAGTCCAGATCCGACAAAATCTGAACCTAACTTATGATTGATTCAAATTTGGTCCGGATCGGACCAAAAATCTGACGAGATTCCCTGAAAACACGGCACTTGGATACAGCTACGACTTTTTCGTAGCAGGTTAGGAGAATTAAGCTATTAGGTTAGAAGGATTAGGTTAGGAAAAGGGTTAGGGTTAGCAAAAAATGCTCTTCTCACGTGTTTTTAGGGAGTCCCGTCCGTGGACGTCGAAATCAAGGCCAGTCCGGACCACACCAAAAAAAGGTGGCCGGTCCGGACAGGACCATAAAAAGAGGTCCAAAAGACATCCTCCGTAGGTCCCTTTAGTGAGAAGTAAGAAGTAATAAACTGGAGGGGGTTCTGGGGGAACTCCCACAGATATTTGCAGGAATTTCTTTCCAAATGCTCACTCAGCAAACGTATTCAGTACTTTGAGAGTCACTTTGAGAGTCATAAACTGGTATGTGCTTAACGTAAATTAGCTGTTGATATTTACCCCCTCCCCTCTCTAAAGGGAGAATCCATATGTTTTGCATAAATGCAAATAGCTATGTCTATGACGTAATAGCCAGTGCCCGGTTTCCCGATAGCGATGGAACTTAAGCTTACAAGTGTTAAAAACGATACTTCATTTCTATAACTGCCGAAGAACTCACATCCGTTTCCTAAAACACCACGTAGGGAGAACCTTCAGTAAGTGCGTCATTAGAACATAGCTGTGTTCGAATACCCATACTAACATACTGGATATTACATACTTAATGAGTGTATACTACATACTATATACTATTAGTTCATTTTAGTATACTGTAAACGAACGATATCCTTTCATTTGAGCGTACTAGTGCTTCACCTGTCTACCARAAGTTGATGCTGTTGCTATGCAAACTCTTGCTAGTTTGTTAGCATAAGAAATTACTAGCTAGGTTTTTTTATGACTACGGGTCTGTTATTCAATTCAGAGTGCACTCTGGGCATTCGTAAATTCAGAGCTTTGTCAGATTGTCTGTTGTAAATTCAAATCGTTTTGCTCTTGGAGCGTTCATAGTGCACACTGTGCAGTGTCACTGGACGCTCTGGCCGAGGAGTAGGGTTGATCTGAGTGTTCTGGTCTCACAACAGCAGTCAAGCACCCAAGCTAACTGGCTAACTTGCTAGCTACTTCCAGACACAAATGAGAGAAGACCTCACTCTGACCATTTTACTCGCCCTAGCAGAKCTGGTTAGGCAGGTTTCACRTTATCCAGAGCGTTGGTGACTGTAACTGTGTTGCTGGCAAAAATTATATTATGCTTTTTTGCCAACGTTTACTGACACCGGCCATATTCAACTGTTGTTGAGTATTCGTAAATTCATCAGTTATTCTGCGTTCTTGCACAAGTACACTCAGACGAGAGTGCTCTGAAATCGGAGTAGCTAGCCAGAGCGAATTTACGAAGGTACCCAAATGTCCATTAAAAACGCACAACTACCATACCACTTAGCTAAACTATGAATGACGGGAATAATCAGGTCAATAAAAGTTGGGTAGTTAGTTAGATAGCATATAGTTAATATACTGGCAAGTTTGATGTATTAGTAGCCAACTAACATTAGGTAGCTAGCTAACATACCAGTACATACTGCTGTAATGATATGCTGTGTGGTTTAGTAACTTTAGTAACGATGGTTTTAGGAAACAGCTGAAGATTTAACAAAGGTTCTAACAATGAACTTAGCCTTAAGATGTGTTTGGGAAACCGGGCCTTGGACATTAAATTATGTAAGACTAAACACGTCTTATTTTTTTTTTTTACATAATTTGAAGCTCAACTTAAATTTTCGAAAGACACCTTTTGCATGTGGAAGTGTTGTATAATTTTGTATAATCACCTTCCGGTGTAAAAACCATGGTAATTAAAAACAAACAAATATGTTTTAAGTGAGAAGTAGGGATTGGCCGAAAAAGAAAGGAAATCCACATGAGCACCACAATGCCTACACCCATGCTCTACCAAGATTTTCCAGTACACAACTTGTAGCTATGTCAGTCTATTGTACAATGTGTATGCAGGTTGCTTGGAATTCAAACCTTCTCAAACAGCCTAATTTGTACTCTTCAGAAGAATAATGGACTTTACCGTGTCTTGCTATATACAGTGCCTTCAGAAAGTTTTCATTTAGTTTTCTTACAAGGTGGGATTAAAATGGAGTTCATTGTCATTTTTTTGTCAACGATCTACACAAAATACTCTAATGTCAAAGTGGAATAAAGAGGAAGAAAAAAATTATGAAAAATAAAACTAATTGACTACATAAGTAGTCAACCCCCTGAGACAATTCATGTTAGAATCGCCTTTGGAAGTGATTACAGCTGTGATTCTTTTTGGGTAAATCTGTAAGAGCTTTGCACACCTAGATTGTGCAATATTTGAATTTTTTGTATTATTCTTTATGCTCTATCAAGTTGGTTGTTGACCATTGCTAGACAGACATTTTCAAGTCTTGCCATACATTTTCAATCCGATTGAAGTCAAAACTGTAACTAGGCCACTCCTTAGCTCTTTTCCGTTTCTTTTCATCCTAAAAAAACGCTCGTACTTTCCGAGGACAAACATACCCTTTACATGATGCAGCCACCATCATGCTTGAAAATATGAAGAGTGGTATTCAGTGATGTGTTGTTGTTGGATTTGCACCAAACATAACGCTTTGTATTCAGGACATGAAGATCATTCATTTTCCACATTGTTTTTGCAGTTTTACTTTAGTGCCTTATTCCAAACAGGATGCATGTTTTGGAATATTTTTATTCTTCCTTCTTCCTTCTTTTTACTCTTTCATTTAGGTTAGTATTTTGGAATAACTACAGTGTTATTGATCCATCCGAAGTTTTCTCCTGTCACAGCCATTAAACTCTGTAACTGTTTTAAAGACACCATTGGCCTCAAAGGGAAATCCCTGAGCGGTTTCCTTCCTCTCCGGCAACTGAGTTAGGAAGGACGCCTGTGTCTTTGTAGTGACTGGGTGTATTGATACACATTTCAAAKTGTAATTAATAACTTCACCATGCTCAAAGGGWTATTCAATGTCTGCTTAGAAAAATATCCATCTTCCAATAGGTGCCATTCTTTGAGAGGCATTGGAAAACCTTCCTGGTCTTTGTGGTTGAATCTGTGTTTAAAATTCATTGCTCGACTGAGGGACCTTACAAATAATTGTATGTGTGCGTACAGAGATGAGATAATCATTCAAAAATAATTGAAAATACKATGATTGCACACAGAGTGAGTCCATGCAATTTATTAGGTGACTTGTTAAGCACATTTTTACATATACATTTATTTWGATTTGCCTAAACAAAGGGTTGAATACTTATTGACTCAAGACATTTCAGCTATTAATATTCAATTAATTTGTAAGAATGTCAAAAAACAGAATTCCACTGTGACATTATGGGGTATTGTGTGTAGGCCAGTGACACAAAATCTACATTTAATCAGTTTTAAATTTAGGCTGTAACACAACAAAATGTGGAAAAAGTCAAGGGGTGTGAAAACTTTCTGAAGGTGCAGCATTGAAGGTCCCCAAGAACACAGTGAGCCTCCATCATTCTTAAATGGGAGACGTTTGGAACCACCAATACTCTTCCTAGAGCTGGCCACCCGGCCAAAATTGAGCAATCGGGGGAGAAGGGCTTTGGTCAGGGAGGTGACCAAGAACCCGATGGTCACTCTGACAGAGCTCTAGAGTTCCAATGTGGAGATGGGAGAACCTTCCAGAAGGACAACCATCTCTGCAGCACTCCACCAATCAGGCCTTTATGGTAGAGTTTCCAGACAGTAGCCACTCTTCAGTAAAAGGCACATGGCAGCCCACTTGGAGTTTGCCAAAAGGCACCTAAAGGACTCTCAGACCATGAGAAACAAGATTCTCTGGTCTGATGAAACCAAGATTGAACTATTTGTCCTGAATGCCAAGCGTCACGTCTGGAGGAAACCTGGAACCATCCCTACGGTGAAGCATGGTGGTGGCAGCGTCATGCTGTGGGGATGTTTTTCAGAGGCAGGGACTGGGAGACTAGTTAGGATCGAGGGAAAGATGAACGGAACAAATTACAGAGAGATCCTTGATGAAAACCTGCTCCAGAGCGCTCAGGACCTCAGATTGGGGGTTGGTTCACCTTCCAACAGTACAATGACCCTAAGCACACAGCCAAGACAATGCAGGAGTGGCTTCGCGACAAGTCTATGAATGTCTTTGAGTGACCCAGCCAGAGCCTGCACTTGAACTCGATCGAAACATCTCTGGAGAGACCTGAAAATAGTTGTGCAAAGACGCTCACCATCCAACCTGACAGAGCTTGAATACTTATGTAAATGTTATATTTCCGGGGTTTTTTTATTCRAAAAAAATTCTAAACATCTGTTTTTCCTTTGTCATTATGGGGTATTGTGTGTAGATTGATGGGGGGGGAACCATACATTTTAAAATAAGGCTGTAACATAACAAAATGTGGAAAAAATCAAGGGGTCTGAATACTTTCCAAAGGCACTGTATTTGGATAAGGTGATTTGGCTCGGTTATGTAATCCTTATAGGCCCRTTTCAAGGAGAAACAAAAATAGGAATCAGCTCTACTTTTCACACCAAAATAAACACAGTTCCTTTCTCACATTCAGGCACGGTTGTCAAGAGTGTTAGATATGAAAACAAGGATGGCATAAAAAACGGATTACCCCAATCCTCAGGGTGGCACTCTGCCCATTCAGGAGATAATGTATGGGAGACTGGCATTGTGCTCCGTCCAGTGGCGGGCATGCGCAGTTTCACCATGGGTAAGGAGGACGGTGACAAGGGGGTACGGTCTGCAGTTCGTCCTCCTCCTTTTCGTGGTGTCATTACGTCAATGGTCTCCGAGGTCCTAGCGCCTGTCYTTAGAGAGGAGATTACCTCTCTCCTTCAACAACAGGCTATTCAGGTGGTGCCCGTGTCAGAAGTACAGAGCGGTTGGTGCAGCTGGTACTTCTTACTTCCCAAGAGCGATGGAACGTTGCATCCCATCCTGGACTTGTGTGTTTTAAACAATCACCTCAAGGTTTGCATGTTCAAAATGCTTACACTTCGCCGGCTATTGCAGTCGTTGCGTCCCAGTGATTGGTTYACATCCATTGATCTGAAAGATGCATATTTTCATGTGGCTATACTGTACATCCTCCCCACAGAAAGTTTCTGAGATTTCATTTTGAGGATGTGGCCTACAAGTTTCTGGTCCTGCCTTTCGGGCTCTCCCTATCGCCCCCGCACCTTTTCTATGGTGGTGGAGGCGGCTTTGGCACCGTGCCAGGGGATCAGAGTATTGGCCTATCTGGATGATTGGCTGGGAGTAGAGGAGTCGAGAGAACAGGTGGAGCTCCACACTGCCATGCTGGTTTCCCATATTCAGTCTYTGGGGTTCATAGTGAATAACAAGAAAAGTTGCTTGACTCCGGCTCAATGCATTCAGTTTCTTGGTCTGGTTGGGAATAAATGCTTTGGCGTATCAGTGTCTGTGGACCCTGCTCTATGAGTTTCCTCCAATGGACCTGATTCAGGCTACCGTGGAGAGGGTCCTACAGCAGGGTATTTTTATTCTGGTTGCTCCCTGTTGGCCCCGACAACCCTGGTTCCCGGACTCATGGAGGATTCCGTGTCGTTGGGATCTATTGAGTTTAGCACCCACAAACGCAGATATGGAATCTGTGGGTTTGGTCCCTGAAAGGTTGAATTTTGACTTCATGTGCCCCCTATATGAGAGGGTTGTATACATATAAGTGGTGTGTTTGAGGGTTGATGTCAGGTTAAAGGAGTATGTCCTTTTCAGAGCTCTTTGGTGGGCATTGTTATGTTCTTGCAAGAGCTTTTTGAACAGGGCCTTTCTTTTTCCACATTGAAGGTTATTATGGTAGCCATCTTGACGTGTCATGTAGGGATTGACAGCTCTACCCCAGGGTCTCATTTTCTGGTGGTGATGTTCCCTAAAGGCATGCGTCGGCTCAGACCAGTTTCTAAGCCTATGGCACCGACCTGGGACCTGGCTTTGGTCCTGGACGCTCCGTTTGAACCATTGGACTCTGTGGACCTGAAGGTATTTTCCTACAAGACTGCCCTGCTCATGGCTTTGGCATCACCCAAGCACGTTGGGGATCTCCACGCATCAGTACATCCTTTCTGTTTGATGTTTGCGCCTGGCAACTCCAAAGTGACGTTACGTCTTAATGCAGCTTTTGCTCCCAAGGTTATGCCTATGTCTTACAGGTCCCATGGCTTTCAAGCTGTTTCCTTTCTCACATCCTCGGTTTGCTTCCAGTGAACAACAGAGGTTGCATGGCCTCTGTCCGGTGCGCGCATTACGCACGTATATGGATAGGACCAAGGATATCCTAGTTTGTGACAACTTTTTGTCTGTTTCTCTAATCCAGTTTGGGGTAGGGCATTTTCTTAACAGCGTCTTTCTCATTGGATTGTGGAGGCATATGACAGCAAAGGACAAAGGTTGCCTAGCGGTGTGGGTGCTCACTCCACTAGGGGTCTGGAGGCTTCTTGGGCATTGTTCAGTGGCATGACGATTGGTGATATCTGTGCTGCAGCGAGTTGGAGTTCCCCACCTTTGTGAGGTTTTATCACTTTGGGTGTAGGGCTGTTACAGTGGCCCTATTACCACTACACCAGCAGTCAGGAGTCATGACCGCAGTCAAATTCCATCTTGGTAAGTAGGCTTCTCCAAAACTGTGCTCTGATGCCGCTGATGGTCATTAGTAGCCTACCAGTCGCTAATGGCCGATACTCCGTGCTCTATTGTCCCTCTAATAACTCTGACATCAATACAAATGCAAACACTTAATGAGAGCCCTGGCATTCAAAGTTCAAGTGGAATAGGATCATGAAAATGCATGGAATTAAATAAGTGTTCCTATAAGCCCATGTTGCGCTACATTTCTATAGGCTATGCTATRCAATTGTGTGAGAAAACAGAGTTTTGATGGCCTCTATTAAAAAGAGGATCCATCAGCTTTCTATAGGCTAGGCCTACTATATTAAAGTTGCACTATGCAGAAATAGCTCTGCCATTTCCTGGTTGCTAAAACTTCAATAACAGTTTGCCTAATTTCAGTTTGTGACAAAATAAACAAGCATAGTGTAGAGAGTAATTGTAAAATCTAAACCGCTGTGAAATATATTTTCCATAATCAAAAATATTGTACAAAACTGAAAGTAAAGGACGCAAAAACAAAACTTAAGACTGGGAAGCATAGAAATAGCACACATAGAAGTAAGTAGAATATTGGAAATGTATTTTGAAAGTTCAATTTATGTTGCGCTGCTGATTCAATCATATCRTATTTTGCAACCAGTCTTATTGAAGTCCTATGGAATTCTATAAAATCTTATAGGATAAAGTTCTATAGGATAGGTCCTAGAGGATTCTAAAACTATAAATATCAATAACTTTAAATGCTGTTTGTTCATATGCTGTTTTATTGTCATTTGAGTGTAAGGCGCAGTCCAATGAATGTCAACAATCTTTGAGAGTTTAATATTGATGAGGGTTGGAAGTTACAGTGGGGCAAAAAAGTATTTAGTCAGCCACCAATTGTGCAAGTTCTCCCACTTAAAAAGATGAGAGGCCTGTAATTTTCATCATAGGTACACTTCAACTATGACAGACAAAATGAGGGAAAAAAATCCAGAAAATCACATTGTAGGATTTTAGAATTTATTTGCAAATTATGGTGGAAAATAAGATTTTTGTTCACCTACAAACAAGCAAGATTCTGGTCTCCACAGACCTGTTAACTCCTTCTTTAAGAGGCTCCTCTGTCCTCCACTCGTTACCTGTATTAATGGCACCTGTTTGAACTTGTTATCAGTATAAAAGACACCTGTCCACAACCTCAAACAGTCACACTCCAAACTTCACATGGCCGACCAAAGAGCTGTCAAAGGACACCAGAAACAAAATATGTAGACTGCACCAGGCTGGGAAGACTGAATCTGCAATAAGTAAGCAGCTTGGTTTGAGGAAATCAACTGTGGGAGCAATTATTAGGAAATGGAAGACATAAAGACCACTGATAATCTCCCTCGATCTGGGCCCCACGCCAGATCTCACCCCGTGGGGTCAAAATGATCACAAGAACGGTGAGCAAAAATCCCAGAACCACAACGGGGGACCTAGTGAATGACCTGCAGAGACTGGACCAAAGTAACAAAGCCTACCATCAGTAACACACTATGCCGCCAGGGACTCAAATCCTGCAGTGCCAGACGTGTCCCCCTGCTTAACCAGTACATGTCCAGCCCGTCTGAAGTTTGCTAGAGAGCATTTGGATGATCCAGAAGAAGATTGGGAGAATGTCATATGGTCAGATGAAACCAAAATATAACTTTTTGGTAAAAACTCAACTCGTCGTTTGGAGGACAAAGAATGCTGAGTTGCATCCAAAGAACACCATACCTACTGTGAAGCATGGGGTGGAACATATGCTTTGGGGCTGTTTTTCTGCAAAGGACCAGGCGACTGATCCGTGTAAAGAAAGAAATGAATGGCCATGTATCGTGAGATTTTGAGTGAAAACCTCCTTCCATCAGCAAGGGCATTGAAGATGAAACGTGGCTGGGTTTCAGCATGACAATGATCCCAAACACACTGCCGGGCAACGAAGGAGTGGCTTCGTAAGAAGCATTTCAAGGTCCTGGAGTGGCCTAGCCAGTCTCCAGATCTCAACCCCATAGAAAATTTGGAGGGAGTTGAAAGTCCTGTTGCCAGCAACAGCCCCAAAACATCACTGCCCTAGAGGAGATCTGCATGGAGGAATGGGCCAAAATAGCAGCAACAGTGTGTGAAAACCTTGTGAAGACTTACAGAAAACGTTTGACCTCTGTCATTGTCAACAAAGGGTATAACAAAAGTATTGAGATAAACTTTTGTTATTGACCAAATACTTATTTTCCACCATAATTTGCAAATAAATTCATTAAAAATCCTACAATGTGATTTTCTGGATTTTTTCCCTCATTTGTCTGTCATAGTTGAAGTGTACCTATGATGAAAATTACAGGCCTCTCATCTTTTTAAGTGGGAGAACTTGCACAATTTGGTGGCTGACTAAATACTTTTTTGCCCCACTGTATAAGGAAGATAATCCACTATTCACATAACAGTCTGGGTGGTTACGGGGTTTCCTTACATGGAAAACATATTATAGTGTGAGACTGCTGTTGTGTGATTGTTATGTAGGACTTTTATTTGGATTAGCCATTAGCCATTAGCCATTAGCCATTAGTCATTAGTCTGGCTCTTGATAGCTTTACTCATCATATGTATTAACCTATTTTGTTGTTAGCTAATGTTATGCGTGAGTTTGTTAGGGGACACACAGGAGTCGTGGGTGAAGTTTAGCCATGCTTTATTGTAAATACCTGCTGGGCCTCAGCACATGTCATGTCATCAATAAACCCTGATGAAGACAGCTTGCTGTTGAATAAATTATTGCATCTGAGCTACCAGAGTTTGAGGCTTTTCCTTTTCTTTTAATGTCATCAATACATGCCAGTGTGGTGGATCAATCTGATGTCATGACAAATAAGTTGCTATCTTCATTCTCTCCTCGTCTCTTGTATAACTCCTCCATTGTTGGTCATCCTTGCATCACTTACAAAGGCATATTTGTCAGGACAGTGTGGATAGATACATATCTCAGAACTGTATGTAGAGTTGTAAACCAGCCCAAGCTGACCTCATTTGTACGCTGTCCAAATGTATATTTGTCAGGACATTATGGATACATATCTTAATGCGTACAGCCAAAGACAGGCCTAATGTTGTCTGGCTATATAGCATAGCAGACACAGGGTTAATATAGACCCAGACAAATTCTCCAGCGCCGTTACCATGGGCTCCATGGCAACAGCCTCAGTCACCACCAGGCTTTTCGAGTGGCAGATTGAAGCTGAGTGATTTGTTTAGAGAATACAATTAGTTGTTTTGTGTTGATTAAGAGTGATGTCTCCATCCTAATGCAGATGGTCGTTTGGCCCTGTTGTTGATGCGCTTTCTCCAACTAAGCCCACATGCATAAAACATTGTCACGATTTGTCAAGCCTCATGCGGTGAGGTTAAAGGATATTAATGTTTAATGTTGATGTGCAAATGTTTTGTTAAATGTGATACATACGCAGCTCGTGCTGTACCTACAGATTTCCCTGGAGTGCTGGCATGCTTGTGTTGTGCGTCACTAAGGGAGAGTGCAGTTCACTTCAACGACCAGGAGAGAGGGCAGTCTGTCGCACTGTTGTCAACCACCATGTCAGTGATACACACAAATCAAATCAAATTTTAATAGTCACAGGTGCCGAATACAACAGGTGTAGACCTTACAGTGAAATGCTTACTTATGAGCCCCTAACCAACAATGCAGTTAAAAAAAAATGTGAGTAAGAATAAGAAATAAAAGTAACAAGTAATTAAAGAGCAGCAGTAAAATAACAATAGCGAGACTATACACAGGGGGGCACCGGTACAGAGTCAATGTGCGGGGCCAACGGTTAGTTGAGGTAATATGTACATGTAGGTAGAGTTATTAAAGTGACTATGCATAGAGGATAACAACAGAGTAGCAGTGGTGTAAAAGAGGGGGGGGGGGGCAATGTAAATAGTCTGGGTAGCCATTTGATTAGATGTTCAGGAATCTTATGGCTTGGGGGAAGAAGCTGTTTAGAAGCTTCTTAGACCTAGACATGGCGCTCCGCTACCGCTTGCCGTGCGGTAGCAGAGAGAACAGTCTATGACTAGGGAGGCTGGAGTCTTTGACAATTTTTAGGGCCTTCCTCTGACCACCTGGCAGGAAGCTTGGCCCCAGTGATATACTGGGCCGTACACCCACCCTCTGTAGTGCCTTGCGGTCGAAGGCCGAGCAGTTGCCATAGCAGGCAGTGATTTGATTTGATGCAACCAGTCAGGATGCTCTCGATGGTGCAGCTGTAGAACCTTTTGAGGATCTGAGGACCCTTGCCAAATCTTTTCAGTCTTCTGAGGGGGAATAGGTTTTGTTGTACCCTCTTCACGACTGTCTTGGTGTGCTTGGACCAAGTTAGTTTGTTGGTGATGTGGAGCTCTCAACCTGTTCCACTACAGCCCTGTCAATGAGAATGGGGGCGTGCTTGGTCCTCTTTATCCTGTAGTCCACAATCATCTCCTTTGTCTTGGAGATGATTGTGGACTACAGCCGCACACTTTGTGGACTTTGACACAGCCGCACATGATTGTGGACTAACACACACACACACACACACACACACACACACACACACACACACACACACACACACAGGGTGTTTGTGATGTTTGCACTGCAGCTGTTTTTTGGGGGCACATGAAAGCCCCTGTCGACACCTATGTCCTGACCCAGATTAAAGGTTGCTTTGAAGGTGACCCAGACACTCTGTAAGGATGGACACCAGCCACATTAATGCATCTTTCTCGCTTTCTTTCTTTCTATCTCTCTTTCTCTCTCTCTCTCTCTCTTTCTCTCTCTCTCTGTGACTGTGTGTGTGCGTGTGTATGTGTGTATTTACATATTTATGTATTTATGTCTTCCAGGCTCAACTTCTTCCATGATGTCCCTGATTTCCGGGTGCTGGCGTGTGGAGGGGATGGGACAGTGGGATGGATCTTAGACTGTATTGGTGTGTCTCAATTCTATTGGATTAAACTCATGTACTCATGTGATGCAATCCATCAGAATTGCAATCATTATCTTATTGTTATCTGTCCATCTGCAGACAAGGCCAACTTTGCAAAAGATCCCCCTGTGGCTATCCTCCCTCTGGGCACAGGGAACGACCTGGCAAGATGCCTACGCTGGGGCGGAGGTGAGGAGCTGTGTGTGTGTGTGTGTGTGTGTGTGTGTGTGTGTGTGTGTGTGTGTGTGTGTGTGTGTGTGTGTGTGTGTGTACATCGAACGCAGTGAGAGTCTTGTTTTACTTTTTCCTGCTCACTGAAAGCTTCAATCAGCATTATTTTCCCCAATATCCTCACAATGCTCCTGATGTGTCCATGTGGTCCCTAACCCGTCCTCATAGACCTTATATGAAAGTGCTATATAATGCAAAGCAGAGTTCTTATATAATCCCTGTTTGCTTATTGGCTGTGCCTGTTTTTGGGCCAATAGTTGTGACCCTGATTATGACTGACTGCTTGACCTGGCCAGCAGAGCACTTTAGCCAGGCGGCAGGCATATGATGTTATGATGCTTGTAAACTAAATAGACAGATAGTTCCCAGAGGCTTTTTGACCAAGCACAAGTTGAATACATTATGTTCTCGGAAAAATAATTTAAAAAGCAGCTGGATTCTTTGAATTTTTCTGACCAGATGTACAGCTGTACAGTATTAGACAGTAGCTGTGAATGACTTACTGTGTGAGAGCGGTCTTTGTGGAAACATATTGCACATGCTTTTTAATTCCTAGCACAGTAAACCAATCATCTAAATTGTGTTTGGTGACACAATTTCCTATTGATCTCCTATTAAGTGGTAGATGTTATATGACAGATGGTATAGGCCTGTTGTAACTATATGAGGCAGGATTGGGCTGTATGTTAGCCTGTGTGTGTCATGGGTATTGGGATATACTTGTATGCTTTTGCAAACATGAATGAGTATAAGTAGTCTGTGAATTGTTTGTTTAATATTCAGGGTATGAAGTATGCTAATTGACTTCTTACATTACATCATCATTGCTTTCTCCCTCTGTGATTTGGTATAAGTGTGAGCTCAGACTGTTGGAGATCACATGAGGGGGAACAAGTGTCATCACACATGGCCCCTGGCTCTCAGGGGAGGTCACCATGTGAGTAAATTGGAGAGAGGAGAATATTCAGCCTCTCCTGGAGGACAAATAATAGAAGTCGATTTCAGATGTTTCTTTATTATTACAACGAACGTGTTTCAGCGTGATGCCCTCTTCAAAACCCTGGAGCTCCCCATGCGCCTTGTTTAGAGAGGGAGGTAGCAGGTAGTTTTCCTTTCCCTTCAGTCATTATGTGTTAGTAGCACAGGAGGGGGGAACATGTGTCATCACACATTGTCCCTGGCTCTCAGGACGTAAGTGGCAGAGTCCCCTGGTGTTCTCAGTGTGATGGGTCCTCATTATACGCTCACACCCCCATGACAGCCAGTGATATAACACTAACAACGGCCCACCTCTCAGCAGCACTGAGCACAGTCATCATCAGAGTCATTGTGGTTCAGACCCACTGGGTCTCAGACACAGAGGCTCTGGTTACCGGAGCCCGAGATGGGGTTCTATCCCATGGCACAGTGTAATGATGGCTCTATTGTGTAGGCTCATACTGTTTACCAACACTCTCTCAGAGAGGCCCGTCAGTTGGTTGGAGTTCTATTTCGTGGCATTGGACTTATTTACTTGCTCCTCTTCATCCCCTCTGGGACATAAGGCCACAATGAGGACTTTACTGTGTACACTTAAACCATTAGGCTGTTTTGTCATTCACTGTGTGACGACTTCTTAGTTGGTCTGAGAGTGTGGGAGACCTTAGTGTGTGTGATGGCTGTATCTCATTGTGTCCTATGTCTGACTTCTCACCTGTCTCTCTCTCCTTTCCTGTAGGTTATGAAGGAGGCAGTCTTCTGAAGTTCCTGCGGGACATAGAGCACAGCACAGAGATGGTTCTGGACCGATGGAACATCGACATCGTCCCTGTTGACAAGGAGGAGAAGGGAGACCCTGTCCCTAACAGCATCGTCAACAACTACTTCTCCATCGGAGTGGTGCGAGAACAACCCACACCTCTACACATAGACACACTACACACGCAAACAGATGTCCATACATGCACGTGCACACACACACACACACGCACTCTAGTTATTAGTTTCACCAGGAAATGTTCGTTGACATGCAGAACCAATTTTCACCCTCAAATTCTTATCCTTAAAACACACACACTCAATCCTACCTGCCTGGCTCTCCACCATAAGCAGGACATAGCAATGGTCAAATTGTGGTGTAGATATTGGGGGGGGGGGCAGTAGACAGGGGTTCCGGTGGTCCTTCCCAGGAATTGCTTTGACATTTTAATACAAATTTCCTACAATTCTACACAGTATGACATKACTTATTATGCCTATTTTGAGGGGTACATGGGTATTTTTAAAACACAGTATAAGTGGAAGGATAAGTGGAAGGAGAAGTCTTCACCATCTTTTATGAAGGTATTTCAAGGCAAATATTAGGAATAAACAAAAGATGAAGACTGAGTTGTATTATAGTCGGACTTCGACTACCTTATGCTCAGTCCACATGTCCCCCCATCCCCCATGGCAATTTCGCTTATGGGACATAGGCACAGTACTATGCCACAGTATGGGATTGCCTATCCCAGCAGGAGTTAAACAATTTGCAGAATCCCCAGAGGTTTTTAAGCCTCTCAGGCAGGTTAATTACTGTATTTCCCCTTTTAATGGGAAGGAACCAGCATCGCCCTGGTCCCTGTTGCTTAGCAACCATTTATCGCTCTCCTCACGGTCCCACTGTTCAAAACAAATTACCATGGGCATGCCTCAAACGTATTAGACTACAGGGACCAGAAGGACGAGGTCAAATGGGTGCTGTCTCAGTTGTTGTCTTGATGTCGCTCTCAATCAACCCCTGACACTTCAGATGGATGTTTCATATCTCTGTTATTAAATCTACGGTTGCTTAACAGTAAGGTGCCTGCAGCACCTCATTTGAGAAAGCAATCCCTTTTATGGTCTTTCCTCTCTTTATTTTCCTTTGCAGGGAAGCCTTAAAATACACAAACAGACAGGAGTAGACAGTGAGACTTAGTCGAAATGTGATTGGTACATAATATGTCTGGACCAATCACAGGTAGAACAAGGATGAGGGAGGAAGGGGCGAACTTGGCAGGGATACGAGGCACTATTGTGATGTTATGCAACCCGGCCTCCCACTGGTCCCAGGCCTGCCACATATTCAGCAGGTTTCTGCCAAACACATGAATCTACCATCCTGTTACTGCTGTGCTATGAGTACACCCTAGCCTGCTGTACCCATATCTGTTTGTCCTGTATTRCCAACAATGACAATATTGAAAGCAGTTGACTGGGATCAGTACTTTGTCTCATAATGTTCAGCATATTGCTGATCGAATGGAAAGACAAAATGGTTTAATTAGAATGTGGATGTTATTAGCAAACGACCAACCCTCTGACCTTTCTATCTAGACAATGGGTCTTTCTCCACTGTGTAATGCCTGGGTCAGAAGGGCCAGAGGATGCAGGCTAGGGGGTGGCCAGGGGACAATGCCCTCTCTGTGGGATTCAGATGTGGGCCGGGTGGGTGGTAGTGCCAGTGCCAGGATGGTCCAAACTTTGGTTGCAGCCACTGTCTAGCATCTACACTGGCTATACACCATTTCTAAAGAAGTGCTGGCTACATTTAAAACTGTTATTGATGATATAACAGTGATTTACAGTCCATTTACATTCTAATATATCTCAATTCTGTGTTCCTGAGAGGACCTTTTAAGCTCAAATTGATCCCTTCGAAGGATTCTGTATTTATGTAATCCACTATGCCCAATGCCATTCCCATGTTGTTGATGGCGCTTTTGGTCTGCTGTAGGCTAGTCCTAGCTCTCTGCCCTGATCTAATGCGGCATGGCATGGCCCTGTAACAGGGCAACAGATCTCATCTCCATGGCTTCAGTTGCCAGGGACAGATGGCTGCATATCTGTGCACCAATGACACCTGGGCAAACGAGCGCTGGCGCGATGACTCACGCCATATCATGATGTAATCATTAGCAGCCCCGAATCAGGTTCAATGTCCATATCCATATTGGGGCATCACTTCCTGCCATCACAGTCACAGACCTTCCCCTCCCGGGACAGGGATTGGGTTGCCATGGTGTTGGCGCTCTCAAGGCCAATTTTCGAATCTCAACTGTCATCTGTTTCTTGTTGCAGTGAGTTAATTGTGGATGACGTGGTAGCCATATTGACTGTCACTAAGAGAATGCTCTAGGCTAGAGATAAAGATGTGTTTTGTGGTATTGCTAATTTGTTCTCTGCCTCAGATTACTTTGTATTGYTTTTGGGCATCAGTGCTCTGCACTAAGTACACACTTAAACTTGATCATATTAAATAACAAACAAAATCTAACAAAATCATACAACATACATCCTAAGAAGAGTCAACCATAAATCCATATTGAGAAGAGCTTCATATAAAATCCTTCTCTGGTCACTGTCAAACTTTAGTCTGAATACAATGACACAGACTGAAGCTTGTCTACAGGAAACTAACTCTTTGACAAGACGGCTTCATGTTAGCCATTCTGGATCTATTTCACCATACAGACACTACATTAACATTAACCCTCAGTCATTACTGTAACCCTAACCCTAACACACTGATCAGATGGGAGAGGAGTCTGTCTGCATGTACATATGGCAGGCACCTTGGGTTTCAACCCCAAATCCTAAGCCTCACTTCAATCCCACATCCCCATATTGCATTCCAAGACTTCCTTCCATACCTTGCCTTGCTCTCTTAGAACCCCTGTAATTCAAACAATTCAGCCCCACTTCAGTCTCACATCCCCACGGAAATCCCCAAGACTTCCCTCCCTGCCGTGCCTTTACAGTATGTATTAGGCACTCCATATAATCCTATAATGTATTACATCCCTGCACCCTGAGTGATCCCGTTCCCAACCCTCACCCTGAAAATAATCTGTGTGAGGAATTAGTGAGAGGGAAATCACACCATGTCAGCAGCCATTAAAGAAGCCACCTCACCCCTTCCTCACCCCAGCSCCTTAGCTTGAGGAAGCCGATCTCTCCAGGGTGCGAGAGAACGATGAAACGGGTCCTGCCATCAACAAGCTATCTGCTCTCCAAGCGTGGCTCTATGCCTAGCTATGAGAAGTGGAGATTGCCTGGGACTGGCTCTGACCCTTCTACCATGTAAAGCTCTCTGGCGCTCTAGCTATGTGTTAGCTATAGCTACTTACCCACCGTGTTACTCTGTGGTCTGTGGATCCAATCCACAGTGACCTGTCCTGTGTGTCGACAGCAGGGTGTGTAGTGCTTGCTCAGGGGACAGCCAAGCCAGGCCTCTAGGGAGGGTAGAGGGAAGTGAAGGTTAGACTGAGGGGATAAAGATGGGAGAGAGAGAGAGGTGCGGGGGGAGGAGTAGTGCTGGCAACACCAAAGGTCAGGGGAAGTATCAGTGACAGGAAGTTAGCGTCTGCCAGGTTCAGACCAGGTTACCGCGGTAATGAATGACAGTGCTGAGTGACACCTGGCTGGTTCTTAAAGATAGGGAGGGAAACAACCCCCCCCCACCCCGTACTCTTCTCTCTGYCTGTCGGAACACACATGCACTCACACAGATACACATCATAGGTACTGTACACATCATACACAAATATACAGTATAAACCCTTTTACAAATGAACCCACATATTCACACAAACTATTTGTCTCCCTTTCGCACACACACACACACACGCACACACACACACAAACACACAAAGATACTGTATATAAGCGGCATGCATTGCTTACATAATAACACAATTCTCTCAGGAACAGGTCCCCAGCGAGTCGCGTTAGCACCTGCTACCTACAGCTATGATGACAGGGGCACAGATGGACTCCACACAGGCACAGTGGCACAGCAGCTTGCTACAATAGGCTCACTATGACCCTGTATGGGCATTCAGATCTAGAGCTCCGGTTCCGTTTGACCATCCTAATTTATCTTATTCAAAAGCAATTTCAATGGAAATTCTCAATTTAGAATTTAGTCCAGGCCTTGGCTTAATCTGTATCCAGGAAACCAACCAATAATAGTTTTGTAGAGCTGTATTTGTGTGATGCCCCTAAACCAATGGGTGACTGGACTGGATGGATGGCTTTGAAGTATGTCCCAGTGCTGCAGAATGGGGTGAGGGTTGACGTGGGGAGGTAGGGGTGAGGGTTGACGTGGGGAGGTAGGGGTGAGGGTTGACAGGGGGGAGATAGGGGTGAGGGTTGAGAGGGGGGGATAGGGGTGACACCCACTTTTCCCCAGATCACACTTTGATGTTCCCGAAAGGGCACCAACCAAAATGGGTTGAAAAAGCAACCTATTTCTCCCTCTATCTGGGCGCTGTGATAGAAATGGTTCTGAGGTGACATTTATTTCCAGCAAGTGATTTGTTTGTTTGTCCACTCCCCATCCTCCCTCACGCCCCCACCATGTGCCAAACATCAAATGGCAAGATCAAAACAACCTTCGTCACACAGAGTCAACTATGGTGGATAGCAAATGTCACATATTTACAGCGACAGTATTTGGGGACAGTATAGGCTACTGGCCGGTGCTTGCTCTAGGAGCACTGGACACAATCCAGTGTCACATATAGTTGCTATTTGTTGTGTTTTCGKAGGCTGTTGTGATACTGTGACACTGCGAGTCACATTAAGGTCTTGCCCTAGATACAGGACATGCAGTCCTTCAATAAAACAAATGTCATGATTTCTTTCCCACCTCTCTCCCTCCCTTTTTTAAACATGGCTCAAGGCCCAGAGGTTAACAACAAACCAACTCCCTGCATCCACCTATGTTCTAATCACTATGCCTAGTATTTGGCGTATGGTGTGTGGTTTTCATCCAGACCTCCAATAACAACTGTCCCCCCAGGTTCCAGTTTAAATGCATCCCATATTCACAGCCAAAGAGCCAGACCAAGTGGGCAGGTGCAGAGCTATTTTGGGACCCACTAGTTGATGATGTTGTGGGACGTGTTAAGTTTGAAGGAGGGAGAGCCCTGGAGATGACACAGGCTCCAAAGGATAGTGAGAGGAGGGTGAGGGTGATGCGGCGTGCCTTACCCCAAACCTTCCAATCTTTTCCGGTCTCCTCTCTGGCGACCGCTGAAACACCTGCACAGGCGGGCAGGAATCCAACCAATGYCCCAACAACCGATGGTTGGTCTCTCTGAAGGGCTCCATGTCCGTTTCCTATTAGTGCCATGACCTGTGCCAGGCTGAATGGCGACCTGAACCCTGGTCCCTAGGGCAGTGGCTGGCACACAGGGGTCTGGTCCCACTTCCTCCTTCTGTCCCGTGTGGTGGGAAAGGAAAGGGAAGGAGGGAGAGAGGGGAGAGTGAGAGAGAGAGGGACCTGCTGACTGCAGGATGTGGTAGTGTTGAGCTGCCTGCCAGTCAGCATTCGACTGCCTGCCTGCCTCCAGTCTAAATATAGGAGCAGATCTGTTACAATGACAGGTCTGATTTGTCAATTATTCCCTCCTTCATTCTCTATGGCTTTCTCTCTCGCTCTCTCTCTCTATTGCTCTCTGGATCTCTCCCTCGTCTTTTCTCTGGCAATATCTCTTTCTCTCTCTCTGTCTCTCTACCTCTCTCTTCTTCCACTTCTCTCTCTCTCTTTTGACATTCTGTCTTTGCTTTAATCATTCTTTGTGTTAGCAGAATGTGCTCTAGTTTCAATTTCAGCAATGTCGTCAAGACAACATCAGTGACTGATGACAGGGACTTTTTTCCATTGTTGAGAATAGGTTTGACCTGATGGCCTTTCCAAAGGTTCGTTGTCCATTTATTTCTATGAGCAGATCAAAATGCCAAAAATAATTGCCATCTTCATTGCAGTCTAGTAACCATTCTCATAGCCACCATCATCACCATCACCACAACTGGTAGGAAGCCAGCTGTCTGTCTTTCAGGACATGACGTCCATCGCCGCATTGACCATTTCCTCCATACCCCATCTTCTCTGCCTGTCCATTACCGGATAACCTCTCCTTACCATCTAGTAAAATCACTTATTCATCTTCATGCTTTTTATCCTATAGTACAAAGTCACCATCTCTCACTCTGTGCTCTGTCCACCACACAAGACTAATATGAGTGAGATCACCCTGCCCTCAGGCCTCAGATCATGACAGAGCTAAGACGGGCTCTGGAGAACACAAACACCCATACCCCATATTTATAAGTGGGGTCATTCCTAGTGTTGGAGCCATTTGACTGATTACGTTGACCCCCTACCCCCAGAGGTAATCCAGGGCTGGGGTCAAACACACAACACAGGGGGTAAGCAGGGCAGGGGGATAGGTGGTGACTTTTTGTCCCTGTTATTATCCCTAGCGCAGTCCTAGGACCACATAGGCACAGGATCACAAGCACAAAGGTGATGCCCCAGTAGTAGCTTAAAACTGCTCTATGTCTCCCACTATAGGATGCGTCCATCGCTCATCGCTTCCACTTGATGAGAGAGAAGCACCCAGAGAAATTCAACAGCAGGTGAGAGATTGATATAGACTTTGTTTCACTTAACTTAAGGTGTATTGGTGTCCCTGTGTTGTCTCAAGCTGCTACTGACACAGTGAATGGTCACTACTCATTAGCTGCTCTCAACTTCCATCAACCAGATAGAGTCCCTCCATGCTGTGAAAACCTATAGCATATTTGAAGAAATCAATGGTCAGGRAAAACCCTGCCTGCTTAGTGACATCAATAGATTGGCATTGCCTGGCTTCTGTCTATGATGGTAATGGAAACTAGCTAACTGATTTGTGACGTAAAGAAGGGATCCATGCAGCCAAAGTACAGTGTCTATGCTAACTGACTAGCTGGCTGGCTGGCCGGTCCTTACTACCATTTTGAGTCCTGTTCTGATGCAATGGCTGTGAAATTTTGTACATGGGTCAAACATTTATGGAAGTAGTTATACACACCGGGTTGTACACGATTTGTAAAAAAATATTTGATTTTACTGAGGCATTTCTGACATTTTGCATGGTAATATGCAATGATTTTGTCCAATTTGTAAATGTGGGGCTGCAGGTAGCCTAGTGGTTAGAGCATTGAGCCAGTACCCGAAAGGTACTGAGCTGACAAGGTAAAAGATATCTGTCGTTCTGCCCCTGAACAAGGCCGGTCCCACTGTTCCCCAGTAGGCCATCATTCTAAATAATAATTTGTTCTTAATAACTGACTTGCCTAGTTAAAAACGTTTTTTTTAATTAAATGTGTGATGATAGGTTGAAATTGCAAGCCCTTTTTTTGTACTGTAGTGATCGGTCAGTTTTATGCAATAATATTGCAGGCAGATCGCTCAAGAGTGACTTCAGTGGGAAATGCCTTCAAAACCGGACACTAGGGGCAACAGTGAGCGCTATTACCAGCAAGTAGGCTTGGGTTTWRCTAGGGCGATGTGGATCAGAAGATTTTTGTTGTTATTTTTTTTAACCCTATCCCAAACCTTAACCGTTACCTTAACCATTTGGAATGAGTGCCTAAACKTTWTGTTTTAACCCTATCCAAAACCTTAACCCTYAACCTTCTAAATTTGACGTTTGAAGCAACTTAGAAATGTGACTTTTGGAGTAACGGAATAATACTGAGTAGGAGGAGTCAACCCAGGGTGTCAAAAACACTTAGAAGTTTGACATTTGGAGCAACGTGGATAAATGTCTCATTCTGCAGTGAGACTGTGAGAGCTTGTTGCTGATTTAACTGTTTTATGCAGTAATAGTGCAGTGATTGGTCAAATTTACAAGTCCTCACAGAATCACAAAATCCTGAAGGGACTGAATATTGTCCATTGAATTCCTTGCCAGTCAGTCCTTGTGTAATACAAATGCTCATATTAGAAGCAGTCGGACTCCACGCAACTCTTCCTACCAGTCAAATGAATGACATGAATCATTTAGAACACCAGCTCCAGCTCTGGCCTTCAACTTTCCTTGCATAATGTTTTTTTTTACTTTTTATGATTACGTCACATTATAGTATATTTAATCAAAGGGTTATTTTCCTTACGACAGACAGACAGACATTATGACTAAATGCTGCCTGTCAATGTCAGTTCACACAATGGAGGCTTGCTTCACATGACGGAGGTAGATTCAGGGTTGCAGGTGTGATTGCAGGGTACAGTGAACATCTTAGGCTTTGAGCTCCAATATGCAGGACTAAGTGAAATAAAATAATGAAAATGGTCGTAAAAAACAACAATAGAAATAATACTATATACAATGCATTCGGAAAGTATTCCGACCCCTTCACTTTTTCCACATTTKGYCATGTTACAGMTTTATTCTAAAATGTATTAAATAAATGTTATTCCTCATCAATCTACACACTATACCCCTTAAGGACAAAGTGTAAACAAGTTTTTAGAATTTCTTTCAAATTTATAAAAAATAAAAAACAGAAAAACCTTATTTACATAAGTATTCAGACCATTCGCTRTGTGACTCGAAATTGAGCTCAGGTGCATCCTGTTTCTATTGATCATCCTTGAGAAATCAGCCAGTTGAAATCATGAATCAGCTGGCATAATTTTTATGGATATATAGAAAGAAATGAAAATGGAAAAAAACGTCAAACGAAACGAAGTGCAGCTAGCTCCTCTGAACAACAGTGTCCTGACGAGTCAGCACATTTTCGATGCCAGGTGAAATTGCACCACATTAGCTCATTGTTATGGATGTATCCAAATACATGTCACTAAAAAACAGCTGAAACAAATGCAAATGCTGCTACTTTGCTGTTATTCTGGCTGYAATTTTTCATGTGACTGTAAGTTAGCCTTAGTTGGCTAGCTAGCAAGCAAGGGATAAGAATGTTGCCAGCCAGTATGACAGTGGAACATTGAGAATGAACGACTGGGACACGTCTCTGGCAACCGAACCGATAGAACGAACAACCAGTCGGCTTGGGTAGCAACCCTAGATTTGGGTCGGGGCTATATATTTTGGAAGGATGAAATAGTATGAATAAATTCAGAAAATAACGTTTTTAATGAAAACATGTCAATCATTATTCGAATATGTTGGTAACCAGTTGTATAAAAGTCACTCAAAGCCGGTGTTTGGAGGATATATTGGTACGGTTTGCCAGCCCTCCACTTCGTCTCGGGCCTAACAACATCCATGCCGATATATCCTCCAAACACCGGCTTCTCGGGCATTATCACTTAAATAACAACTGTGGCAAAGATGAATAAATAAATGTCCATTTGGTGGAGGCAGAGTAAAGACTGTTGAGGAGGTGGGGGGAATGACCATAGGGGGACAGCAGGCATAGACCAGTTGAGTGAAATAAAAACAATACAAATTTTAATAAAAAAAATTATGATATACATATTAACAACTGCAACAGTGATGAATGGGGGGGGTGGAGCAGCAGGAGAAAGATTGTAGTTGACTATCACTACGGTGTCCGTGTGGTTAGACCATTTCAGCCTCTCTGAGATGTGTACGCAGAGGAATTTAAAGTGATTGACCATCTTCGGTGGCCCCGTTGATGAGGATGGGGGCAGCCTGGCTCCTCCTGAAGTCCATAATCAGCTCCTTTGTTTTGCTAACGTTGAGGGAGAGGTTGTTTATCTGCACCAAACCGTCAGAGAGAGAGAAGAGAGACCACTGTGACTGACCCAAAATTAAGGAAAGCTTTGACTATGTACAGACTCAGTGAGCATAGCTTTGCTATTGAAAAAGGTCGCCGTAGGCAGACCTGGCTCTCAAGAGAAGACAGGCTATGTGACACTGCCCACAAATGACATGGAAACTGAGCTGCACTTCCTAACCTCCTGCCAAGTTTATGACCATATTAGAGACACATAATCCCTCTTACACAGACCCACAAAGAATTCGAAAAACAAATCCAAATTTTATAAACTCCCATATCTATTGGGAGAAAAGGCAATGTAACATGTTTTCCATGCCAATAAAGCCCCTAAGAGAGAGATTCCCTGACTGACTGAGGTGAAGCTGTCATCTCTATTTAAGAAAGGGAACACAAGTGTAAGAACCAAATCACAGTTCTCAACTCAATTATGTCTTCAAATTGCAGCAAAGAGGGAAAGAGGAACATTTTGGGAGGTTGATGGGCTTAATGGCAGCAACAGTGATGTCATGATGTCTCGATGTGTGACTGAACGGTACTGAATGTTACTAAATACCTTGTGGATTTTTTTTATAAAGACGTTTCTCAGAACTGGATTGTCCCCACCCCGTCACACACATACACCTCCCCAGTGGTCTTTTACAGTGCATCGTAACTCCTTTGATGTTCATCTCTTTCATTTCCAGTCTTTGCTTGTCTTTACCCCCCCCCCCCCCCCCGATGCCTCTCTACTCACTGATTCTTCCATTGAGATGCACAGTAAAAACCACACATAACATAGCCCAAAGCTGGATGGGCTTTTGAGAATGCAGTTGGAAGAGTATGGCGGGGTGGGGGGGGGGGGTTGCGCGCACAGTGGCTGGTTCAAAGAGGGCTGTGTGTACTGGCTGGTTCAGGAGAGGTGAGTGGAGAACTAATGCCTGTATAGCTGCTACTGCTGCTGCTGCCAGTGAGCCTGGCAGACTGTTTGGAACTGATCTACATGGCACTCGGTGGGGTGCTTTACACAACCGAAAGTGTATGGGTGCGTGCTTATGTGTACTTGTGTGTGTACCTACGTGCATGTGTCTGTCGGTGAGTTGGTAGGTATGTGGGACATATAAACTAGGCCAACGCTGAACCTTTACCTTGGCGACTAGGGAATGTTCTTTTACTTTGTCTTTGTTGTGGTGTTCAGTGAAGTATGTGTCAGCAGGTGGTCTGTGACTGAGAGGGACAGTGACTGATTTAGAGTCCTATCTCCCTGTTGCAGCTCTTCATGTTGTATCTATGACACACACACACACATGGGTGCTTCTGTTGTTGTTTACCACTGTGGCTAATTAGCCATATGTAGGCTAGTCCATGTATGGAAGTTCTAAAGAAGGAGGGGGGCAGCTTGTCACCAGTTTGAAACATAATAATTAATGCGCAAGACAAGACTTAAGTCTCAGACCTAGATTTCCTTTCCCCATTCATCCAAAGACACGTGGCAGAACGACAGGAGGTAGAACGATGGTTGAAAAAGACAGGCAGAGATATTACAGCATACCTCAGGTTAATCAGAATATTGTCTTAAAACTGTTGTGAACTGCCACAGATTGATAGCCTGGACCCAGATCTGTTTGTGCTGTCTTGGCACTTAGGTGCCTTACAGATTGAGAGCCAGAGAATCAGTGGATAAAGAGATATGTTCAGGACACATTCTAGTCTTTATTTCAGTTCTATTCTAATTTTAGAAATAAAATAAAATCTACTTCTGCATGGGGAGTTGTGTTTTATTTAATGTGGCTTGATTATTGCTACAATTCCAGTCAGTGGGTTACCAAGTCAAACATTATATTTATGCTGTTCCCAAATGCCACTGGACCTAAGAAAAGGAGAGCGGTTGCCATGGAGTTAACCTGCTGACAGAATGGCGGGTTATCATGATTGTTATTTTGTCACATTGTAAAACTATTTAACAGAAGATAGACACTGTCTGGGCATCCCAATTGGTACCCTATTCTAGTGCACTACTTGTGACCCGGGCCCATAGGGTTCTGAAACTATTCCCCAGAATATCAACACTGTGATGCTGTTGACTCTGTGACTGACTGACTTTCTGTCTGTGCCATTTGGCTGGCGTTACCATTGACACAGAGACAATGGTAACACTACTGGCCAAGGATGTTTGCAACAAGGCTGTAAAACATCAACTTTGGTTTGTAAAACTTAATCAATCTGGGGCTTTTTTGGTGCAGGACAGTGGCTCTATATCTAGAGATGATTAGACTACCAGGCACTTTGGTCTCCCATTACTGTGGGAGCCAGAGAGAGAGAGGGGACTGGTGAGAAAATATCACTCAATGAGTGACCTTTGACATGGCTGAATTCAGAGAGTGAGTGGCCTAATGGACTACATGCCTGAGTGCTTTGTTGTGCTCCATGTCACACACAAACACACACACACTCACACACATACGGCCCCTCTCCCCACTGTGTGAGATCTGACAGCTTAGCCAGCGGAGGATCCATCAGCATGTGTAAGCACCAGTAGCACCAGTAGCCAGACCACAGGGAGCATGGAACCTTGGTGCTAATGACCACAGAGACATAGCATAATTGAATGGGGTGCGTGTGTGTGTGCGTGCGTGCGTGCGTGCGTGCGTGCGTGCGTGCGTGCGTGTGTGTGTGGCCCCAGGGGGAAGGGGTGGAGAGGAAGTTTTAGATTAGTGTCAGATTTCCCTGTGAGAAAAAAGTTAAACATCTCTTGATGCTTTTGTTGGTCTCATTACAATGACACTGTAGGGTCTTGGTTAAGTCCAATGGACAAACGGTTTCCCAATGGTTTCCCAGCGGTAACAATGCAGATTAGAAGAGAGGCAGGGCGTCTAGGCTGCATTTAGTCAAAGAATGTAACAAAAGACCGAGYCTCACCTTTGACATTATGATATATTATATTTCACTCTTACAATTCAGGCACCATAGAAAGAGGAGGGGGCAGGGGCTTTGTCAGGAATTGTGAATGACACCCACCCAGGTGTGAGAATGGAACACTCCTGGCCAGAATGGGCTAATGGGACTCCTCCTTCTCTAGGGGAGAAGATCTTTATTCCTTTATTCATCCCTTTACAGTCAATATGTAGTAGACTACAATAGACTTTTGTTGGGCACTACCAAGAGCATTCACAGTCTGAGCACAGAGCACTGACCTGGATCTGTGCTGCTGTACCAGCTGCTGTCAATATGAATTATTCTCAAGCTAATCGGGGCATTGCTTCATTATTTTCACATTGATGAATCAAGTTCAATCAATGCATTCTGCTTGGCTTTGTGTGTGATGAGCAGAAAGAGACTCTGTCTATAGCAACGGTCATCAAAATTGTTACGTTTACAACATATAGGTTTTATATATATATATACTGTGGGGCAAAAAAGTATTTAGTCAGCCACCAATTGTGCAAGTTCTCCCACTTAAAAAGATGAGAGAGGCCTGTAATTTTCCTCATAGGTACACTTCAACTATGACAGACAAAATTAGGAAAAAAATCCAGAAAATCACATTGTAGGATTTTTTATGAATTTATTTGCAAATTATGGTGGAAAATAAGTATTTGGTCACCTACAAACAAGCAAGATTTCTGGCTCTCACAGACCTGTAACTTCTTCTTTAAGAGGCTCCTCTGTCCTCCACTCGTTACCTGTATTAATGGCACCTGTTTGAACTTGTTATCAGTATAAAAGACACCTGTCCACAACCTCAAACAGTCACACTCCAAACTCCACTATGGCCAAGACCAAAGAGCTGTCAAAGGACACCAGAAACAAAATTGTAGACCTGCACCAGGCTGGGAAGACTGAATCTGCAATAGGTAAGCAGCTTGGTTTGAAGAAATCGACTGTGGGAGCAATTATTAGGAAATGGAAGACATACAAGACCACTGATAATCTCCCTCGATCTGGGGCTCCACGCAAGATCTCACCCCGTGGGGTCAAAATATATCATTAATGCAACAGTTGGACAATATATGAAGATACTCCAAATGTTTAGAATGTTTAAAATCCATCAGATATTGACTGAATTATAGCACATAAAACATTTTACTGGCACAGACAAATAATTCATGGAGTTCAGGGATTTATGTGAGAATTAAGGTATTCAATTTATTGTAACATTTCTTAGAAGGCACTCATTCAGTGCATTCAGAAAGTATTCAGACCCTTTCCCTTTTTCCACATTTTGTTACGTTACAACCTTATTCTAAAATTGATGAAATAAAACATTTTCCTCATTAATCTATATACAATACCCTATAATGTCAAAGCAAACAAGACATTTTTGCAAATGTATTTAAAAATAAAAATAGAAATTCCTTATTTAAATAAGTATTCAGACCCTTCGCAATGACACTCAAAATTAATCTCAYGTGCATCCTGTTTCCATTGATCATTCTTGAGATGTTTCTACAACTTGATTGCAGTCCACCTGTGGTAAATTCAATTGATTTGGAAATGCACACACCGGTCTATATAAGGTTCCGTTGACTGTGCATGTCAAAGCAAAAACCAAGCTATGAGGTCGAAGGAATTGTCCATAGAGCTCGGAGAGAGGATTGTGTCGAGGGACAGATCTGTGGAGGTGTACCAAAAAATGTCTGCAGCATTGAAGGTCCCCAAGAACACAGTGGCCTCCATCGTTCTTAAATGGAAGACGTTTGAAACCCCCAAGACTGTTCCTAGAGCTGGCCACCCGGCCWAACTGAGCAATCGGGGGAGAAGGGCCTTGGTCAGGTAGGTGACCCGATGGTCACTCTGACAGAGCTCCAGAGTTCCTCTGTGGAGATGAGAGAATCTTCCAGAAGGACAACCATCTCTGCAGCACTTCACCAATCAGGCCTAATATGGTAGAGTGGCCAGATGGAAACCACTCCTCAGTAAAAGCCAAAAGGCTCATAATGGACTCTCAGACCATGAGAAACAACATTCTCTGGTCTGTTGAAACCAAGATTGAATTATTTGGCCTGAATGCCAAGCGTCACTTCTGGAGGTAACCTGGCACCATCCCTACGGTGAAGCGTGGTGGTGGCAGTATCATGCTGTGGGGATGTTTTTCAGCAGCAGGAACTGGGAGACTAGTCAGGATTGTGTGAAAGATGAACGGGGCAAAGTACAGAGAGATCCATGATGAAAACCTTCTCCAAATCCTTCAGGACCTCAGACTGGAGCAAAGGTTCACCTTCTAACAGGACAATTTTTGAAAAATGTTTTATTTAACCTTTATTTAACTAGGCAAGTTAGTTAAGAAAAAAATCGTATTTACAATGACGGCCAAACCCGGACAACGCTGGGCCAATTGTGTGCCACCCTATGGGACTCCCAATCCCAGCCGGATGTGATGCAGCCTGGAGTCGAACCAGGTACTGCAGTGAAGCCTCTAGCACTGAGATGCAGTGTCTTAGACCACTGTGCCAATGACGCTAAGCATACAGCCAAGACAATGCAGGAGTGGCTTCGGACAAGTCTCTGAATGTTGTGGTCCCGTGTGGCTCAGTTGGTAGAGCATGGCGCTTGCAACGCCAGGGTTGTGGGTTCATTCCCCACGGGGGGACCAGGATGAATATGTATGAACTTTCCAATTTGTAAGTCGCTCTGGATAAGAGCGTCTGCTAAATGACTTAAATGTAAATGTAAATGAATGTCCTTGACTGGCCCAGCCAGAGCCCAGACTTGAACCCAGCTAAACATCTCAGGGGAGACTTGAAAATAGCTGTGTAGTGATGCTCCACATCCAACCTGACAGAGCTTGAGAGGATCTGCAGAGAAGAATGGGATAAACTCCCCAAATACAGGTGTGCCAAGCTTGTAGCGTTATACCCAAGAAGACTTGAGGCTGTAATCGCTGCCAAGAGTGATTCAACAAAGAACTGAGTAAAAGGTCTGAATACTTACAGTTGAAGTCAGAAGTTTACATACACTTAGGTTGGAGTCATTAAAACTGTTTTTTTCAACCACTCCACAAATTTCTTGTTAACAAACTATAGTTTTGGCAAGTCAGTTAGGACATCTACTTTGTGCATGACACAAGTAAGTTTTCCAACAATTGTTTACAGACAAATTATTTCACGTATAACTCACTGTATCACAATTCCAGTGGGTCAGAAGTTTACATACACAAAGTTGACTGTGCCTTTAAACAGCTTGGAAAATTCCAGAAAATTATGTCATGGCTTTAGAAGCTTCTGATAGGCTAATTGACATCATTTGAGTCAATTGGAGGTGTACCTGTGGATGTATTTCAAGGCCTACCTTTAAACTCAGTGCCTCTTTGCATGACATCATTGGAAAAGAAATCAGTCAAGACCTCAGGAAAAATATTGTAGACCTCCACAAGTTTGGTTCATCCTTGGGAGCAATTTCCAAACGCCTGAAAGTACCACATTAATCTGTACACACAATAATACTCAAGTATAAACACCATGGGACCACGCAGCCATCATACCGCTCAGGAAGTTCTGTCTCCTAGAGATGAACGTACTTTGGTGCGAAAAGTGCAAATCAATCCCAGAACAACAGCAAAGGACTCTGTGAAGATGCTGGAGGAAACAGGTACAAAAGTATCTATATCCAGTAGAACGAGTCCTATATCGACGTAACCTGACAGGCTGCTCAGCAAGGAAGAAGCCACTGCTCCAAAACCACCATAAAAAAGCCAGACTACGGTTTGCAACTGCACATGGGGACAAAGATCGTACTTTTTGGAGAAATGTCCTCTGGGCTGATGAAACAAAAATAGAACTGTTTGGCCATAATGACCATCGTTATGTTTGGAGGAAAAAGGGGGAGGCTTGCAAGCCAAAGAACACCATCCCAACCGTGAAGCACGGGGGTGGCAGCATCATGTTGTTGGGGTGCTTTGCTGCAGGAGGGACTGGTGCACTTCAGAAAATAGATGGCATTATGAGGAAGAAAATGATGTGGATATATTGAAGCAACATCTCAAGACATCAGTCAGGAAGTTGAAGCGTGGTCGCAAATGGGTCTTCCAAAAGGACATTGACCCGAGGCATACTTCCAAAGTTGTGGCAAAATAGCTTAAGGGCAATAAAGTCAAGGTATTGGAGTGGCCATCACAAAGCCCTGACCTCAATCCTATAGAAAATTTGTGGGCAGAACTGAAAAAGCGTGTGCGAGCAAGGAGGTCTACAAACCTGACACAGTTACACCAGCTCTGTCAGGAGGAATGGGCCAAAATTCACCCAACTTATTGTGGGAAGGTTGTGGAAGGCTACCCTAAACATTTCACCCAAGTTAAACAATTTAAAGGCAATGCTACCAAATAGTGTATGTAAACTTCTGACCCACTGGCAATGTGATGAAAGAAATAAAAGCTGAAATAAATCATTCTCTCCACTATTATTCTGACATTTCACATTCTTAAAATAAAATGGTCATCTTAACTGACCTAAGACAGGGAATTTTTCCTAGGATTAAATGTCAGGAATTGTGAAAAACGGAGTTTAAATGTATTTGGCAAGGTGTATGTCATCTTCTGACTTCAACTGAATGTAAATGTGATATTTCAGTTTTTTTCAAAGTTGCTAACATTTCTAAAAACTTGCTTTTGCTTTGTCATTATGGGGTTTTGTGTGTAGATTGATGAGGGGGAAAAACGATTTAATCAATATTAGAATAACGCTGTAACCTAACAAAATGTGGAAAAAGTCAAGGGGTCTGGATACTTTCCGAATGACAACGTACTGTATTGCACTGCGCCCATTTCAGCCATTATCAGGATGTGTTTGACAGGTCATTTCAAATATTTCCGTGGTCGTAACATTAACGGGTTAAAATGAAAGCAATCAATCCAGCGAGATTTAAGTGCCAATGGATTTGTCACGTCTCAAACACAGGAAATAAATAGATGGCTGCAAAAGACAGATCCTCACGTGGGCAGGGCGTGTTGCTACTGTCTGCCTCCCATGGTAGCTCTCCAGCTCTCTGTTTATGTAGTGTGTGCTCATGTGTTGGCCTACAGTATGGTTTTGAGTGTCCAGATAAGTACAGCACACTGTGTGTTAGTGTTTCTTTTAACCGTTTAAACCGGTCATGTCATGCTGTTGTATTCCTGTGGTGTAAAGGATAAATATACCCAGTCCTCTTTGTTGCCTGTCTCTCTGACTCGCTGCCAGACAGTAGCTCTCCTCTGACATGCTTGCTCAGATCATATGGCATGTTTCATATGGTGTTTTTATTTTTAGGACTCTGGGAAAGATCATGCACCATGTGCCTTTATAACTAGTGGATCTGTGTCAGATTTCTTGGTGTGTATGTGTCCCTTCATATCAACTGTTACCCTACAAGGTCCAGAGCCTGCTGGTTTATTGTTCCACCTGATAACTAATTGCACACCCCTGGTGTCCCAGGTATAACTCAGTCTTTGATTAGAGGGGAACAATGAAAAAATACAGTGGAACTGGCTTCAAGGTACAGAGTTGAGTTTGAGGGCTTTATACAATAGGTGAGCCAGGTCACTTACTGTATCTGTCTTTTCTATTCTCAGATCTGTATGAACCCTGAGGCTCCTCTCCTCACCCCACAGACTCTCTGTCTGCTGCTGCAAGCTACCTCGTCAGTCATTGGCAGAACCTGTCAGTGTAGTGGGGAAAGGAGAGGGTCATCAGGGCTTGTCTACAGCCAGGAGCCAGGGTCAGAGGTTATAAAACCATGGGTGGGATTGTGTCAACATAACATTTTAAATGGTTATTCATTCATGGCTTCCCTGAGTTATAACTTAATCTCCTCCCAACCAATCAGTATAGTTGATCTGCAACTGGGATAACCATTGTATCACTCTTACTTAATAAGCACCTTTATCAACTGCAGGTCTTTAGGTTGATGGAAACTGGTCATCTGATTGGATTAACTGAGATCCCAGAACAGGGTTAGTTACTGGGATTAGTATTCCCCAGCATTCACACACGCACAGCCCTACCTAGTCTCGCCTCATCTCCCACTTCCAAACCAAACACCCCATGCCCATTTTATCATCAGCACCTCCCTCTCTTCTGCCTCCCACCCCCTCCTATCTCTGGGTGTAACAGTGCAAGCCATGGCACAGCCATACACACACAGCCTCCGTCTGTCTGTCTTTCAGGCCCTGTATCTCAGTCAGGATCAGCCAGATAAAGGCTGCTGGGTCGTTCCATCAAATAAGTACCTTTTGGGTTGTGTACCTCAGTCAAAAAAGTTTTATTTCACCTCATTTTAACTTTATGTCAAAGTGTTCAACTTAATAAATAAAAAAATCCCATCTCAAGAGGTTAAATAAAAACATACTATAGTAAGTGCCTATTAAGTGCAAAATAAAGTAACCTTGCATGCATAATTTTTTCCCGCAATGGTTGGTATTTTTAAATGTTGAACTTGACGGGAAAGTGTGCATATCTCTGCGCAAATCTCAAACCCTGCGTGAACACAACTTCTAGAAGGTTGATCAACTGTATTGCAAGCAAATAGGCTTATTGTTAGTTTGGGGGAAATGGGAGGTGTTTGCACCTCTCATTCGATGCACCTCCCATAATAATGGTAGGCTAATAAGAACATTAAAACGTAGGCCTAATGATAAAACAGATGCATTTTCCATTGGTAAGGAGATCGCATAGCTGCATGTCCTCTAATAAGTTTATTTTACTTGTATTATATAGGCTTAAATCAAAATTATATTGCAGGACGTCTCTCTCCTTTTCTGACATAACTAGTTTAAATTATTCCCACAACACAACAAATAGTAGGCTACCATTTATCAATCGCTCATTCAATAGGCAAGCATGCTGGAAAGAAAATAGACCGGTAGCCTTGACAGTAGACCTAGTCCTATGTGACAGTATGGGTAGGCTCCAGTTTTTGCTGTGCAATAGGATTAGGAGCGTGAAATCATAGCCTAACCTATTTAATTTCAGAGCCTATACCAAGCCAGGAGATATCAATACATGACTGTGTTTATAAACAAAATATTGAACAACAACTCATAATTTGCATGGAAGTGTGGACTGTAGCATTTACTTTTAAATTGCTTGAAAGGACAATCAATCTTGCAGAATGCACGGCCAGTGCTTGGCATTCGCTAGACAGCGTGCATTTTGTTATTTGGAAAAGTCACTGTAACATTCTGCCCACACCTCTGCAGAAATGTGATCAAATTTGCCATTGCACCTTCTTTTAGGAACTATCATGGCCCAGTTCCAACATCTCAAAATAATACAGCAAATGAGGGCGTTTTTGTTACCATAAAATGTGAATGGAGGGCGTTTTCCAGGCATGGTGTGTGTGTTGCACAACATATACACATATTTTCATTGATAAACCAGAGCCATATTATATTTGTGCGGTGGTGAACGAGTGCTACAACACCGCCTGGAAAACGCCCTCATTTGCTGTATTATTTTTGATAAATCCCAAGAATTTGTGGCGCACAAAAGTCCTAGACCTAGAATCTCATTGTATGCCAGAATTTAGTAAGAAATGTAGCACGGTTGATAAATGAGGCCCACAAATTGGCCAATAAGAGCAGAACCAGGTCACCTGCTTTTCCACTACGATTTGACTATTATGTTCAATGTTTCTTTTGATATATTTGTTTTCAAAAGGAATAGTTTCACCATTTATATGAAACTTCAGTTCACGTAACAGGGTTGACCTTAAAGTGAGGGATAGACATTTCGTATGATTAGATTAATCACTAATCACATTAAATAAATAATCATCTTCAGAAATKACTGTCAAAGCAACAAAATAACCAGGGCTYTACAATGATGATGGTGAAACTTGGAGAAATGTTGGGGTTAAAACAGAGGAACGTCAAAATGCGGATGTCTTTATTCATATTAAAAATCTGATTTATTSAATTTGCCATGTGGTCTATATTAAAGGGCACTTCATTTAATATAACAGGATTTGAAAATGAAATATTGGTGCACAATTTAATATTTTCGTGGAACGACCCTACTGTTGCTGCCCATGCAAGGTGAGGTAAGCTTTGACTGATCTGTACCAGAGATACAGGACGGGAGGGAGGGAGGGATGAGGAAGCAGAGGGGAGGTCAGTTGGTCACTGCTCTCACTGGGGATTAGGAGAGATGCTTATCACTCTGATGGGGGTGGGGGGTTTGAAGGATGAGTGGGCGTAGGGGTTTAGTGCCCCAAGGACTTATGTGAATCTGAAGCCACTGTTTTAACCACAACACTGTCATTTCATACCACCTGTATCTAGGTCTACGTTTGTATCCCCCTCCCCCCCTAGCCACAATGTCCTCCCTCCCGTAATTAAATATCAATCCATCCATCAACGTTGGTTCTCTCTCTAGGGTGTTTTGGCTGGGCTCCAATCAGGAAGACTGATCAGTCTTTGCCTCCTGAGGCCACAGTTAGCACAGTTTGAACCTGTGAACCCATTCCCTTCCATTCACCAGCACTACATACAGACAGACACAGCCTTGCATGTTGAGCTGGAACTCTCAAAGCATATGAATGAAAAACCCTTTTCTCATCAGTATACAAAATGGTCTCTGAGTCTGAAACACTAGTGCCAGAAGGCTGTGAACCTAGGCCAAATGCAGCTTTTATTCAGTACATTTTCTGAAGGTTTTTCTCTGCACTCAGGGGGACACAAGCAGGGCTTGTGGAGGTACCTTTCTCTCCCTGACGCTCTCCTCTGTCCAAAAGAGAGAGAAAAAAACATTTCAGTTAATTGCATTTTTACAGCGCTTCTCAAGTGGAAGCTAGCTAATGAGGTTAGGCAGTTCGGCTCATTGAGAATTGAAACCATGTCTAATTGTGATCTCAAATATGCTCATAATCCTATAATTGACAGAGCAGAGGTTTCTAGTGAACCGTGAGGTGAGTGTGAGAAAGACTGAACATTGAACTATGTCTTCAAGTAACACTGGATGATTATGGGGAAGTTATTGAGGTGGCAAGCTGCTTTGAACTATATTTACAGTTTGAGACACTGGAGGGATATATATTACAAGTACCTAGCTAATGTAGTAAAAAGCATACACTACCGATCAAAAGTTTTCGAACACCTACTCATTCAAGGGTTTTTCTTTATTTTTACTATTTTCTACATTGCAGAATAATAGTGTATTTTTTATATTTGAGATTCTTCAAATAGCACCCTTTGCTTTGATGACAGCTTTGTACACTCTTGCCATTCTCTCAACCAGCTTCACCTGGAATGCTTTTCCAACAGTCTTGAAGGAGTTCCCACATATGCTGAGCATTTGTAGACTGCTTTTCCTTCACTCTGCAGTCCGACTCATCTCAAACCATCTCAATTTGGTTGAGGTCGGGGGATTGTGGAGGCCAGGTCATCTGATTCAGCACTCCATCACTCTCCTTCTTGGTAAAATAGCCCGTACACAGCCTGGAGGTGTGTTGGGTCATTGTCCTGTTGAAAAACAAATGATAGTCCCACTAATTCCAAACCAGATGGGATGGCGTATCGCTGCAGAATGCTGTGGTAGCCATGCTGGATAAGTGTGCCTTGAATTCTAATGTCTGGTCTAATGTCCATTGCTCGTGCTTCTTGGCCCAAGCAAGTCTCTTCTTTTTGGTGTCCTTTAGTAGTGGTTTCTTTGCAGTAATTCGACCATGAAGGCCTGATTCACACAGTCTCCTCTGAACAGTTGATGTTGAGATGTGTATGTTACTTGAACTCTGTGAAGCATTTTTTGGGCTGCAATTTCTGAGGCTGGTAACTCTAATTAACTTATCCTCAGAGGTAACTCTGGGTCTTCCATTCCTGTGGCGGTCCTCATGAGAGYCAGTTTCATCATAGCGCTTGATGGTTTTTGCAACTGCACTTGAAGAAATGTTCAAAGAAATTTTACGTATTGACTGACCTTCATGTCTTAAAGTAATGATGGACTGTCATTTCTCTTTGTTTATTTGAGCTGTTCTTCTCATACTATGGACTTGGTCTTTAACTAAATAGGTCTGTCTTCTGTAAACCACCCCTACCTTGTCACAACACAACTGACTGGCTCAAACGCACTAAGGAAAGAAATTCCACAAATTAACTTTTAACAAGGCACACCTGTTAATTGAAATATATTCTAGGTGACTACCTCATGAAGCTGGTTGAGAGAATGCCAAGTGTGTGCAAAGCTGTCATCAAGGCAAAGGGTGGCTACTTTGAAGAATCTCAAATATAAAATATATTTTGATTTATTTAACACTTTTTTTGGTTACTACATGATTTCATATGTGTTATTTCATAGTTTTGATGTCTTCACTATTATTCTACAACGTAGAAAATAGTAAAAATAAAGAAAAACCCTTGAATGAGTAGGTGTTCGAAAATGTTTGACCGGTAGTGTATATCTCCCTCTAAAGCTTAGATTGACACATTGTGTTTGTTTGGTTTATTCCCACTGTACTGAAATACACTGATGTCTAGTCTAGAGAGCACTGCTGCACCACTGTGTAACAGTAACATGGTACCGGCTTTGCCCACATGGCAACAGAGCTTGYKTTACCAATAAMCATGTTGTCAATATCAGCAAGACAGCTAGACCTGTGTTTGCCATGTTTCTGGAACACACTGTAAAATGGACCTGATTTCTAGTTAGCATTGAAGAAGTACAAACACATTACTTTTTGTTTTGAACAGACTGACCATGAAATAATTGTGCCTTTCACTGTAGTCGTTGAGTAGAACAAGTCCTCAGGGAAGCAGTAAATGTTATGAGGCCTGGTACAGGAGGAGGTGCAGACGGAGGTGTTGTGTAAGACCATGCAGTGAACGACTGAAGGCTGATTCTTGCAGTCTGAGATGTACAGCCTTGTCTGTCTGATTGATCAGTATCGAGACACGGTCGGTCTGGTCTGGTCTGGTCTGGTCTGGTCTGGTCTGGTCTGGTCTGTCTGGTCTGTCTGGTCTGTCTGTCTGTCTGTCTGTCTGTCTGTCTGTCTGTCACACACACACACACACACACACACACAACCACACACACACACACACACTACTGGCTCATGTTGCCCGTGGAGATTTGAATCTCTCTTCACAGCCAGTGATGTTCCTTTCCCACACCTAACAGTTGTCTTACTGAGGTTTCTTTGTGTAGCCCATCAACCTTTCACCAGGACTGGGGAGGTACAGTAGAAGAGATGAAAAAGCAGGGCTCAGTAGGACAGTAGAGTCCAAGTCTTTACAATCCAGATCCATTTAGATAGGCAATTCTTTCCCCTGGGGACTAGGATGTTGTAATCTCATCATAAAATGGAGGAAATCAAAATGATTCATTATAGTTAAATGTAATTGCAGTTAAGTTAATTTCCTTACCTCTCTGTTCAGTTCTTCTCTCTCTCGAATCCAGGCTGTGTTGACAGTCASAAGCATTAATCCTTTGTCTTTTGTTACATGACTTTGTTGTATCATGATGCAGGACTAAAGCACTAGGGAGAAGCATTGGACAGTGTGCAGGGCTTCCCTTTCTTAATCTACAGTATGTTTTGCCCAGTACAGGTTTTCTGAAGTTTAGGATGTGCATATCACCTCTGTATGCATCTTTGTTACTAGTGTAAATCATAGAAAAAGTGATACATCTACATAAAAAAAATGCCACACAGGTCACCTCTGGTAAGCCAAACTCCAGGGCAGAACTAAACATGAACTTCAACTTTGTAGGGCTAAAGGTTGTTGTATGTTTTTGAATTTGGGGGGGGGGGGGGGGGGGGGGGTCATTAAACATGATCTTATGGTAGGCTCGGTCGCTGATCCACACCCAAAGTCATTGTTGTCATGCCAGCCTTGGCTGAGGCGAAAATGACCGTGTGGAGGTGTCCTGTGTGCTTCATTGCTCTGAAAATAAAATGCTGTCCCCTAGTTGAGTTTAGGCTTTGGGCTGCATTAGCAGTGCTTCGACCTGATCCTCACATGACAGCAAACATGACAGAAAACTGTCAAAAGTTGTTGTGTTTAATTTCCCTACCCTGACAGGACTCGGATAGTAGAGGACAACTAAACTCAGCAAAAAAAGAAACATAGCTTTTTCAGAACCTTGTCTTTCAAAGAAAATTCGTAAAAATCCAAATAACTTCACAGATCTTCTTTGTAAAGGGTTTTAACACTGTTTCCCATGCTTGTTCAATTAACCATACACAATTAATGAACATGCACCTGTGGAACAGGCGTTAAGCTTACAGACGGTAGGCAATTAAGATCACAGTTATGAAAACTTAGGACACTAAAGAGGCCTTTCTACTGACTCTGAAAAACACCAAAAGAAAGATACCCAGGGTCCCTGCTCATCTGCGTAAATGTGCCTTAGGCATGCTGCAAGGAGGCATGAGGACTGCAGATGTGGCCAGGGCAATAAATTGCCATGTCCATACTGTGAGACGCCTAAGACAGCGCTACAGGGAGACAGATCCTCCTCGCTGTGACAGACCACGTGTAACAACACCTGCACAGGATCGGTACATCCGAACATCACACCTACGGGACAGGTACAGGATGGCAACAACAACTGCCCGAGTTACACCAGGAACGCACAATCCCTCCATCAGTGCTCAGACTGTCCGCAATAGGCTGAGAGAGGCTGGACTGAAGGCTTCTAGGCCTGTTGTAAGGCAGGTCTTCACCAGACATCACCGGCAACAACGTTGCCTATGGGCACTGTAGCGGTATTAATTAGAGAAAGGTATAGAAGATTTTGTTCGGGCGCCAGGCAGGTATTAACCCTGCCGAAAGAAAAGAATAGTAGAACAGCGAGAGTACCACTACCAGACCCACACACATCAACAGAAGAGACTGCCTAGAGTGTAGCCTGTTGACCAGATAGCCMGCGGAGAGAAAAAGAATRCACACCCTATAGATCACACATCACATCACAGTCCTTCCACAATTCTTGGTAACCCCACCAAACATACCTCATATAACAATAATGGCAGAGCAAATAAACAGCAACTTCATACAATCACGAATTGAAAACCGAGTCATCACACAGAGGATTTTTCAGAGTTTGTATTCTCTTCCAGGGAAGGAGTGCAGAGGGTGATGAATGTCGGGTGTTCATATACACACACTAGTCCAGCTCCAATGACCCTTCAATGTACTTAGAAATAGTCGGGTTCAGTGTAAAGCACTGGACATAAGCGGGAAAAAAAGAGAGAAAAAAACAAGAGAGGGCTTAGCTGTGAATCTGGAGGGTGCAGGTATCCGGTCTGACTGTTCCGATGGTTATGTTGGTTGTAGTTGAACGCTTCAACAACCATGTTGCTACTAATCCATTGGATCCATAACCATCGCAGTCCCAAATGAGAACAACCACGTCGTCGAGCGATCACACGAGGATTGATCCAAACACTGTACAAACCACATACGCTGAAGACAAACAAAACACCTCTGCAGCCATAGCACACAACCAAAACTGTCGCGGTCCCAAATGAGAGCAAACACGTCGTCGCATAGCACACACAAACCAAATTGTCGCGCACACAAGAAGCTCTCTCCAAGAGAGCTTAACGAGCTCTTTTATCTCCTCCTTCCTACTGCTCATGAGCTCTTAAAGTCAGTGCACTTAAGTGCAGGATTTCGCCACAGCACAAACCCACTGTCGCTGGACAGACAGGACTGGCAAAAGTTCTCTTCACTGATGAGTCGCGGTTTTGTCTCACCAGGGGCGATGATCGGATTTCGCGTTTATCGTTGAAGAATTAGCGTTACACCAAGGCTGTACTCTGAAGCGGGATCGATGTGGAGGTGGAGGCTCCGTCATGGTCTGGGGCGGTGTGTCACAGCATCATCGGACTGAGATTGCCTGCAATGACAACAATCTCAATGCTGTGCGTTACAGGGAAAACATCCTCCTCCCTCATGTGGTACCCTTCCTGCAGGCTTCATCCTGACATGACCCTCCAGCATGACAATGCCACCAGCCATACTGCTCGTTTTGTGCGTGATTTCCTGCAACAGGAATGTCAGTGTTCTGCCATGGCCAGTGAAGAGCCCGGATCTCAATCCCATTGAGCACGTCTGGGACCTGTTGGATCGGAGGGTGAGGGCTCTGGCCATTCCCCCCAGGATGTCCGAGGAACTTGCAGTGCCTTGGTGGGAAGAGTGGTGTAACATCTCACAGCAAGAAACTGACAAATCTGGTGCAGTCCATGAGGAGGAGATGCATTGCAGTACTTAATGCAGCTGGTGGCCACACCAGATACTGACTGTTACTTTTGATTTTGACCCCCCCTTTGTTTCAGGGACACATATTCAATTTCTGTTAGTCACATGTCTGTGGAATTTGTTCAGTTTATGTCTCAGTTGTTGAATCTTGTTACTGTTCATACAAATTTTAACACATGTTAAGTTTGCTGAAAATAAACACAGTTTATTCCATGTACCGTAGCTTCCTATGCGTTGACATATTCTGCCAAAGAATCAATGAATAATGGAAATACAGTAAAACCAGTGCAACTGTAGTACCCCTGATGACACTTCCTCTCTTTCTCTTCCTGTTCCTTCCTGTTTGATTGACAGAATGAAGAACAAGTTGTGTACTTTGAGTTTGGCACCACAGAGACCATCTCCGCCACTTGCAAGAAACCAACGAGTGTATCGAAGTGGAGTGAGTCACCGGTATTCCCTTTAGTTGGAGTTTTTTTGACAGCACCAAATGTTATTCTCTCTCTCTCTCTCTCTCTCTCTCTCTCTCTCTCTCTCTCTGTCTTCTCTCTCTCTCTCTCTCTCTCTCTCTCTCTCTCTCTCTCTCTCTCTCTCTCTCTCTGCTCTCTCTCTCTCTGCTCTCTCCTGATCTCTCTTCCGCTCTCTCTCTCTCTCTCGTCTCTCTCTTCTGCTCTCTCTCTCTCTCTTCTATCTCTTCTCTATGTGTCTCTCTCTGTGTCTCTCTCTCTCTCTGTGTTCTCTCTCTAAGAGTTTCACTTTGGCTGGAGTATCAGTTTTGGTGATTTAAATTGTTTATCAACACATCTTATGGACATCTTGGGATGACAAAGTTTAAACAGTTCATCGCTGTTGTTTTTATTTTATTTTAAATGACAGACTTTAACCTGCAAACAAAAAAAAATACATCTTAAACGACAGTGAAATTAAAACAAATTATTTTAATCCCACGGGGAAGGTAGCTAGCTTTTCTTATCTATCAGCGAAGGCTTCATTAAGCCAGTATGTCAGGTAACTGACTCTGTACTGCATGAGACACACACACACACACACTCACACACAACAGTGGCGGTCAGTGCTGTTTAAGATTAGGGAGGATGATCCTGTTTTTGTGAGCATGGCCTTATTTCTATTGCAGCATATTGGATGACTGTCATTCATATTCCATTCACCCAGCTCAATGTAACATCTATAGGTTTAGGCTACTACATGATACTCAAATTTTCACTGTACCCATCATGAGGTTGCTACAATGTAGGTGCACAGGTTGATATAATGTTTTGTAATCAAGGTGACAGACAGTGACACATTCAATACCGCCTTGCACACTGCATCTATACACGCCTGATCACACGCAAACACAGTTCACTTTCATAGCAGCTACATAAAAACAGCATGATCCTTCTCGCAACTATCTACATGCTCTCCTCCTCTCACTTTTTCCCTTCGCTTGTGGACTTCAGTGCACAACACATTAGCTGTCTGTGACCAGGTGAAAAAACGTTCATATAATGACCGCTAACCACTACACACAGCCTACATCGTTGTCACGTCATAGTCAATATACTGTATCTACTAGAACTAACATAAGTACAGTGTACAGTCAGAAAGTAGCTTAGAAATTACACYGGCGGGCCCCAGTGGCAATAAATTAATAAAAATCAAAAGATTACCTTGAATTGGAAGAGTTCCGGTGTTGGATAGCCTGCTAGCTAAAATAGCATCCCTCTCTGTTTGAGCCAGGTGTTTGAKTAGGCAAAAACAATACAACCAAATATAGCTAGCTCTCTCTCTCTCTCTCGCTTCTCCTTAATTTTGGAATAAATACATTTGTTCAAAACTGTTCAACTATTGTCTTTCTCTCTCTTTGAGTCAACTACTCACCACATTTTATGCACTGCAGTTCTAACTAGCTGTAGCTTACACTTTTAGTATTAGATTCATTCTCTGGTCTTTTGATTGGGTGGGCAATATGTCAGTTCATGCTGCAAGAGCTCAGTTCATGCTGCAAGAGCTTCCGGAGGACATCCTCCGGAAGTTGTCAAAATTACTGCGTAAGTCTATGGAAGGGGGTGAGAACCATGAGCCTCCTAGGTTTTGTATTGAAGTTAATGTACCCAGAGGAGGACGGAAGCTAGCTGTCCTCCGGCTACACCATGGTGCTACCCTACAGAGTGCTGTGAGGCTACTGTAGACCTTCATTCCAAAACTGTGTTTTAATCAATTATTTGGTGACGAGAATATACTGTATTTAGTATAGTTGCATCCAAAAAGGATACCTTTTTTAATGTTTCACTTCATTTTTATGAAATTCACTGAGGAGCCTCCACTATTTTCAGTGTGTAACACACACACAGACACACACACACAGACAGACCCGACAGACCGACTGACTGACTGACTGACTGACTGACTGACTGCCTGCCTGCCTGCCTGCCTGCCTGCCTGCCAAGCAGTCAAATCCCCGGTTTAATGCCTTGAAGCAGAGAACAGAGTGATGGGTGGTGAAATTTGGTGTAGCAGGATTCACCACTGAAGTTATATCGCCCTGCAAGATGTAATTAAACTGGGCTATTAAAAGCTTCACAGAGTAGACTGACAATGAAAGCACTTTCTAGACAGTGTTTGTATGTATGTGTGTGTGTGCGTGTGTGCGTGCGTGCGTGCGTACGCGTGAGAGTATGTGTGAGTCATATTCTGTGTGTGTTCCTGAAACTGTTTTTCATGGGCACTCAAACCTAAATATTTCTTTGCTCTGACAGCAATTGTGGGTTGAGGTACATTCAAACATAATTTGCTTTCAACGAGGGTGGTCGCTGAATATTGTGAATGTGTTTTATTTTTCTGTTTCTACATTAGCTTATTTGAACACATTTGTTGATTGGGACTTTATGGAAAAGTGCATACTTGGACCGACAATGTCAAAGTAACCAAGTTATTTTGGTACGACCATTTGGATAAACTGAGACAAACAACATCCCCTTGATGGTGCAGAATGTGTACATTTTCTAGTTAATCACTAGCTGGGACATCAGAAGTTGTTTTCTTCTAGAATTTCGACACACAGTCTGGTAGAATGCTCAAAGGCAACATTATGTCATGTATTGATACAAACATGCACTGTGATGCTACTGTAGAAATGATTCATTGTATACCATTGCTCCTCCCAATRTCCACACATGGATACTGTTATAAACAATATTCTATTATTCTGCATCACAGTGGAAGGCCCCTTTGATATTCAATCTGTATCAGATAGCCTTATACTGTATGTGGTTCACATGAAACATACTGTCACATGACACCATTCATTAGCATAGCTTCAATGAAAACACAAGGATGTAATCTCTATATTTCTTGCCTTGAATGGATGTGCAGAAAAGACAATTATCTCTAAGTACCTTTTGAAGGGGAGCCCTTTTTGACAGTTTTTTAMATTTTAACTAGGCAAGTCAATTAAGATCAAATTCTTATTTACAATGACGGCCTACACCGGCCAAACCTGGACGACGCTGGGCCAATTGTGCGCCGCCCTATGGGACTCCCAATCACGGCCGGTTGTGATACAGCCTGGATTCGAACCAGGTTGTCTGTAGTGACGCCTCTAGCACTGAGATGCAGTGCCTTAGACCGCTGCGTCTGTAATTAGCAAGTAGCAGCACTGCGAAGCCTAGGCTATCTATTAGGGTCCACAGTTCTGTCTCAGCCATTGTCTCAAGTATTTGTTCATGATCTCTCATCTCCCCTCCCCTCTGTCTCTTTCACACTTTCTACCTCTCTCTTTATCTCTCCCCCTCTCTCTCTCTCTCTCTCTCTTTATCTCCCTCTTCTCCTCTTTCTATTTATTTATTTCTCTCTCTCCTTCCCTCCCCCTCTCTCCCTCACTCTACCCTCCTCCATCACTTCCCCTCTCTCTTTCTCCCTCAGTGTGATGGTATCATCCTGGACCTCAGCAGCACGTCGTTGGAAGGCATCGCCGTCCTGAACATACCCAGCATGCATGGCGGCTCCAACCTGTGGGGCGAGACCAAGAAGAGGAGGAACTACAGCCGCATGAGCAAGAAGGTTCCAGACAGGATGCCCGCCAGCACCGTCACCGATATAAAGGAGCTCAAATTCTGTGTTCAGGGTGAGTCAACTCAACTCGCCCACAGCAACACCAGTGTGATGTACCCTTTTCACAAAAACCATGATCTTTTCCGTGTCCTTTTCAGAACAGTTCCAGTAACTAATGTGGATGCATAACCAGGCCAGCTCAGTACAGTTTGGTTCAGCTTGGCTTGGCTCGGCTTAGTAGTGGGAAAAGGCCTAAGGTGGGAAGTGGGACCAGTTCTGGCCTTTTCAATATACCACTATATAATGTTCTTGATTTCAGCCATTAGGATTTAGTGTAATGTGGTTCAATGGGTGTCAAAGGATCCATTGTGTCTGATTGGTCTGTCATTTCTTGACCACATAAGCCTCGTAGTTGTATGCCAAACACTATGTCATTTCCACACTTAGGGAAGTCTTGTATTCCTTTCCCTCTGCTCCGTAGCCCAGGCTTGCCATATGGAACGAGTTAGCCTGCACTTTCTGTTGAAGCTTGTCTGTGAGAGACTGGGAGGGATCACTAAACAGTTCTAGTGTCATTTTGTAAGTGTTTCATACTGTCACAATTTCACCCACCAGCCAGCAACCAGTAGAATGTCAGCTCTTTTTTAATTTACTTTTTAATTTTTAATTTAACCTTTATTTAACTAGGCAAGTCAGTAAAGAACAAATTATGATTTACAATGACGGCCTACCCCGGTCAAACCTGGACAACACTGGGCCAATTGTGTGCCGCCCTATGGGACTCCCAATCACGGCCGGATGTGATACAGCCTGGATTTGAACCAGGGACTGTAGTGACRCCTCTTGCACTGAGATGCAGTGCCTTAGACCGCTGCACCACCCGGGTGATGCTGTGGCCCCCATGAGCATCTGTCCAAGAGGACATTGGGGACGAGCTGCGCCGAGCCGCTGACACACACACACACATTGGGGACGAGCTGTGCTTGCAGGACCTGGCGCCCACTGGCCAAGGTCGGTGACAAGCAGCTGTTTTCGGGTGCCATGAATTAACCTAGAACACTGAACACTGCCTCAGAGGCTGGGCTGCTGGATGCTGTGCTAGCGGGTCTGTTTCACTCTGTTGAGAGGAGGAGAGGGGAGAGGATAAGATGGGGAAAGGAGGGAAGGGGAGAGGAGAGGAGGGGAGGGGATGGAAAGATAGAGGAGGGGAGGAAAGAGGAGAGAGAGGAGAGAAGGGGAGAGGAGGAACAGAGGAGAGTGATGGGGAGAAGAGGAAAGGAAAGAGGGGAGGAAAAGGGGGAGAAGAGGAGGGAAGGGAAAGAAGGAAGAGAGAGGAGGGAGAAGAGGAAAGAAAGAGGGGAGGAAAGAGGGGGGAGAAGAGGAGGGAAGGGGAAAGAAGGAAAGAGGAGAGGAGGGGAGAAGAGGAAAGGAAAGAGGGGAGGAAAGGGGGAGGAGAGGAGGGAAGGAGAGAGGGAAACAGAAGCTCCCTCTCCCCCTATTTAACTGCCCCGCACCCCCTCTATCTGTCCATCTCTCTTTCTCTTGTGCCTACAGTCTTCTCTGGCCTCGTTATTACTGTCCCAAAACATGCCCTGTGTGTAAGCAGACAGACATATGGTAGTGAGGACGATGGTAGTGAGGATGATGATGATGGTAGTGATTATGATGATGATGACGATGACACAGAGGATGATGATGATGATGATGGTATTAAGGATGATGATAATGGCAGTGATGATGATGACGACGATGGCAGTGAGGATGATGATGATGGTATTAAGGATGATGATGATTATAATGGCAGTGATGATGATGATGGCAGTGAGGATGATGATAATAATGGCAGTGATGATGATGATGACAATGGCAGTGATGATGATGATGACGATGGCAGTGAGGATGATGATGATGATGGCAGATTCCTTGCAGTGAAAAGGCAGATTCTTTGTCCTCTATTTGTTACATCACTTCCTGTCTGTGACACTCTCACTCTTCCTCCTCGCTCTTCCTCTTTCATCCATCCTCTTTCTCTCTCTTCCTTAACCACCCCGCATCTGTGCTTCTCGTTCCTGACTGAACTAGTTTGAATCCTGTTTCCATGGAGACCCTCGGCTCCACTGAACTACAGAGAGAGGCAGAAAGAGACAGAGAGAAATGAGAAAGGGGTGGAGTGAGGGAAAGACAGAGAAAGCTGGAGAGAGAGGGGAAGCCAGAGACTGAGAGAGAAATGAGAGAGGGGTGGAGAGAGGGAAAGACAGAAAGCTAGAGAGAGGAAGAGAGAGTAAGCTAGAGAGAAGGGAGAAGAGTAAGTGAATAGGAGAGAGAGAAAGAGAGAGAGAGAGGGAGCAAACAAGGAGGCTGCTGCCAGCTGTGTGACTCATATCATTAATCTTTAACTGCCCTCCAGGCAGCCTTCACTGGGCTCTGCTTGCTGCCTTAGCAACAGTTGAGCCTCTATGACCTGCCCTTCAGCACTACTGTACTGTAACATACTGTACAGTACGCTCTCACGTTGTCACCCTCCCCCCCGGCCTCTCACCTGACCACCTAAACACGCTCCCTCCGAGGCCAACGCCCCAGCCTCTCTCTCTCTCTCTCTCTCTCTCTCTCTCTCTCTCTCTCTCAAGAGATTACTAAGTGACAACCCTGTCCCCTCCTGTCCCCTCTCAGATGCATACACACGAACAGAGTGTATATGAATGCATCTCACGCAATGTCATATTGGCTGTGAGCACAGTAGCTTTTGTTGTTGTTTTGTGGACTATGGTGTGAAAGTGTTTTGGCAATAACTTTGGTAATTGACCAATTAACTGTGACATGAAGACATTTCATTCTTTCATTTCATTTTCAAATAGTCTGTTTTGTGACTTGTGAAGTTCCATAACATCATTGTCTCATGTCAGATAGCCGTCTACACTGATCTGCCTGATAACTCGCAAACACTCATACAATATCCTGTTCTAACATTMAAAAATGTCACAAAGGTGCCATCGTCCACTGAACCCTCTTTCATCCTCAGTCAAAAAAGAGTCAGAGTTAATCTCACCAAAAAAACTATAAACCTGTAGCTAATATTAACGTTTTTTAATGAGAAAGTATTCATTACCTAATTCTACATTTAGCTAAGGTGTTTTGTGATGGTAGAATCAGTATTTATGACATTTGAAATGTGCATGAAAATGATCTAGCTAAGTCTCTGAACCAGTCTCAAACCAATCATATGAAACAAAAGGCGGGGATGCTAACAACTCCAGTTCACACACTCAATGTGACGCCATCTGACGTGAGACAATGTCCATTGCACTTATCATTGGTGTTGCCCCATCTGCATTTCTGACTCCTGAACACCACAACAGTGAACTGTCATGGCTCCTACTACTAGCCTAATTACAGTCTGGCATTCCTGGCCCCTTTCAGGTCAATGAAAAATCGATATCATCAAATGTCAAGCAATGTTTGTTTGCCTCAGGCACACTGATTAACAGTGCTTTTAAGCTGTCAGGTCATGACTTACCTTTAAACGATCTGCCTTGCTTGCTATTTGCACTACGCTCACAGCACTGTGTTTTGTGACTTTGTTTTGCATGAGTGTCTGTGTGTCAGTATGTGTATGAGTGTCTGTGTGTCAGTATGTGTATGAGTGTCTGTGTGTCAGTGTGTGTATGAGTGTCTGTGTGTCAGTATGTGTTATGAGTGTCTGCTGTGTAGTGATGGTGTATGAGTGTCTGTGGTGTCAGTATGTGTAGTGAGTGTCTGTGTGTCAGTAGTGTATGAGTGTCTGTGTGTCAGTATGTGGTATGAGTGTCTGTGTGTCGTATGTGTGGTGGTGTCTGTGTGGTCAGTATGTGTAATGAGTGTCTGTGTGTCAGTGTGTGTGAGTGTCTGTGGTCAGTCATGTGTTATGAGTGTCTGTGGTCAGTATGTGTGTGAGTGGGTGGGTGGGGAGTTTTTGCATTTTGAATGTTTTCTAGGCATATGCAATTCTAATGGTTATTGTGATTTACTCCGCAGCACTGTGTTTGTGTGTCTTTCTTGTGCACGTGTGTGTGCACACAAGTGTGTGTGTGTGCATGTTTGTGTGTGCATGTGCATGTGAGGGAATGTTGTGCTTTAGTCTAGCTTCATCCCACAGAGTTGAACCTTTATTAAATTAACTTCTGGGAAACAGAATGCAGAGAAGGGCGGAGAAGGACGTCTCTTTGAGAGGCAGAGGGAAAGGAGTGTGTGTGAGTGTGTGTGTACTTGTTTTTCTACATTATCAGGACCACAATGTCCTAACATTTCACCTTAATGTCCTGAAAAGGTTGGAAAACAAAAACTTTTTGGAAAATAAGGKTTTTTTCAGGTCCTGAATTTGTTCAAATTCTATTTTAAGCTTAAAGATTTGGTTTAGGTTAAGGGTTAGGTTTAGGGGTAAGGGAAAATAGGATTTTTAATGGTGATAGCATTTTACAACCCAAAAAGTCCAGAAATTTCCCGAAAACACAGCTGTGTGTATGTACGTGTGTGTGTACAGCTTATGACTAATTGTTGATGACACTTGTTTACTCTGCAGCAATAAGATCATGCTTTTTTAAGCTGTGCTCTACAGATAATACAATCAGTCAGTTTACCACAGAGTGAAAACCCTGCTGGCCTGATTCTCCAGACTGACACCTCAAATTTCTGATTCACCTCCTACAAATCTCCTACAACTAGAAGGTTCACCCTATGGAAGTGTCACACAACTGGGAACAGGAGATAGCTAGAGTCAAGCCAGCTCGAGTTACAGAGCAAGGAAGGAAAGTGGTGAGTGTAAAATACTGTCTGTCTATAGATTAAGTCAGGGGTTATTTACTGCTGTTGATGGGGAGGAAATGGATAATGGTCAGAGGAGGGGAACACTTGAGAGGAGGTGCTGACGGGTCCTTTAGTGACCGGGACAGGGGCAGGAAGCACCCTTGTTACCACCCTCCTCCTCCCCAACTCTATCTCTTCTCTCTCTCTCTCTCATCTCTCTCTCTCTCTCTCTCTTCCTCTCTCTCTCCTCTCTCTCTCCTCTCTCTCTCTCTCTCTCTTCTCTCTCTCTCTCCTTCTCTCTTCTCTCTCTCTCTCTCTCTCTCTCTCTCTCTCTTCTCTCTCTGTCTCTCCTCTGTCTCTTCTGTCTCTCTGTCCTCTCTGTCTCCTCTGTCTCTCTGTCTCTCTGTTCTCCTCTCCTATGTCTCTCTGTCTCTCTGGTCTCCTCTGTCTTCCTCCTGTCCCTCTGTCTCTCTGTCCTCTCTGTCTCTCTGTCCTCTCTGTCTCTCTGGTCTCTCTGTCTCTGCTGTCCTCTCTGTCTCTCTGTCTCTCTGTCTCGTCTGTCTCTGTCTCTCTGTCTCTGTGTGTGTTGTAAAAGGTGTGCCATTGCAGGTTAAAGCCTGGCCAGGTTCCCATAACCTCTCCCCTGCAGGAGTCATCTCCACCCACCCTCCCCCTGAACAGCTCCTAGTTTGAGTCACTCCATGGCCGTAGTGTGGGCTATTTAAGGGCTCTGCCATACAGATTATTGTTGTTGCTCTCTCTCACACAGCTAAAACAGAAGGGTTAATTTTTCATTTCCCTCCTGTGTTGTTTGCCATGACAGAAATAGATACAACTATAATAAAACTACCCACCCAGAGAGGATTATGGGAAGAGCTATTGCTTCCTGGCACATACTTACAAGAGTCTAGAACTTCTGGTTCAATGAGCCAGGCTTTCTTATGGGATAATAGGAGCCTTTTCAGAAGTGTCCTTCATATCTGAAGAGTTTGACGGTCAATCAGTTTTTTTCCCATGAGAACTGTGTCATAAAAGATCAGTGTCGTTTATGAATGGCATTAGAACATAGTTTGGAGCATCTTAACAAGAGCTGCATAGACAGCTAAAGAGTATGTGAATACTATTATTATAATAGATAGCATGTGCTATGTGAACAGAACGTGTATAAATATACAGCATGTGAGAAAGGAAGACGTAGGAAAGGTTAGGTTAGCGGAGGAAAGGAGCTAATAATGGGTATGTGTATCATTCCTGTATACTGTCAGCGGGCCAAGCAGGCCACACCTGCCCACACACCTTTACTGCCCACGCACCTTTACTTTACCGGAGTAACAGTTTCACGGTGGGGTCTAGTTCCTCTTGACCATCTGTCCTCACTCCGGCCTCCACTGCGGCCACCCTGAGACAATGACAGCCGGACTGAGCCAGGAGCTAGGGGACAGAGGAAGGAAACAACAACACACACTAGTTTATAAATAAATACCAGAGCAATTATTGGAACAAGTACTGTACCTAGGGGCTGTTCTGGTTGTTCTCAGGGGGTTCACATCTACATATAGTATCATCAAAGCAATTGTACCCAAGTGGTTCATTATGAAAACTATTGAACTGGTGTGGAGAATAGCAGGACTAGTTGCCAAGGACTGATCACAATCCTCAAACATTATTTTGTAGAACTGTTTCATATTTCTCCTTTTCTCCTCTCTCTCACACACACATCCCATTTAAAAATGTAGTCCTTTGAACTGTTTTGTGAACAGTATGTTTCACTGCATCACATTAGTCTTTACCTAATTGTTGAGCATTACTGTACTATACCCAGCGTGTGATTGCCCGTGGCACGGCAAGAGCAAAAGTCGTTTGGCCAGCTACCCGCCAACCATCCCACAATGCACTGGGTTTCTGTGTTATGTAAGAGCTCTGTTCTGCTCTATTATTAGTTCTACCTCATTGTGTCGAAGCGCTGCAGTACAGCAGCTCAGATCTGATGGAGCGGGAAACATTGGAGAGGAGAGAAAAAAGTATCATGGTGATTCTCTCTCTCTCTCGCATTGCTTTATTGGCTTGAAATACAATTTGTAGATATTGCCAAAGCCGTATAGTGGTACAGCATTTCAGTAAATGCAATGAGGATAATGAAATCCAGTTTATAATAATCATGTATACAGGTACAACACTACTGCTGTTGTATTGTGTAATATTTAGTTGATACATTTAATTCAATACAAATATGATTATGAAAAAATGAACAATAAAAAACAAAATGTACATGGATGATGGTTACACTGTGTATAACTTGTAAGTTATATACAATGTAAATAGTTCTGGCAGGAACATTTGTGATTTCTTCCTCACCCAGAATAACTCCCAGTTTTGTGTCATTAGTAAATGCACAGAAGTTGTGAATTGATTGAGATATATACAGTAGCGGTAAAAGGTTTGGACACAGCTACTCATTCCAGGGTTTTTCTTTATTTTTACTATTTTCTACATTGTAAAATAATAGTGAAGACATCAAAACTATGAAATAGTGTTAAACAAATCAAAATATATTTTTTTATTTGAGATTCTTCAAAGCAGCCACCCTTTGCCTTGATCCCAACTTTTCACAGTCTTGGCATTCTCTGAACCAGCTTCATGAGGTAGTCACCTGGAATGTATTTCAATTAACAGGTGTGCTGTGTTAAAGTTAATTCAAATCAAATCAAACTTTATTTGTCACATGCGCCGAATACAACAAGTGTAGACTTTACCGTGAAATGCTAACTTACAAGCCCTTAACCAACAGTGCAATTCAAGAAGAAGAAAATATTTACCAAGTAGACTAAAATAAAAAGTAACACAATAAGCTTAACAATAACGAGGCTATATACAGGGGGTACAGGTACAGAGTCAGTGTGCAGGGGTACAGGCTAGTTGAGGTAATCTGTACATGTAGGTGGGGGCGAAGTGACTATGCATAGGTAACAAACAAACAGCAGTGTAGCAGCAGTGTACAAAAGGGAGGGGGGTCAATTGAAATTGTCCGGTGGTAATTTTATGAATTGTTCAGCAATCTTATGGCTTGGGGGTAGAAGCTGTTGAGTAGCCTTTTGGTCCTRGACTTGGCGCTCCGGTACCGCTTGCCGTGCGGTAGCAGAGAAAACAGTCTAACTTGGGTGACTTGAGTCTCTGACAATTTTATGGGCTTTCCTCTGACACCGCCTATTATATAGGTCCTGGATGGCAGGAAGCTTGGCCCCAGTGATGTACTAGGCTGTTCGCACTACCCTCTGTAGCACCTTACGGTCAGATGCCAAGCAGTTGCCATACCAGGCGGTGATGCAACCGGTCAGGATGCTCTCGACCCATGACAAATCTTTTCAGTCTCCTGAGGGGGAAAAGTTTTTGTCGTGCCCTCTTCACGACTGTCTTGGTATGTTTGGACCATGATAGTTCGTTGGTGATGTGGACAACAAGGAACTTGAAACTCTAGACCCGCTCCACTACAGCCCCATCAATGTTAATGGGGGCCTGTTGGGCCTGCCTGTAGTCCACGATCAGCTCCTTTGTCTTGCTCACATTGAGGGAGAGGTTGTTGTCCTGGCACCACACTGCCAGTTCTCTGACCTCCTCCCTATAGGCCGTCTCATCGTTGTCAGTGATCAGGCCTACAACCGTTGTGTCGTCAGCAAACTTAACGATGGTGTTGGAGTTATGCCTGGCCACGCAGTCGTGGGTGAACAGGGAATACAGGATGGKACAAAGTACACACCCCTGGGGGGCCCCAGTGTTAAGGATCAGCGTGGCAGACGTGTTGTTGCCTACTCTTACCACCTGGGGGCGGCCCATCAGGAAGTCCAGGATCCAGTTGCAAAGGGAAGTGTTTAGTCCCAGAATCCTTAGCTTAGTGATGAGCTTTGTGGGCACTATGGTGTTGAATGCTGAGCTGTAGTCAATGAACAGCATTCTCATATAAGTGTTCCTTTTGTCCAGGTGGGAAGGGCAGTGTGGAGTGCGATTGCGATTGAGTCATCTGTGGATCTGTTAGGGCGGTATGCAAATTGGATTTTTCATAAGCTTCTGGATGAGTCTCCCGCTCCTTGAAAGCTGCAGCTCTAGCCTTTAGCTCGATGCGGATGTTGCCAGTAATCCATGGCTTCTGGTTGGGATATGTACGTACAGTCACTGTGGGGACGACGTCATCGATGCACTTATTGATGAAGCCGATGACTGAGGTGGTGTACTCCTCAATGACATTGGATGAATCCCGGAACATATTATAGTCTGTGCTAGCAAAAAAGTCCTGTAGCGTAGCATCCGCGTCATCTGACCACTTCCGTATTGAGCGAGTCACTGGTACTTCCTGCTTTAGTTTTTGCTTGTAAGCAGGAATCAGGAGGATATAATTATGGCCAGATTTGCCAAATGGAGGGAGAGCTTTGTATGCATCTCTGTGTGTGGAGTAAAGGTGGTATAGGATTTTTCCCCCCCTGGTTGCACATGTGACATGCTGGTAAAAATTTGGAGAAACTGATTTAAGTTTGCCTGCATTAAAGTCCCCGGCCACTAGGAGCGCCGCTTCTGGGTGAGCATTTTCTTCTTTGCTTATGGCCTTATAGAGTTGGTTGAGAGCGGTCTTAGTGCCAGCTTCGTTTTGTGGTGGTAAATAGACGGCTACGAATAATACAGATGAGAACTCTCTTGGTAGATAGTGTGGTCTACAGCTTATCATAAGGTACTCTACCTCAGGCGAGCAATACCTCGAGACTTCTTAAATATTAGACAACGCTCACCAGCTGTTATTGACAAAAAGACACACACCCCCACCCCTTGTCTTACCAGAGGTAGCGTCTCTGTTCTGTCGGTGCATGGAAAATCCCGCTAGCTCTATATTGTCCGCATCTTCATTCAGCCATTTGCGGCCCCTTTTCTGGCATCTTTTCTTCACGCAAAAGGCGTGGATCTGGGCCTGTTCCAGTGAAAGCAGGATATCCTGCTCGTCGGACTCGTTCTGATGTCCAGAAGTTATTTTTGGTCATAAGAGACAGTAGCAGCAACATTGTGTACACAATAAGTTAAAAAAATAAGTTACACAAACGCAAAAAAAATTACAAAATAGCACAATTGGTTGGGAGAATGTAAAACGTCACCCATGTTCTTCGGCGCCATCTTTTGGCATTAATGCGTTTGAGCCAATCAGTTGTGTTGTGACAAGGTAGGGGTGGTAAACAGAAGATAGCCCTACCTCTGCTGCAGAGGGTAAATTCATTAGAGTTACCAGCCTCAGAAATTGCAGCCCAAATAAATGCTTCACAGAGTTCAAGTAAGACATCTCAACATCAACTGTTCAGAGGAGACTGTGTGAATCAGGCCTTCATGGTCGAATTGCTGCAACGAAACCTCTACTAAAAGACACCAATAATAAGAAAATAATTGCTTGGGCCAATAAGCACGAGCAATGGACATGAGACTGTTGGAAATCTATCCTTTGGTCTGATGAGTCCAAATTTGAGATTTTTGGTGAACAGATGATCTCCGCATGTGTTGTTCCCACCGTGAAGCATGGAGGAGGTGTGATGGTGTGGGGGTGCTTTGCTGATGGCACTGTTGGTGATTTATTTACAATTCAAGGCACACTTAACCAGCATGGCTACCACAGCATTCTGCAGTGATACGCCATCCCGTCAGGTTTGCCCTTAGTGGGACTATCATTTGTTTTTCCACAGGAAAATGACCCAAAACACACCTCCAGGTTGTGTAAGGGCTATTTTACCAAGAAGGAGAGTGATATAGTGCTGTATCAGAAGACCTGGTCTCCACAATCACCTGGCCTCAACCAAATTGATATGGTTTGGGATGAGCAAGGCAAAGGGTGGCTACTTTGAAGAATTTAAAATATATTTATATTTGTTGAACACTTTTTGTTTACTACACGATTCCATAAGTGTTATTTCATAGTTTTGATGTCTTCACTATTCTCCAATGTAGGTGTGTCCAAACTCTCTTCTCTCTCTCTCTCTCTCTCTCTCTCTCTCTCTCTCTCTCTCTCTCTCTCTCACAAAAGTAACATAATACAATATGTAAATATTTAACATTTGTATAACATTTCTAACATTTTGCTATATAATTATTAGGCAATGAATATATCCAGCTATTAGATATAGAACATGTTCTATTAGGTTGAATATTCTGTATGTGTTTATTTACTCAGCTCTGCTCTTATTAAATCATCTCATGTACCAAGAAGAGCTCTGCTGTTTCTGGATAGTCCAGTCCCTGTAGAGTCCCATCTGTCATGTGAAGCCTGCGTATGTACTAGTGCCTGCATAGCGTCCATAGTGTCACTAGTCCCTCCGCCACTAATCCAGGGCTATTCATGCCCAGTTTTCTCTTAATGGATCGCAATCCTATTATTCTTTCTTGGAAAAACTACTGGGACTGAGCCTGAGTGTGCRTCCCAAATGGCACCCTATTCCCTAAATAGTGCATTACTTTTGACTAGACCCCTAGGGCATAGGGTGCCATGTGGGACAGAAGCCGAGGGTTTAGTTAGGACGCGTCCTTGGTGCTCCGGTCTAGTCCCATGGGTTGTGGAAGGACGAGGCATTGGCTGACAAAATAGCCACCACCACTGGGTTAAATGTCCCCAGTGGACCAGGGAAACAGAAAGATGGGGGTGTTTGTATTTAGGATGTGTCCCATGTCTGATCAGTCAGTGGGCATCCAGGGCACAGGAGCACAAAATGGCCCCCATAGGCCAGGCAGGCGGGCAGGCAGGCAGAGGGATGGGGGATGTTTGTATTTAGGATGATTTCCCCTGCGCTGACTGATTTAGGATGGTTTCCCCGCTGGTTGATTAAGGACGGTGTGACCATAACTGATGAGTGGGCATATACCCGGGGCACAGGGGTAAAGGGGAGAGGCTACAGGGCTATTTGTTCCCATTTGTCCCCATGGCAACGGTGTTTTGTCCCCTCTTTAAACCCAGATCTATTCTCACAGCAATCAGTTATTTTCTGTGCATGTCAAATACAGCTTTCTCAGCCCAAGCATCATTTCAGTTGTGTAGAAAGAATTGAGACCACAAAATGTATTTAGGATGACTCCCTCTGAAAACTAAAGTCGAAGCAGAAGTACATTAAACATCAGATTTCGCTGTAGGCTTACACTGTGTGTATGTAGTTTCCAGTGTATTAATGATACTTTACAGCTTTATTTGCTTTAACCCCATAGGTAAAGTGTCATGCTGTGGAGCCAGCATCTTTATTTGTGTTTTACCTTTGGTGATTTTGAATGGTTCACCCCATCCCTCATCTGTCATTTGCTGTTAAATTGTCATCTAAAATATTTAAGAGTGCGAGAGACTTATTCCCATATGAACTTTAACAGCATCTAGCGTGAAGCACGAAATGGCTAAATTCTTCAAATGGAATACATGACCTGTATTTTATGTGGTAACCCCACAGAATGCAGCACAGCAAATATGTTTAGAAAGACTTTAAGTAGTCAAAATCTAACTTAAAAGAAGCATAAACTCCAAAGAAGTCAAAATCCAAAACTTCACACTGGTGTGTGTATTTTGTCTCGTCTGCTCAGCTGTGCTGGAGATATAGATCATTTTAGTGAGAACAATGTATAGCCACTTTGACCTCTCACAGACTTTTGTGGAAGTAATCTCATTTCCTTTGTGTACATTACTAAGTGTTCACCACCAATGTACAGACAGTTCATCTCACACGAGCTTCAGCTTGCATCAGATCCCTTGTGCAAGCCAAGCCAGTCGTCTCCTCCCTCCCTCTCGAATAAAGCAGCCACGCGACCGTTTCCTGTTTGTTGCATAAAGGCAGAACGGTTCGGGTGACAGCGATGTGAAACTGCCAAGGGCCGTACAGCACGCCTATAGCCCTAGTCAATCAAAACAGGCATGACAACACACACACACACACACACAGTCACAGTCCCCCTATAGCCCTAGTCAATCAAAACAGGCATGACTACACACACACACACACAGTCACAGTCCCCCTATAGCCTAGAAAGTCAAAACAGGCATGACTGCACACACACACACAAACACACTGTCACAATTCGACTATAACCTAGTCAGTCAAAACAGGCATCCCTGCATGTTAGGGCTTGTATGGGACAGGAGTGAAATTAGGCACGGGACCCTTTGAGATGGTCCGCTCAGTGCTGTGTGTGTATGTGTTTGTGCGTGTGTCCGCGTGGGTATGTCCTTCACTGGGCTGAGGATGGCTCCAGTGATTCACTATTGCAGACACACAGGCAGGCTCAGCTCTCTCTGTGTGGATAAACTAGGCAGGATATCTTTAGGTGGTCAGCTGGCAGAGCACAGGCCCTGCACTGTTAATCAGCTCAGGAGCACCTGAGAACTGCTCACACTGACATGGCTGATTAACTGGCGATATGGTTTAGTTAGACAGAGAGTGAGAGGGAGCAAATGAGAGACACTGAGATTGTAGTGGGTAGAAAGTGGAAGAAAACAGACCTGTGGGTAGAAAGAGGAAGAAAACAGACCTGATTAGTTGAAGAATCTATTTAAATTGTATGTGGAAAATCTATTTCCTGTGTGCTTTATGAAGGCATTGATTACCTTCTTTAGCTATCTAAAGTTCCTGAACCATAAGCATATGAGGATGTGTGTATTCTTAACGAGAGGATGAATAAAAATACATCAGTAGAGAGATAAAGTGGAGTCGCAATTCAACGGCTCAGACACGAGACGTATGTGGCAGGGTCTACAGACAATCACAGACTACAAAGGGAAAACCAGCCACGTCGCGAACACCAACGTCTTGCTTCCGGACAAGCTAAACACCTTCTTTGCCCTCTTTGAGGATAACACAGTGCCACCGACTAAGGACTGTGGGCTCTCCTTCTCCGTGGCCGACGTGAGAAAGACATTTAAGCGTGTTAACCCTCACAAGGCTACGGCCCAGACGGCATCCATAGCCACGTCCTCAGAGCATGCGCAGACCAGCTGGCTGGAGTGTTTACGGACATATTTAATCGCTCCCTATCCGAGTCTGCTGTCCCCACTTGCTTCAAGAGGTCCACTATTGTTCCTGTACCCAAGAAATCAAACTGAACTAAATGACTATCGCCCTGTAGCACTCACTTCTGTCATCATGAAGTGCTTTGAGAGGCTAGTTAAGGATCATGTCACGTCTACCTTACTTGACACCCTAGACCYGCTTCAATTTCATTACCRCCCCAATAGATCCACAGATGATGCAATCACCATCGCGCTGCACATTGCCCTATCCCTCTGGACAAGAGGAATACCTATGTAAGAATGCTGTTCATTGACTATAGCTCAGCATTCAACACCATAGCACCCTCCAAGCTCATCATTAAGCTTGGGGCCCTGGGTCTGAACTCCACCCTGTGCAACTCGGTCCTGGACTTCCTGACGGGCCACCCCCTGGTGCTGAACATCGGAAACAACATCTCCACTTTGCTGATCCTCAACACAGGGGCCCCACAATGGTTCACCCATGACTGTGTGGCCACGCACGCGTCCAACTCAATCGTCAAGCTTGCAGACGACACAACAGCAGTAGGCCTGATTACCAACAATGACGAGACCGCCTACATGGAGGAGGTGAGGGCCCTGGGAGTGTGGTGCCAGGAAAATAACCTCTCACTCAATGTCAACAAAACAAAGGAGCTGATTGTGGACTTCAGGAAACAGCAGAGGGAGCACGCCCCTATCCACATCGACGGGACAGCAGTTGAGAAGGTGGAAAGCTTCAAGTTCCTCAACAGGTGCATCAAAGCTGGGACAGAGAGACTGAAAAACAGCTTCTATCTCAAGGCCATCAGATTGTTAAATAGCCATCACTAGCCACCTTCCACTGGTTATGCAACCCTGCACCTTAGAAGCTGCTTCCCTATATACATAGACTTGGAATCACTGGTCACTTTAATAATGGAACACTAGTCACTTTAATAATGTTTACATAATGTTTACATACTGCTTTACTCTTCTCATATGTATATACTGTATTCTATTCTACTGCATTTTAGTCAATGCCACTCCGACATTGCTCGATCCGGTATTTATATATTTCTTAATTCCATTCTTTTACTTTTAGATTTGTGCATATTGTTAGATACTACTGCACTGTTGGAGCTAGGAACACAAGCATTTCGCTACACCCGCAATAACATCTGCTAAATATCTGTATGTGACCAATAATATTTGATTTGATTTATTTAAAAAATAGGGGCCACAATCCAAAAGTACTACAGCCAGGCAGTGCTAGCTGTGCCACCAGAGACTCTGGGTTCGAGCCCAGGCTCTGTCGCAGCTGGCCGCGACCGGGAGGTCCATGGCGCAACACACAATTGGCCTAGCGTCGTCCGGGTTAGGGAGGGTTTGGTAGGTAGGGATATCCTTGTCTCATCACGCACTAGCAACTCCTGTGGCGGGCCGGCCGCAGTGCACGCTGAACAGGTCGCTAGGTGTACGGTGTTTCCTCCGACACATTGGTGCGGCTGGCTTCCGGGTTGGATGCGCGCTGTGTTAAGAAGCAGTGCGGCTTGGTTGGGTTGTGTTTCGGAGGACGCATGGCTCTCGACCTTCGTCTCTCCCGAGCCTGTACGGGAGTTGTAGTGATGAGACAAGATGGTAACTACTAACAATTGGATACCACGAAATTGGGGGTAAAAAAATAATAGATATATTATAAAAAATAAAAATAAAAGAAGTACTACAGCCTGTCTTTAGCTGTGCCCTTCTATGACCGAACTAAAACTCTTCAAAACTCGTTAATGCACTTTACCATTCTCCATTTGCTTTGTTCTTTCTTTGCTCAGAAAGTATTAACTGATCTCCCTCTCCCTCTCCCAGACCTGAGCGACCAGTTGCTAGAGGTGGTGGGTCTGGAGGGGGCCATGGAGATGGGGAAGATCTACTCAGGCCTGAAGAGTGCTGGTCGCAGACTGGCCCAGTGTGCTAACGTCACCATCAGGTCAGGACCCTTTCTGCTACTATCCCCTCTGTCCCTCCATCCATCCCTCCACCCATCTTCCTCCCTTCTTCTCCCCACTTCCATCCCGTTGTGTCTCCATCACCAGAACCAGAGCTGAGTCCCGCAGACAGAAGTGTCTCCTGCTCCCTTCTCTTCCTCACTTCACACTCTTTAAAACAGAAGGTTCTTCTGAGCCTCTGTGTCCAGTAAACAGAACATTGACCTGCTGACTCACTCATTACAGCCACAGAGAGGCTGGCCATCATGGCCTGACAGATTAGCTTTTTCACACGTCTGAGGGCACTCAGGCCACTTTTGGATATGCCAACCAACCAATCTGTTTAAGAAAAGTGGAATTAGTTCACATGTTGTTGTTGCTCTAGCAGTTCCCACTCCATTAAACATTTACAGTAAGGCCAGTTAAAGTACAGTTTATAGCAGACTCAGTCAAAGCTTTCCCCTCACCTGTTTCAGCCTACCCTTAATATTTTCCGAAAACAGAATTAAAATAACATTCATCAGTCATCCTCCCATACTGAGTTTCCCTAGCTGGAGAGGCATGCATGAAAGGCTTAAACTATCTTTGTGTGTGTGAGTGTGTGTGTGTGTGGGGGGGGGTGTATGTGAGTTAGTTTAGAGTGGGGGCCTGTCTGGGAAAAGGACTCGTGGGAACAAAGACAGCAGTGTTTGACTCTGGTCCTGGGATGGTATGGACAGTGTGAATGGGAATATCGTGCCTCAGAGGTGCATGTGATCTGACTCTGACCCCCTATCTCTCTACTCACAGGACATCCCGGCTGCTGCCCATGCAGATCGATGGGGAGCCTTGGATGCAGCCCCCATGCACGGTCAGAGACTCACCACACACACTAACACACACCCTACCCCCACGCTACACCTCCACCTGCCTCCCTTCCTGCTCCCTATGCCTTTTCAATTTCCTTCTCTCCTTCTCTCTTCCCTCCATCCCTCTCCATCACACTCCCCACCTTCACTGTGACAGCTGTGTTAATTGAAACAGTGTTTTGTCACAGCGGACCACTGACTGGTTATGTCATTAGAGGAGGAGGAAATGCTCGCTGGAATCCATTCACACATCACGTAGTAACAGCAAAATGCCCTCTGCTATATATAGAACAATTCAGTTTAAATAGTGTTGAGAAAAGAAGTGTGTCACCCTAAACCTCAGCGCCCCATCCTCCTTTATACAGTTGAACCTGCGGGGATGTCAGGCTGAGCTGAGGCACAGTGTTCTGTGTTCTGTTCTTTGTTGGTTATTTGGATTTCAAGGTCAGATAGTTGCTCTGAAAAGTGAATCTTCTATCTGTGGGGTAGCATGAAAAGCTGGCTATTTCTTTAGCAGGAAATGATGGTAAAATAACATTGTGTATCTTATATGTTAAGGATTTAGAAGTAGAAAAGAAGGACCAGACTTCTGGACACTTCCTGGTCAAATGTTCTCTTGTCCCTCCCTCCTACAGATGAAGGCACATTGGTTTCTGAAGCAAACTTCCATTGTCCTACAAGAGTTGTTGAATATCGTTTCATCTTGTCCCTCCTCCCCTTACAGATCAAGATCACACATAAGAACCAGGTTCCCATGCTACTGGGCCCTCCTCAGAAGACCCCCTTCTTGTTCTTCAAGAGACGCAACAGAAGTCGGGACTATGAGTGAGGAGGACACTTCAAACTCCCCCCTCTTCACAAACACATTCACCAACCCCTCGGGACAACTCAATAGGTCCCACAGACCAAGTCATTGCCCCTTGGACCTACAGTACCACTTCAGAATGAACTGACTTCCTCTCAGTGTAATGACCACTTCCTGTGTATCCATGTTCTAGCTTCTAGAACTTCCTGTGAACTCTGAACTCTGACCCTGCCACTGGCACACTAGCTCAGTCAACCCCAGCTCCAAACTCAGCTTCAGCCCCAGCCCCAGCCCCATCAGTAATGCCACACTGCCTTGGCAAAACACAGTGCCAGCAGCATATAGGTTCATCTAGGATACTGCCTTGGTTCTCAAATGGAGGGATAGAGAGATGGAGTGATAAGGAAACACATAAAGAGAGAGAGAGACAAAGAGCGAAGCAGCAGAAGGGGAAATGGGAAGAGAAGAGTAGAAGAAAAGAAAGAGCGCAAAAGAGAGAGAGCAAGGGATGGGATGATTGACATACAGCAGATGAAAGTAGTGTGTGTCTGTGTCTGTGTGTGTGTGTGTGTGTGTGTGTGTGTGTGTGTGTGTGTGTGTTGGTTGGTTTTTGGTTTTGGGTGTGTGTGTGTGTGTGTGTGTGTGTGTGTGTGTGTGGCAAGCTCTCCTCTCTCTTTGAGGAGCCCGTTGAATAATGGATCAGAGCTTGTAGAGTATTCACTCCAGTGTCTCTCCACGGCACAGAACACTGCACTGCCTGAGAGATGAAACGGAAAGAGATCATCTATTATTGACTGCTTCGTTTACGCTTGACGGTGGCAGCAGGACAAAACACACAGTAACAATGGCCTGGGAAGCATGGGAAACTCAAACTAACATGCAGGGATTTTTTCCCCCCAGCATATTTGCTCACAACAACCATCTTTAGCCTAGTTTTGTAGAATATCAATAGCTGATCTGGTGTCAGGTCAAACAGATGGCAAGGACTGGAGGTTTGTCTGTTTATCTTCATGTGGCTTATTCACATACTGTAGACAGGTCACCCACCATCTTAGTAAGTGTATAAACCCCTCTGAGACTCAGTCACACAGGCCCTCAACTTAGACTGGTTTTATTGTTCTCTTCCAAATGGCAAGGTCATTGGTCCTTCGAGCCAGATCAGTGGAACAGAGCCCAGTGTACAGGGGAGACCAAAAGAGGTTGGAGAGAGACGTGGACCTTACTTATATGCATCACTGTAGCGACGTGAGATGAGAGCGGAGTCCCATGTCCCCCTCAGAAGTGCCCAGTAGGATCAGCTATAGGTTGAAGAAAGAAACCCAGTGTAGAGAAGACCAAAGGAGTTTGGGGTGAGGAGTGGACGGGATATATATCACTGTAGAGAATGTGAGATAAGTCTGTTGCCCAATCAGAAGAGCCCAGTAGGACCTCTATAAGAGCAGAGTTCAGTGTAGAGGGAGAGGAGAMTGAAGGAGGTTGGGTAGGTCCTTACTGTAATGTTACATGTATCACTGTAGAGATGAGAGAAGTCCCAATCAGAAGTGCACACTAGGAAAGCTTTAGGTTGAATAAGCAGTAGTGCATGCTGCCTAGTAGGATATCTATAGGTTGAATCAACAAGCCTCATCCATACATTGAATCAACAAGCCTCATCCAGCTACAGATGTCCCAGAAGACTTTTAGAGATTGAAATGGATTCATCTAGCTAGTGCTGGTATATAACAGCCTGCCCTGACTGCCCCAGGCCTTAGGGGTCTGATTTACCATAGCGTGGACAGGAACTAAATTTAACCTGCTATTTCGGGAGGATCTATCCTGTGAAACACTATTCCTAATTACAGTGTAAAAACATTAGCTCGCAATGTGAAGTGTCCAAGAGTGCAAAACTAGGAGGCCAGGGATGAGGGCTCGCTGGCTGTAAAATGGTGGGTGTTATTCAAATCATGTTTGTTGCTGGATGGTACCATTGAAGCAACAGGAAGATATGTTATCGATTGAAATGGGCTGAACTGAAAATCACACATAGGAGTCAAACCTAACGGCAAAAGCTGAACAGGCAAGACACCCGTGTGGCAGAATGTGGTATCCATCGACTAAGATATACCACTACCCGTATGAAAATATTACTGTCCCAACAACAGTGGCCAGCTATATATGTGCAGATACAGTATTTGTATATTCTGTGTATTACACATACACATACATTCTTTAAAAAAAAATTACAACATTTTTTTAACTAGGCAAGTCAGTTAAGAACAAATTCTTATTTACAATGACGGCCTAGGAACAGTGGGTTAACTGCCTTGTTCAGGGGCAGARCRACAGATTTAGTTTTTCTGTTTTTAATAATGTATTATTAGTGTAGAGCTTTGAGGCATCCCACTGGGCAAACACTGATTGAATCAATGTTGTTTCCACATCTGTTCCACATTGAACCAACGTGGAATAGACGTTGAACCAACGTAGAATAGACATTGAATTGACATCTGTGCCCAGTGGGATAGTATAGAAGAGTACATACAGATCAGTGTTCTTCAGTGGGTCACTTGAATAACTGTCTGGGGCTGGTTCACAACACATTCCCTTTGGTGTCGAGCACCCTCATACCGTAGGATGTAGGGGTTAGGGTGCAGGGCCCAGGGGGGTGAGGGCAGAGTGAGCCTCCATGGTACACTGAGTGTTTGTCCCAAATGGCACCCTATTCCCTTTGGGCCCTGGTCAAAGGTAGTGCACTGGGTAGTGAATATGGTGCCATTAGGACTCACCAGAGCACCACTCACGGGGCGAGGCTTTGATGTCTTCGCCCCGAGTTCCCTTTAAAACCACACTGAGCCGAGACTCTCGTGTCCAGGCCCCACTAAAACAGAGACACATGTCCAATGACCATTGGGTAGAGGTAAAACAGTGGTTTAGTCCCAGGGCACCCTAATCCTAATATAGTGTAAAGCTTTTGACCAAAACCCTATCAAAAGTAGTGCACTATATAGGGAATAGGGTGCCATTTGGGACACAGACTTTATCTCTGTGGACCACAGGGTCTGTCTGACCCTGCAACACCTCTAACCAGTACGTATGGGAAACATTTCAATGACCACATCACCTCTACAATCCTAACATAGTATCATTGGTCGACGGTCATTGGACATATTTTTGTGTGTAGTCCTTACGGAGCCTGGATCGAGGCGACTCAGTAAAAAGTGTGCATGTTTACAGTTTACTTTTCATTAATGGGAAAAGGATGMTTTTAAATTTAAACAGTTATAATTATGTGTAAATAGATATTTGATTATATATTTTATCTCACCACCGCATGCCTGCTGAAACAAAGGAGACAGAAAGAAATGTCTGTCTGCTTGAGGAGAGACCACGCTGATTGTTGCAACCCCCTCCCTCAAGCTAGGACCTGTCCTGCTGTCGGGTCATATTATCTATTCAACCCCCCCAACCAATCCTTTGCTTAAAAACCCATGACCTTGTGTATTTACTTTGTCTTTCCCTGTTGGTAGCTAGCATAGCATGTTGATACTTCTGTGCTAGAAAATGACAGTGATGGCTTGTCTTGGTCAAATAGAGAGACTTTCCAGGAGAAATGTACACCATTGCCAAGCGGCCATTTTGTGATTCATCATCAGGAGATGGAAGAGAGACGCCGACACGACATCACAACCACAGAACTTAATCCTATCAGACGCTATATCAATCCTCAATGTTTGTGTCATTCACCAGTCACCACTCATCTCCAATTCCGGTCATCAGAAATTATCAATAGCCTTAACTAACAAACAAACAAAAGGAGCGGCTCTCTCGTGCTTTCTCTGCCAGGACACAACAACAGCACAATTGCAATACAAGCCACTGACTTAGAAGGAGTAAAAAAAWATATAGAAACAAGTCAAATAATGTTGGTGACTATCTCCTCTTACTCTGTGTTACAATAACTCACTGCCATCACCAACTACCCGCCTGGTCTGTACCATCACTGCCTATGGTCTTCTTCCAYTTCCAACTACATCCACTTCTAAGAGGATTTGGTTTAGACCAGGTTGTCAACGACGTCTGTAGAATGTTGTCTCTCATCATTTTAAAAAGTAGGAGGGCCGGTGTGAAGACATCCGTTTTCTTGTTGACAGAGTGTCCCTTGGCGGATCCTGGTCAAAAGTAATGTACAGTATATGGAATAGGCTGCCGTTTCACGGTGGACAAGTAAGTTGTCCACCGTGATGCAGCAGGGATTTCTATGTACTGCACCGCATCCACTGTTATAAACATAGCCATAGTGTGTGGCCGTGGCCACTGTCTTTGTTGATGTACATGATGTGATGTGACTTGTTGAAACCACGTTGCCTCTGAGGTAACATAATGTAGGAGGTGTAAAAGAAACGCCTGAAACTAGATCCCCTACATACTGGTTTTGACAAGAAGAAAAGAAAACTGTCAGGGGAGGTTCTCTTCTGCACTGTTCAACCAATCCAGTAAATGTGGAAGAGGAGTTAAGATGGAGTGTCGCCTTGCTAATGTCCAAAAGCGGAAATCGCGTCACAGGTGTTTTAAATTTCCACTGAAAACCGGAACATCCAGTTGTTGGGAACTCGGCAGAGGCTACCTCTGAGGTGACCTAGAGGAGGGAGTTTGAGTGGTGGTTAAAGGGGGTGTTTGTGGTATATCAAATAAACCAATTATGATAATAGTATACACAGTCTATTACAATTAGGATCGTGTAGTTAATTAATCACTAATATCTACATTCTTCCACTGAATTGAGACATCCGGGCACAAAAAAGGCTCCCATATCCACGCAAGCATACCATTTAGAATATGGCCAATACGTTGCTGCATTTTAAGTAGTATTTCAGTTGGGATTATTGGAATGGAGCCAAAGACAGTCTTCGTCACCATCCTCCTCATGTGTAACTATTATCCCCTTGTCTCCACTGTCGCTCCCGCTTCCGACCTTGTTTTATTTCCACCTTCAGAGACTCACATAGGCAGTGAGGTTTATCGTACTGTCACTGTTATTGGTGCAATCCTATTCTTAGGCATGGGCAGATTAACTAACAGTATTGAGTGACACTAGTGGCCAGGACACATTCAGTAGAGCCATGCATACAGTCCATTTCATTCCTGAGTGTGATGTTCTACATGTATGTATAAACCCATAGGCCTGTTGTGTTTACCATAGAAATATAATTAATAGAAAGGGCTTGGAACATTTGACAAAAGCAATTTGACTGCTAAATTCATGGGTACACTCAAAATGGCTGCCAGTCCTCCCATTATTGCATCATTGACTTGAATGGGGAGGCCCGTTCTACTTATTCTAGTTCTGTGGTGTTTACCCCCTCAGGGTCAGTGTGGTATGTAGCTATCCATACGCCTGTAGCACCCAATGAGATCAAGGGCAGACAGTACAGTAGCCCCCCCCCCCCCCCCCCCCCCCCCCCCCCCCCCCCCCCCCCCCCCCCCCCCCCCCCCCCCCCACCCCCCCCCCCCCCCCCCGCCCACTCCCTCTCTGTGATTGGACAAAAAGAGGACTGTGAATCAATATTCTCATCTTGTGCCCTAGCTGCGTCTACTGTCTGTCATTCTTCCTCGCCGGTATGTTTGTTAGCTGTATGTTGGCATCCTCCATTTTGATGGACAAAAGATTTATCAAATAAACAGAGGTTGAATATGCTATGCACTCTGTTGGGTTTTGTTTTGGTGATATGGTCCAATGAGATGTTTATTCTATTCTCTACAACATTTCCACGCACACGCACACACACACACGCACACGCACACACACACACCTGGCTCTGTCTTCTACTTAAATGTATTGGATTTAAATGTAATCAGATATTGTAGAGCTGTTATGTTGACGATAAGGACCACTTAGTGTGGCAGGAGAAATGCTAAGGTTTCAACGCAGGGCACTCATCATGACATGATCACAGAGACAAATATTCTGGATCCTTATTGTGAACAGAGGTGCACAAATGAATGTCAAACTGTTATAACTTGCTTTTGTTTTAGACTGTTGTGAAGCAGAGATACTGCTAAAATGACTATCTATATTGATATATCTATACTGAATCAGTGAAATGCAAACTAAGGAACACACCCATATCACTGTCAAACAGAGTGAAGAGACAATGGGAGCGTTTGACATTGCAGCCAACTTTAAAGGTGAGTCGAGATTGACTGATCTACAAATCACCTTGCATCATAAATAACTACTCAATCTTATTTGTAGATCAGTCAGTCACAATTTACCTGTGATACATCACCGTTTTGATGCTCTCGAACACGGCCAATGACTAATGTGATTGAATGACCAAACTGCAGAAGACCCATATCCCCCACCACACCCATGACACACTGCTCCTTCACCCACCCCTCTAGCCATGCTCCTTCCCCTCTCAAGACCTCGGGCCCATGCTCACACACACACAGGTTGTTCTCGTCCCAGCCCACCATAAAATGCAGCTTTGTTTTTCCTATGACTGAGGTGATTGTTTCCAAATTTGATGATTTTAAAGCAAATAAGCCTAGAACCAAACTTACTAAAATGTTTACTTCCCCTTACAGCCTTCGAAGGAGTTATGAAGCCTAAATGTGTACCTCTTAAGTAACCCCATACTGTGCCCTCACATTCATTTAATATCTAAAATACAGCCATTTGCACTGAGAACCCCAAACTATCTAATGAATACAACATAAAGAATGCTGGGCTATTTGGAGTGCTAAGTGGAGTGCTTTTTCCTCTCGCCTCCTTTTTCAAGGTCTTCTAACTGTGAGGAGTGTACGCATTAACATATGGAGAGCTCTCTCCTCTCGCCGGTGTGTAATTGTTTAATTACTCTTCTCCAGCAGAGACACAGAGACAGGCGTTTGAGCAGAAAGCGAGAGCAAGGAGAGAAGATCTCTCTCTGGTTGARTCCCAAATGGCACCCTATTCCTTATATATGGGCGCTGTTTAAAAGTAGTACACTATATAGAGAATAGAGTGCCATTTGAAATGCATACTGTACTTATACAACTTGTACGCCCCACAGAGACAGAGGAGCCTTTGGCTGGGAGTCTTCTCTTCGCCACACAAGCTGCGATAATGAGGCAGGAATTATCTCTCTGTGACGCGTCCCAAAGGGCACCCTATTGCCTTTAAGTGCACTGTGGGGCTCTGGGTCATGGGCCCTGGTCAAAGGTAGTTCACTACATCGCAAATAGGGTGCCATTTGGGACGCAGATTTTGTGAAGCTATTAATAGCATGGCAAGACATGTTACATCTTATCTGGCGTCGCGGAGAGCATCATTTGACCTCGACACAGATTTTTCTAGTTTTTTATTATCTTGGAAATAGCACATTGACAGTCAGACATTCCCTTTGGTATAACTGCCATGAAGACATTCAATTATTAAGATTTGAGAGTGATCCAGCAATGATCCAGCTGTGAGGGGACCTAGTTAGCTGAAGTCAGGAATGAGAGGTGGGCCTAACAAGGGACCCTGAAGGAAAGACTGAGTCCCAGATTTGATAAGGCTTTAATGAAGGCTATTGCTCAAGAACAGCTTCCATACTTTCAATACTGTATGTTATGAATGTTACTGTACCTATATTTTGTCCCATTGTGGGCTAAAAGAGGTCCTAATAAACAATCAATCAAACACACACCTCCCTGGTATACCAGCAGGAGTTACTGGGACATCACTTTGTGTCTGTGTGTGTGGGAAGAAGAAGAGCTGGATTAGCTCACATAGCATAAGGAGCAGAGATCTGTGTCACACTGACCCAGTCCCTACTGGCACAAATAAAGTTGGGACAGGGAATAATGCTGCTCACTGTAGGCCTCCTCAAGATGGACGCTCTCGGACACAGAGGTCCTTCAGGAGAGGGTTGTACTTGTACACACACAGCAGTCTTTGGCTGCTTTTACACAGTCAACCCGAGCTGATCTGATTGGACAAAAGGCCAATTAGTGGGAAAAAAAGATTAAAATTGGTCTACTTGTGTAAACACAGCCAATGTGGCATGTGTCACTGTGTGTGTCGCATTTATTTAAGGAAAGAATTGGAATACAAATACATTCTGCTCGCTCTCGAACATGCCTCCGCTAGCTCCCCCCCCCCCCACACACACCCACACACACCTCCCACACATCCGCCCAACAGAGAGGGACATACAGGCCAATAATTAAAAGACCTCTACTGTAAGTCAACCTCTTACTCCCCAGACCTTAGGGCAGGCAACAAGACTCCACTATACATGCAGTATATTTATCTATTCATACTATTCATGTCCATCCTCCATCTTATAAGTGCTACATCACAGCTATTGCTTTTAGGGATTTTGTTAACATACATCACAGCTATTGGCTTTTAGGGATCTGTTTTACATAACAGCTGTTGGATACTCCCCATATGTTTCTCATTGGCGTTTTTAAAGAGAGGGTTAGGTTTATATACAGATGATAATGAGAATGAGAATGGTTTACTACTTTTTTTTGTGACCAACCTTTTATCCTTTCTTTTTTTTCCTGTGTTGGGTTCAAATCACAGACAGGCAATAATATTCAAAAAGTACTTAGATAAAGAATTTAAAAACAGTAAAAAATTCAACATGGATACAGGAAAAAACACCAACCAAACCAAAAATAATAAGTTAATGAAATAAAAAGTAAATAATTGTCCTGTCCGTCCCATCTCCCCTCTACCTCCCCCTTCTCAGTAGGTGCAACCCATTCCCACTCCACCCCCACCTCTCCCCCCCCAGCCCCTACCTCCCCCTCCTAAAACAAAACATATGATAACTCCATTTATGTTTGTACCTTTGTTTGTGGGACAAAGGCACACATGAATAAAGTCAGCCTGCATACATCGATATTCAATACAAATATTCAAAATACAATTGATAAATTGAAACATGATTACATTACATTAACTCATTAACTCGCTTGTGAACTTTTCGACTGCTCTATTAAATGTATCTCATTTTGTTTCCTTGGCTCTGCTCACACGAGTGAGCTGTGGAGAGCTCTAGTGAAAGGATGTCAAGGAAGTTTGTCTCCATTGAGTTCCTTTATTTACCTGAATTTAAAATCAGAATTCACACTTTCATTTATGCTGAGTTTATGTGAAGGCTTCTATCTGGTCACCAACATTATTTTTTTGCCACAGTCAGTCCGGACAGCCATACTCGTTTCTGGACATCACACAGGGTAGCCTACATGTGGCTCCCTTCTGGATTTATATAAGATTGTAACATACAATCTACAGTAATAAGAGTACCTCTGTAATTTACATTGTAGCCTAGTCATTTGGTAAGGTTGTATAAGATTGATTGAAGATAAATTAATTAATTGAAACCTGGGTGGTTTTGTGGTTGATTATGTTTTCGGTACAGACAAACTGGAGCACAGGCCTGATTTATGTTCGCTAGATTAAGGTTATAGGCTTATTTCAAGTAGCATGCACAATTTAAGCATAAGTGGCATTTGAAAAATATGGACTTGCTGACATTTAAAAAACATTGACTTGCTTTTAGGAACAAATATGCAAACTGAGACCGGGGAAAGCCACAATTAAAACTTCCACTTCGCATGTACTGCACATTACTTTTTCCAACTACTGAAAGTTTTGTTCACTTTGCCAGTTGCTGACATCAAAGCTGCCATGAGACAATGGGCCACACGATCAAATGTTTCAATGTTGCAATGTATGTCCTGACATAGAATGCACTGCTCCGCTGCAGTGCGTAATGTGCCATATGGCCTAAATTAAATCGGACAAGATGCACAGGCCACTTTCCATTTGTCATTTTATAAATGCATGACAGAACATTGTCGTTTAATTTTGTGAAGGCACAAATCGAGCAGGATAGTAGCTGTGCATAAACTGCGCCATGTTCGATCATTTTAATATTACCTGGTTTAAACTATCACAATGATTATCTGTCATTGGCAAAAACATACAAACAAACACTTGGTCGAAGTAAAGCCGCAACCATGGGTTTGTATATTTCTACTGTCCATTGCCAGGTTAATACAAACAGTGTAGTTATTCCCTCCGTAAGGCAATCAAACAGGCAACACGTCAGTAGAGAGACAAAGTGGAGTCACAATTCAATGGCTCAGACACGAGACGTATGTGGCAGGGTCTACAAACAATCACAGACTACAAAAGGAAAACCAGCCACGTCACGGACATCGACGTCTTGCTCCAGACAGGCTAAACACCTTCTTCGCCCGCTTTAAGGATAGCACAGTGCCACTGATGTGGCCCGCTACCAAGGACTGCGGGCTCTCCTCTGTGGCAGACGTGAGTAAGACACGTCTGCCACGTCTGCTAACCCTCGCAAGGCTGCCGGCCCAGACGGCATCCCTTGCCGCATCCTCAGAGCATGCGCAGACCAGCTGGCTAGAGTGTTTACGGACATATTGAATCTCTCCCTATCCCAGTCTGCTGTCCCCACTTGCTTCAAGATGTCCACCATTGTTCCTGTAACCAAGAAAGCAAAGGTAACTGAACTAAATTACTATCGCCCGTATCACTCACATCTGTCATCATGAAGTGCTTTGAGGCTGGTTAAGGATCATATCATCTCTACCTTACCTGACACCCTAGACCCACTTCTATTTGCATACTGCCCCAATAGATCCACAGACGATGCAATCGCCATGGCACTACACATTGCCCTATCCCTCTGGACAAGAGGAATAACTATGTAAGAATGCTGTTCATTGACCATAGCTCAGCATTCAACACCATAGTACCCTCCAAGCTCATCATTAAGCTTGCCGTCCTGGGTTTGAATCCCGCCCTGTGCAACTCAGTCCTGGACWTCCTGATGGGCCGCTCCCCAAGTGGTGAAGGTAGGAAACAACACCTCCACTTCGCTGATCCTCAACACAGGGGCCCCACAAGGGTGCGTGCTCAGCCCCCTCCTGTACTCCCTGTTCACCCATGACTGCATGGCCACGCACGCCTCCAACTCAATCATCAAGACGACACAACAGCAGTAGGCCTGATTACCAATAATGATGAGACAGCCTACAGGGAGGAGGTGAGGGCCCTGGGAGTGTGGTGCCAGGAAAATAACCTCTCACTCAATGTCAACAACACAAAGGAGCTGATCGTGGACTTCAGGAAAAAGCAGAGGGAGTACGCCCCTATCCACATCGACAGGACCGCAGTGGAGAAGGTGGAAAGCTACAAGTTCCTCAGCGTACACATCACTGATAATCTGAAATGGTCCACCCACACAGACAGTGTGGTGAAGAAGACGCAACAGCACCTCTTCACCCTCAGGAGGCTGAAGAAATKTGTCTTGGCCCTAAAACCCTCACAAACTTTTACAGGTGCACAATTGAGAGCATCCTGTCGGGCTGTATCACCGCCTGGTATGGCAACTACACCGCCCGCAACCGCAGGGCTCTCCAGAGGGTGATGCGTTCTGCCCAACGCATCAACGGGGGCAAACTACCTGCCCTCCAGGACACCTACAGCACCCAATGTCACAGGAAGGCCAAAAGCTCATCAAGGATATCAACCGCCCGAGCCACGGCCTGTTCACCCCGCTATCATCCAGAAGGCGAGGTCAGTACAGGTGCATCAAAGCTCGAGAGACTGAAAAACAGCTTCTATCTTAAAGCCATCAGACTGGTAAATAGCCATCACTAGCCGGCTTCGACCCGGTTACGCAACCCTGCAACTTAGTGCCTGCTACCCGATATAAATAGACTTGGAATCACTGACCACTTTAATAATGGAACCCTAGTCACTTTAATAATGTTTACATACTGCTTTACTCATCACATATGTATACACTGTATTATATTCTACTTTAGTCAATGCCACGCCGACATTGCTCCATCTAATATTTATATATTTCTAAATTCATTMTTTTACTTTTCGATATGGGTGTATTGTTGTGAATCATTTTTAGATACTACTGCACTGTTAGATACTACTGCACTGATGGAGCTAGGAACACAAGTATTTCACTACACCCGCAATAACATCTGCTAAATATGTGTATGTGACCAAAACATTTTTTTTTTATATAGCTGTCCCTCAGCGGTTTTGACTGAAAAAACAATGAATGAAACCCAGCCATTCACAAATATAGGACGGACCTGCGCTACGATTGGTCCTTGAGCACTTCATGCATAATTAATGAGTTTATGATACCCATTGGTTACTTACTTGAAGGACAATGCCAATGAGCCAATAAGCGTGTGCCTCTCTGTATAGCCTACTCGAGCCCCAGGGAAAACTAACCGTCCATTAACTATAGGCTCAGTCAAGTTTTGGGAGTCGGACGGACCTCATAAATTGATCACTAAGAGGAGACAGACGACGTTAGTGTCTTTTGTGGATTTTTTTTTATTGCATTCTTTCCATACTGTAACGGAATTGAAACACGCACAGGGTGAGTAATATATTAATGCTTTCTATTTTCATTTTGCCTGAATAGGCCTCTGTAGCGATATATTATATCCATAAGTTTACGAGTGCATGCAACAGCAAATTTAGATCTCTGCCATGGGCTAAAACGGATCGCCATCTTCTCCAAGAAAGCGTTTACTTTAGCAACCATTTTCTTTCGCTTTGTATTAAGTTGTGCCATACACTATATTCCTGTTTTTAAATTGTGCTGTGTATTTGCGTGTACCTTTATCTGAGTCTGTATATTTAGTTTTCTTATCTCCGAGGTCGATCGGCTGTTTGTGATTTTATGAATGGAGAGGTCAGGTTTTTTCTCTATGTTCCACACGGATCGAGTTTCACTTCATTGACAAAAACAAGGGTTCCGTGAAGAGAGAGGGGGGTACTAGGGGTGTTGGGTAGGATGTTATTAATCTCCTATTAGCTGCGATTTGCTTTTATAAAATAGCTAAGATTTTTAGTAGGATGTTTTTTCAGTAACTATTTGAAACCAAAAGCGTTTTAATGGCATTAGTTTTTGTAGCTTATAGTATAATTATCAAGTGATTTGTCTTGCTTTTTTTGATTGCCGACAATGTCCCACTCCCGAGCTTTTACAGAAGTTATATGATCGAAGGCGTGAATTCCATTAAAATGGTAATTTTATTAGGCTATTATTCTAAATTGTGATCACCTATTTTGGAATAGATCTGGGCCATTACCTAATGTTACTGTTTTCACAACTTGTCAAAATGTGCCTCATGGTGTACGCTATTGGACTGGCACATTGTATGCATTACTAAATGCATCTTTCAATGGGTTGCTACTATATGTCGCTTTAATGATTGGCCAGCTATGCCTTTATTCGTCAGAATAAAGGAGGGTTAAAGTCTAGTGACTGACTCGTATAATTCTTGAGGAGGTTTAGAGCGCGAGAAGTATCCGTGTGGAATGGAAGGACGTGTAGGCTAATGTTACTGTTTTCTATTCCCAGACTTTCTCTTTTTTTCACTGTAACGTGCTTTAGCGCACAATGCCCAGGGGACACGACAGCTGTACTACATTTTTATATTTAAAGGGCATCTAAAAAAAATGGTGAATGGTGACATGGTAAAGAGCCGTTTCCATTGGACTTTTATTTAGACTGTTTTTATGTCTTGTCTAATACTGTTCTCCACTGTCTGAAGTTGTTTTGGGGTAAAACACTGTACAGTGACACTCATCTGTGCTTCATACAACACATGGCCACCCAGTGCAGTATCCTCAAATAGGTATAGGGCTAAGACCCATCCTTGAAAGTTTTCCCAGCTCAGTCTTAGCTGATTATTATTGCAGTCTTGTAATCACCTGCACATATGGTTGGCTTTGCCTTATGTAAGAGTTACATAAGTCACACAACTACAGAGTGTATTTACATTGTGCATGCTCTTAACCAGCATGTTCACTTAAAAGCAAGAGGGGTGGGGGTTATTGTATGGGTGCTGATGATAGCTCGGTAGTAAGGTTTCAGCTTGCTTACAGGTCTGTCTATGAGTGAAGGATAAACTAGGTGACTCCCAGAGTACTCAAGAGTTGTGATCTAAACATGTTTCTATGTTTCGTCCACAGTTGAACAGCTAGTACATAAGGTGACCCTCGCGCTATCGCTTTAAAGCGAATACCTTTTTCTGGGAACATTTGGAGACCCAGATAACATGGACCGATTCTACGACCAGCAAGTCCCATTTATGGTCCCACCCAATGTAAGAATGCTCCTCATGTCTGGTGATCTTCATAGAAATAGAATTACTAGAACCATTGATTTTGATGCTGGTTCTAGTTATTCTATTTCTATGGTTCTCTTTATCAATCCTAAGCATGGACATCATCATACGCTCCAATTCAATATCTACWTGTCCATACTACTTGGAATGCAGAATGTATTGGCCATGTATTATAAATGATATTCTAATGTGGATATTGGAAGAGAGCCATAGATCTAGGCCTGTCAACTTTCCAGCTAGAAGTGGATTGGATGGGACGTGGCGTTCAGTCTCAATCATGAGTCACACCAGAGCCATTTACATACATAAATGGCTCTGAGTGACACAGACAGCACTAATATGTTTGTGTTTTCATCATTGCAGCAGAAATCTCATGTGGAGGAACCATACAGCAGACCAGTCATCGACAACAGGAAAAGGAAGTTTGTAGACACAGAACTCGCCCAGGACACGGAAGGTAATTGGACAACTTAATTCCCCTTTGTGACCTTGTCACAGCATATCCATTTTTTAAAAATTTGGTATCTGTTGCAGACCTGTTCCAAGACCTCAGCCAGTTACAGGAGATTTGGATTGCAGAAGGTAAGTTATCTTGTACGTATACCACAGAGTTGATACTGAATGCTTCCCTTTTCTGCTGAATTTATTTTGATGTATTCTGTTGCTCTCAGCATCACCTAACATAATTTGCCCTCTGGTAGACATTGGTTATGTTAATTAAAACTATCCATATCTGACGCCTTTGGACAAGTGTTACAATTCCCCTGAAGTAGCTGCCTTCTGTGCATGCAGAATAATAAGGCTACTATTTAGAAAATAAGGCTAAGTGTGAGATAATTGGTCAAATGTCTTGGGTGGTTTAATTATATTCCCAACAGATGGTTAAGATGCATTGAGAAATTGGGCAGATTACCGATTAACCTAAGCTGATCACTTTAAATATTACGGTTTTCTTTCTGTGCACTCAATTAGAGCAAATAGAGCAAAGTCCCATGAATGAGCAACTTTGCTGACTAAGAGAAAGCAATAATTGTTCTAGACTTATAACAACACTTCTTTAAACTCACCTTTTAATTTTTATTCAATTTCTTATTACACAGTTTCCCTCTTTGGTCCACAACACCAGTAATACAAAGGTGAATTCATTAGGGACTAGTTCATTGTTTTGAGATTGTGACAACTATAGTCCCTGTTTTAAAGTGCCCAAGTAACGCCCAACTTAGTTTCCCCCCCCCCTAGCAGGGGCCCAGTTAGTATCCACTTGTTTAACTCTCCTCTCTCTCCCTCCACAGCCCAGGTACCTGATGACGAACAGTTTGTCCCAGATTTCCAGTCGGATAGCTGTGAGTACTTGAGATGTATTATTTATACCAGGCTGGGATGTGGGACCGGTGGGATCCAGCCAGAGCCGTGTGTCTTCTGGATCTAGGTATCCATGCTGTTTTGAATCTCAGCCAACTTTGTCAAACGTCTGAGTATTCTGCAGACGTCAGAGACTGTGTCAAGTGCCCCCAAGCACACAATGTAGCTAGATCTGATCTTGGGACTATTGCTGTGCTTGACAACCTAGGCCTGCAGGATTAAACTGCTTCACTGAACGAGCCATTTGCCCTCAAAGTTTTACTCAGTTTGCTCTTGAAGTCTTTATTCTGCTACATTGATTGGGTTCATCATCTTTAAGATAACAACCCCTGACAAGATCTTGCTTGCTTGCCTTTTCTTTCTTGCTTTCATTCTGCCAGGTCCTGACTTCATTCTTTCCCTCAAACAACCCCCTTTCCTCTGGGAATAGACCCCCCTCCCATTTTTTGGGGGTGTTATCAGGCGATTGGCATGGGGCATCACATGAGCCAAGCTCATCTGATTTCACACTTTCATGCACTCACACTCAGCTTCTGGAATGGGTCTACCCACCTCTATCCAAAAGAGTCCGTCCAGTCTTTCTCCCACCTCCTCTCCTAGAGTTTCTGTACAGCTCCACTTTCTCCCATTTGTCTGCAGTGTACAGAGCCTTTATATGGCAGCCAAGGGAAATATTTGAGTTATGTTCAATGGAGTGTATTTTATAGTTTGTTTTTGTCTGTGGCAGCAGAGACAGGACGTGGTTGCTCAGGCTTTGTTAGTGTATGGATCCTGATCTACATGGTAGCCTAGCGTGTTCTAATCTAATGATCGCTAAGCTGAGATGTTGCACTATATTATTGAGGTTGATGCAGTCACATCACGTGTGTTTAGATAGGGAGGCCCATGCTAGGGTGTGTGTAGTAGACTGTAGGACGACAGTTTGTTCACTGTGGTTTCTGCAGTATAGTTCTTGACATAGCTGTGCGTTTGTAAGCGTGCAGGATAATGAGTGTGCGTGCGGGATAATGTGTGCGTATGTGATTGGCAGCAACCCCTTTAGCCAGGCAGGGGGCCAGACTCTCACAGGCCTTCTATTCACCAGCTCCATGTGGCCCCTGCCGTGCCTGCAATCATCCGGCCGTCACATGGCAGCCAATGCGCTGCACACACATTCCTCCTGCATTGTACTGTACTGAGCCTTGCCCTCCCATCATCTCGACCCCCTGTCTAGAAGTGGGGGGAAAGTGCCCTAATCTCCCATTTTCCATCCATTATACAGTCTTTCTCTCCTGATGCATTACTGCATGTTGCCCTGCTCTGGGCTTCTATAGCATGCAAATGCAGGGAGTTGGGCTCATGTGCCTATTGTTTCCCTCGCTCCTGTCCCTGGTCCATCAGACCCAGGTTTAGGGTGATGCATCCAGCTCCTGATACTCCTCTCGCCCGGGTATCCAGTTTCACTACCCCATTATGTGGCGCCGGAAATGGGAGCCGATGTGAGACTGGAGATCTAGTGGGCTAATGGTTACAGTGAGGGGAGGAAAATCATTGAGTTACGGCCACACTGATTCATGGGTATTGACTGGGACTGCATCCCAAATGGCTCTATGGGCCCTGGTCAAAAGTAGTGCACTGAATAGGGTGCCATTTGGGACAAAGTGTGGGTAAATACTACAGTATATAATTTACAAATACCCTGCCCATTCCCCTCCTCCATATCGCAGTTTGTGCCACCCATAAGTGAGAAACCTACATGCCAAGTATAAACCAAATATTGTGTTTCCTACAGGTTATAGAAAGAGCAGAAGCGCTGTACTATCCATTCAGACCCCAGTCCTACCTACTTACAGGTTACGGAAAATGTGCTCTTTTAGTATTTCTTCAGTTGGTTTCCTGAAGGAGAAATTCTCCACTTCCATGTCAAAGATAATAAAACAAAAACACTACATTTCTTACTATAGTTTATACTACAGTATTTATACTATAGTRAACTATAAATACTACAGTTCACTTAGTCTGCAAAAACACTACAGTGAATACTMATTTTTGTACCATAGTACTTTTTTTATGTGGGGTCAGCTGTCATTAACATGTGACAAATGGTTAAGTGGCTCACAGTGCTGGTGGAAGGGAGAAGACAAGACACTGTCCAATGTCCATACCATTGAAAATGATCAACGAGGATATTGAATAAGCACTGATTATCTTCACTGTTTATGGGTTGAATTAGCTATAGCAGTGTTTGATGTGTTGCCCCTCGTCCTCTTTCTCTCCTCAGTGATGTTTCATGGCCCCCCACAAACCAAGATTAAACGGGAACTGAGTCCTTCCAAAGAGCTTTCTCCTTGTAGCCAGGACAGGAGTCTCATGCCATACGGAGAGAAGTGCCTTTACAGCTACAGGTGTGGACCGTTTATATATATATATATATATATACACTGCTCAAAAAAATAAAGGGAACACTAAAATAACACATCCTAGATCTGAATGAATGAAATATTCTTATTAAATACTGTTTTCTTTACATAGTTGAATGTGCTGACAACAAAATCACACAAATTATCAATGGAAATCAAATTTATCAACCCATGGAGGTCTGGATTTGGCGTCACACTCAAAATTAAAGTGGAAAACCACACTACAGGCTGATCCAACTTTGATGTAATGTCCTTAAAACAAGTCAAAATGAGGCTCAGTAGTGTGTGGGGTCTCCACGTGCCTGTATGACCTCCYTACAACGCCTGGGCATGCTCCTGATGAGGTGGCGGATGGTCTCCTGAGGCATCTCCTCCCAGACCTGGACTAAAGCATCCGCCAACTCCTGGACAGTCTGTGGTGCAACGTGGCGTTGGTGGATGGAGCGAGACATGATGTCCCAGATGTGCTCAATTGGATTCAGGTCTGGGGAACGGGCGGGCCAGTCCATAGCATCAATGCCTTCCTCTTGCAGGATCTGCTGACACACTCCAGCCACATAAGGTCTAGCATTGTCTTGCATTAGGAGGAACCCAGGGCCAACCGCACCAGCAAGTGGTCTCACAAGGGGGTCTGAGGATCTCATCTCGGTAACCTAATGGCAGTCAGGCTACCTCTGGCGAGCACATGGAGGGCTGTGCGGCCCCCCAAAGAAATGCCCACCCCACACCATGACTGACCCACCGCCAAACGGTCATGCTGGAGGATGTTGCAGGCAGCAGAAGGTTCTCCACGGCGTCTCCAGACTCTGTCACATGTGCACAAGTGAACCTGCTTTCATCTGTGAAGAGCACAGCGGCCCAGTGGCGAAATTGCCAATCTTGGTGTTCTCTGGCAAATCCAAACGTCCTGCACGGTGTTGGGCTGTAAGCACAACCCCCACCTGTGGACGTCGGGCCTCATACCACCCTCATGGAGTCTGTTTCTGACCGTTGAGCAGACACATGCACATTTGTGGCCTGCTGGAGGTCATTTTGCAGGGCTCTGGCAGTGCCTCCTCCTGCTCAAAGGCGGAGGTAGCGGTCCTGCTGCTGGGTTGTTGCCCTCCTACGGCCTCCTCCACGTCTCCTGATGTACTGGCCTGTCTCCTGGTAGCGCCTCCATGCTCTGGACACTACGCTGACAGACACAGCAAACCTTCTTGCCACAGCTCGCATTGATGTGCCATCCTGGATGAGCTGCACTACCCTGAGCCACTTGTGTGGGTTGTAGACTCCGTCTCATGCTACCACTAGAGTGAAAGCACCGCCAGCATTCAAAAGTGACCAAAACATCAGCCAGGAAGCATAGGAACTGAGAAGTGGTCTGTGGTCACTACCTGCAGAACCACTCTTTTATTGCGTAATTGCCTATAATTTCCACCTGTTGTCTATTCCATTTGCACAACACACACAGCATGTGAAATTTATAGTCAATCAGTTGTGCTTCCTAAGTGGACCAGTTTGATTTCACAGAAGTGTGATTGACTTGAGTTACATTGTGTTGTTTAAGTGTTCCCTTATTTTTTTTGAGCACGTGTGTATGTGATATATATATATATATATAATATATATATATATATATATAACTTTATATATATATATATATATACTTTATATAGCCTTTCCCCACACCAACAAGACAAGAGTCCAGGATTATCACCATGCTGACCCGAGCCCTCTGTCTGTCTTTGTCTGTATCTCCTTCCCTCCACAGTGCCTATGAGAGGAAACCCGGTTTGGCCTACAAGCCATTGACCCCTCCCTCTACACCTGTGTCACTGTGCAGCTCTACCAACACCCCAGGGACACACCCACTCAGTGAGCAGACTCCTCCCCCTCAAATACCCAATCAGAACCAGGTGCTTGGGCCACATCCACTGCAGCATGGGCAGCCTGGCAACCAAGCAGTCGGCTCCGCCCACAGCCAGCAGAGGCCGCTCTCACTCCACAGCCAGAGCCCGCCCTTCGCAGTGCCCTGCCCACCCTCACACCTCAGTCAGGATGGTAACTACAGCCCTGAGCACAGGTGAGTGGTCCTGTCATGCTGTGCTGCAACAACTCACTAGGGTTGAGTGGCGGGAACCCGGTTACTGAGATTTACTGGGCTTCACCGCCCAAAACCACTCCCTTTTCCCGGGATAAATAACTGAAACCAGTGAATTATATCTGGCTTCCCTACTGCCTCTGCATGATGAATCGCTTCCCTACTGATGAATCTGGCTTCCCTACTGCCTCTGCATGATGAATCGCCAACGCTCAGGGTGGGGACAGACCTCAGGGTGGGGACAGATACCCACCTGAGTATGGAGTGCAGTTCACAATGCATGTAGACCTACAATATCATCTCATCATGGTAACTTTCTTTCTTGTGACAGGTAGGCTTACATTTTCTGCAGCATAGTCTATGCTACAGTAATATAAAGACTGKCTGTGTCTAATTTACCCATCTCCATCTGGCTTTTGGGTCATGTTTTTTAATTGTAAAGATATACCGTATCAGTCATAAGTTTGGACACCTCATTCAGTGGTTTCTTTTCTTTTTACTATTTTCTACGTTGTAGAATAATAGTGAAGACATCAAAACTATGAAATAACACACATGGAATCATGTAGTAACCAAAAGTGTTAAACAAATAAATATTTTAGATTCTTCAAAGTAGCCACCCTTTGCCATGATGACTGCCAACACAAAGCTTTCTCTCAACCAGCTTCACCTAGAATGCTTTTCCAACAGCCTTGGAGTTACATTTAACATTTACATTTAAGTCATTTAGCTGACGCTCTTATCCAGAGCGACTTACAAATTGGAAAGTTCATACATATTCATCCTGGTCCCCCCGTGGGGAATGAACCCACAACCCTGGCGTTGCAAGCGCCATGCTCTACCAACTGAGCCACACGGGACCACGTGTTCCCACATGCTGAGCACTTGTTGGCTGCTTTTCCAGCACTCTGCGGTCCAACTCATCCCAAACCGGGCCTGTATATAGCCACGCTATTGTTATGTAATCTTATTGTTACTTTTTATTTTGCAAATATTCGTAACTCTATTTCTTGAACTGCATTATTGGTTAAGGGCTTGTAAGTAAGCATTTCACAGTAAGGTCTACACCTGTTGTATGTGGCGCATGTGATACAAAATTTGATTTGATATGCTTTTGAATGACACTTCTGTTGTTTTTTTTGAAATACCGGGTTACCCTGGAAAAAGGTGATTTATTGCCCCTGGTAAATATTCCGAATATGGAGATTAAACATCCAACATTGACCAACCGGTGAAGAACTCCATCCATGTGTTTACTAACATGTAAACTAATGAGCGTGTGTGTATATCTCTACTCTGTTGACTGCTCTAAATGTACACACCCATCTATCTCAAGGAGACATGAGCTCACATGTTTCCATTGCCCTGTGAGACACAATGTGCCATTTAAACGCCAAGCTCAGTGGAGAGTGTCAGGCCTTGTGACCTTTCACTAATGCTGACTTTAGGGGTGGGGAAGTGCACTTATGATGAGGAAGGTCCACGGGTTGCAGGTCACTGGTAGCGTGACAGACTCCTCTTTTGGAGATTGTCTAAACCAGACCCCCGTGAGAATRACCCTCGTCCCCTTACACACCACCTGTGACAGGACTCCTGGTCGGATGTGTTGGAACGCAGGGCATGTCATCACCAGCCAGTAATGTGGAACCAATGTGCAGCCAGAAGCCATTGGCCGTGTCTCTGTGGTGTCCAGGCCAATGAGCTCCGTCTAGAAAAGGGAGTCTTACTGTCACTGGAGAATCTTTTTATATCTGCTAGCTAGTGACACCTGCCCCCAACATCTCATTTACAGCGTGTATTCACTGGCTTGATTGCAATAAGTGAGCCAATTTGGCTCCTGAGTGGATTGTGTGTCCTGCGTCTTGGTCTAAAGCTGGATTCTCAACAGTTCATCAATAGTTCAAGAGACTCACTCTCTTACACTGTGTTTAAAAACAGTTTAATCACCAACAGTTTTCATTCACTATAAATCAGTTTTAAGCAATGGTTTATCAATAACCATGAGTAGTTCATTTGAATATTTTAAACTTTCATTCAATCTCTGTTCAGTTTTTTTTTTCTATATCAACAGCTTTCATTAATAATCACCATCCAACCACCCTCTCCCATGTCTTCCTCCACCCCAGGTTCCAGAGGCAGATGTCGGAGCCGTGTCTCCCCTTCCCTCCCTCTGAGAGCCAGGCTCGCCCCCAGTTCCTGGCCCAGCAGCAGGCCCCCAGCCACAGCACCCTGCCCAGGGATGGGAGGCCTCCCTACCACCGCCAGATGTCTGAGCCCCTGGTCCCTGGTCTACATGGCTTCAAGCAAGAGCTGCTGGACCCCCGCTACACCGAGGAGGGTGTCCCCTCCATGGGCTCTCAGGCTGCCTTCCACCCCATGGCCATCAAGCAGGAGCCCCGGGACTTCTGCTTCGACTCTGGTGAGTGGCCGGCTACCTCCAGGCTGCTCTGGCTCGGTCTGACCCAAGGCGGCTTGGGTCATAAGTTGTAGCTGACCCACAGGGTTCTCGTCGGGTTGAGGGTGTGAGTCTTGAGCACTCCTCTCAATGTATTAGGTTGGTGTAAGCACAAGTTTCCACCCTATTTCTTCCACCAGTCCTTTCCTTCCATAAAAGGACATGCGTATTTAGGAAAGGAGGATGGGTAAGCCGGACACAACCTTGGGGCTCTCTGATGATGGTTGCTGTCCTGGGAGAGTTAGTTAAAACCACTCTTGCCTTGCACAGCGCTGTGTCAACACTCATAACACACATGCCCGCGTGGCTCTTAAATCACTCTGCTCTCTGACCCTCAGGCCAGTAAACATGAATCTCTGAGCCCGGCTTAAGGCTCTGCCAAAAGGTAAATAGGTCCGTCATCCYGGCCAGGTTCAAGGAAATACTTCACTAGTATAGGGCTACCTAGGATAGATTTGGGTCGCTACGCTGTGTTTACAGAGGGAGCTAGTATGCRAGTATGAACTTTACTACCATTACATTGAAATTATTTCAAATTACGTATGCAGATTGACTTGCCAGATGCAGTTGTCTCCCATCCCAAAAGTCTTAGCTACACAATCCAACACTATTTACCTATAGGTAAGGTGGCAAAATAAGAACAATTCTGGGTAACACCCCAGCTGTTGTCCCTCTTCTGCCACCAATGCCCACCTCTCCTTCCTTCCCTCTGCCCAGGCCAGCTTTCCACTGTCCCCCTCTCATTCTCCCTTTCAGCTTTGATTGAGAGGTCAGTGACGTAATGCTAAGCTTCTTACAGCCTATAAATACGTACATCAACAAAGGCTCACTGGCCCAGCCTCTGTCTCCCTCTCTCTCTCTCTCTGTGGATGATTTGTGTATATAGGCATAGCCCATACGCTCATACTTAAACAGGTGCTGGGCTAATAAAGAATACTAGTAAAGAACAAGAAGGCCCGTACACTGTTAAAGCTCCCAATTCACTGCTTTTGACAATGATCCAAAACGGCTCTTCGTCAGGTCAAAACAGTGTCTACATCCCAAAATATACACATTTCACCTCGCATAACCATTATGGACATGACACATGGTGGGTGGAAAAACAAATGGATAAGCCACCATGGAGACCTATTGTGACCTCCATTGACTGAAAATATTCCTGCTTTTGTAGATTTTCTTTCTATAATGTGCATTTTAAACAAGTTTATAAAAAAGAAAATTGACATTCAGATTGAGGGAGGGGTGTGTCTTTAGCATGGACCTATACAGGAATTCCCAGTTGTGGAGACAGCTCCCCCCCCATACCCCTAAAAAAGAGCCTCCCCATCAGCCAATAGTCGCATATGCAGCATATGTAGTACAGTGACCATGACAAACAAGCCGACTATCTGGATGAGCGTTTCAGACAGCGGGATTACCCAGAGGAATGGCTGCGCGACGCAAGGGAACATTATGGAAATATGACCCAGGATGACAGCCTCACACACCCAATCCTCCCCACTTGGTAAACCGTTCGACCACATCAAAACACTGGCACATCGAGCACTGATCCACAACTGGAAAAGACGTTTAAAGAGCCCCCGCGGGTAGTCTTCAGACGCGCCCCCAACATCAGGTCTTCCACCAGCACTACGTACTACCTTTTCTACACCATGTGCAGTAACTATAGAGGTGGCGGATGTACCCAGTGTAACTTTACCAACAAATGCACAATGTTCAATCACCCGATTACGGGCAAGGCTATTAAGATTAAGGGCATCATTACGTGTTCCACAAATGTGATATACCTGATCAGGTATATCTGTGGTCTATGCTATGTAGGAAAAATTAAGAGTAATATCAGGAGTCAGGACCTTGACGAACCCTGTGGCTGCGTATTTCATGGAGGCTCGTCACAACATTCGCTCTCTGAGATACATAGGTATCAAACATGTTAAGACTCCTAGGTGGGGGGGAGATACCGATAACCAATTATTGAGAAGAGAATTTTATTGCATTTACTGTGTACCATTTCTCCTAGAGGTCTGAACCAAGACCATTTCTTACATGATTTGTGTTGCCTTCCAGGTCACCTACCTGGTCATTTTGTAAATGTATTTATTTTCTGGAACTACATGTACCCATCTCATTGATCTCAATATATGGGCATGGCCACCATCATAGGGCTCTCCTGGTTGGGACAGCTCACCAGATAATGGATGTCGGAAATTGCACTGTATTCCCAATCTAGTGCATTTCTTTTGGGTTCTGGTCAAAATTGGTGCATTATATATGGAATCCGTGCCATCTAAGACAACCAATGTGTTGCAATTGGATAGAGCATATTATGCTGTAGCAGGCTCAAACTTGAGTTGACAGTACTAGATTAAACTTTTTTTATTTTATTTTTTTATTTCACCTTTATTTAACCAGGTAGGCAAGTTGAGAACAAGTTCTCATTTACAACTGCGACCTGGCCAAGATAAAGCAAAGCAGTTCGACACATATAACAGAGTTCCACATGGAGTAAAACAAACATACAGTAGTCTATATACAATGTGAGCAAATGAGGTGAGAAGGGAGGTAAAGGCAATAAATAGGCCATGGTGGCAAAGTAAATACAATATAGCAATTAAAACACTGGAAGGGTACATTTGACAGATGAGTGTGCAAAGTAGAAATACTGGGGTGCAAAGGAGCTAAATAAATAAATACAGTAGGGGAAGAGGTAGTTTGGGCTATTTATAGATGGGCTATACAGGTGCAGTGATCTGTGAGCTGCTCTGACAGCTGGTGCTTAAAGCTAGTGAGGGAGATAAGTGTTTCCAGTTTCAGATTTTTGTAGTTCGTTCCAGTCATTGGCAGCAGAGAACTGGAAGGAGAGGCGGCCAAAGGAGGAATTGGCTTCGGGGGTGACAAGTGAGATATACCTGCTGGAACGCGTGCTGGTATGGTGACCAGCGAGCAGAGGCGGGACTTTACCTAGCAGGGTCTTGTAGATGACCTGAAGCCAGTGGGTTTGGCGACGAGTATGAAGCGAGGGCCAGCCAACGAGAGCGTACAGGTCGCAGTGGTGGGTAGTATATTGGGCTTTGGTGTCAAAACAGATGGCACTGTGATAGACTGCATCCAATTTGCTGAGTAGAGTGTTGGAGGCTATTTTGTAAATGACATCGCCGAAGTCGAGGATCGGTAAGATGGTCAGTTTTACGAGGGTATGTTTGGCAGCATGGGTGAAGGATGCTTTGTTGTGAAATAGGAAGCCAATTCTAGATTTAATTTTGGATTGGAGATGTTTTATGTGAGTCTGGAAGGAGAGTTTACAGTCTAATCAGACACCTAGAATATGTGGACAACTACAAATACCTAAGTCAGAACCGTCCAGAGTAATGATGCTGGACGGGCGGGCAGGTGCAGGCAGCGATTGGTTGAAGAGCATGCATTTAGTTTTACTTGTATTTAAGAGCAGTTGGTGGCCACGGAAGGAGAGTTGTATGGCATTGGAGCTCGTCTGGAGGTTAGTTAACAGTGTCCAAAGGGCCAGAAGTATACAGAATGGTGTCGTCTGTGTAGAGGTGGATCAGAGACTCACCAGCAGCAAGAGCGACATCATTGATGTATACAGAGAAGATAGTCGGCCCAAGAATTGAACCCTGTGGCACCACCATAGAGACTGCCGGAGGCCCAGACAACAGGCCCTCCGATTTGACACACTGAACTCTATCAGAGAAGTAGTTGGTGAACCAGGCGAGGCAATCATTTGAGAAACCAAGGCTATCGAGTCTGCCGATGAGGATGTGGCGATTGACAGAGTCGAAAGCCTTGGCCAGGTCAATGAATACGGCTGCACAGTATTGTTTCTTATCGATGGCGGTTAAGATATCGTTTAGGACCTTGAGCGTGGCTGAGGTGCACCCATGACCAGCTCTGAAACCACATTGCATAGTGGAGAAGGTACGGTGGGATTCGAAATGGTCGGTGATCTGTTTGTTAACTTGGTTTTCGAAGACCTTAGAAAGGCAGGGTAGGATAGATATAGGTCTGTAGCAGTTTGGGTCAAGAGTGTCCCCCCCTTTGAAGAGGGGGATGACCGCAGCTGCTTTCCAATCTTTGGGAATCTGACGACACGAAAGAGGTTGAACAGGCTAGTAATAGTGGTTGCAACAATTTCGGCAGATAATTTTAGAAAGAAAGGGTCCAGATTGTCTAGCCCGACTGATTTGTGGGGGTCCAGATTTTGCAGCTCTTTCAGAACATCAGCTGACCTGATTTGGGAGAAGGAGAAATGTGGAAGAGTTGGGCGAGTTGCTGTGGGGGGTGCAGTGCTGTTGACCGGGGTAGGGGTAGCCAGGTGGAAGCATGGCCAGCCGTAGAAAAATGCTTATTGAAATTCTCAATTATAGTGGATTTATCGGTGGTGACAGAGTTTCCTATCACGCTTTGTAGAAATGGCCCTGAAGTGTAATAAAGATCATCTGCTCCGCAGAGGACAGTAAATGTAGGGACACTTCACTTCCGCCACAGTAGTTAAAGGGGGCGGGGCTTGATTGTCGTGATTTAATATCTGAAAGCCCAACCCGTCCTAATGCCCCTGGGTAATCCTATTTGGGAGCTCAGTGGACATGCGAGGCCTGTTGCGTGCTGCGTAGTGTGCTCTGATCAGGGCTTAGCCCGCTCCAACAGATGTGGTGGGATAGCTAGTGGACATTTACAGCCCAGCTGTTTGGTTGCTAGGTCAAAGCCAGTTGTGTAAGAGGAGGAAGTGCTGCAGCAGCAGGTAGAACAGTAAAGTAAAGCTTTTTTTCCCACACTGTTCATCCTCATGTCACCAACCACGTGAATGGGTGAGACCACAAATGCAACTTGAATAGTTTGCGCCACAATTCGAACAGAAACCGAACATATCCCAGCGACACACATATATACAAGCAGTATCCATTTACTGTAAGAGCTCCCTTTACTAGTAAATATGTATAATCTCTCTTTACTAGCCTGCGACCAGGACAGCGGCCAAATATACTCATGGCAGAGGTTTTTGTTGTTTAGTGTGTGTGTATGGGAATGGAAAGAGGCAGTCAGTGTAACCTGTCTTCTCCCCTATCTCTCTGTTACAGAAGTGCCTATCTGTCAGTCTACATTTGGAAGAGCAGGGACCTTCTACCAAAACAACCATGAAAGTAAGTTATTGTAACCGTTCTCCCGTCTTAGCAGAGGAGGGTTTCAAGTTTATTTAACATGTGATAAAAGCATTGTAAATCGTATTTATTAGAGCGCTTGCAATAAAAACATTACTAGGAAGGTGTGTGTGAATAGCAGCTAATAAAACAAGGGAAACTCTCTCAAAGCTTTGGTAGCCGTTGACCCTGTTGGGACATATTTCCCTGTTGAAAAGTGCTGCATGGTTGGGTAATAGGGCAGGCTGGATGGTAGAGCTCAACATTAGAATGATGTCTCTCGGGATGTTGCATCTATCAACGAGTCCTGTTTAGGTTTTCACTATGTGAGCATTTCAACACAGCTCCGCAGCACTGCATGATATTAGCTCAACAGAATTTTCCACTCTTGGGAGGCTGCCCGGCTATATTGCTTTGTGAGCAGTTTAGTCCCCCTAGAACATTAGTAGCTGGCCTCCACAGCAAAATGGAGGCCGTATTCCCACGCCCTAGCTAATATCTCTCTCATATTACAGGTTTCTCCTTCAGAGAGCTTCACCTGTACTATGACGATACCTGTGTGGTTCCTGACAGACTTGAAGGTAAAAAAATATATACTTTCACACCCCTGGATCCTGTCCTTGGGCAAGAGCCTTTTGCTGGCCTGTTCTTCTGGATGCGAGAGCCTTTTGCTGGCCTGTTCTTCTGGATGCGAGAGCCTTTTGCTGGCCTGTTCTTCTGGATGCGAGAGCCTTTTGCTGGCCTGTTCTTCTGGATGCGAGAGCCTTTTGTGCAGCATGAGCTTCATTCCACCCTGGGGGGGGCTTTACACTCAGCACATGGAGGACTCTCTCTGTTCCACTGCTGGCAGCATTTGAAAGGACAGGATTTATTAGGATGTCTGCATCACTGACTAAAGAAGAACTGTAGAAAGTCTCCTTTGAGCAGCTGAGATGACAGGCAGGTGTAAAATGAGCAGCCTGCTCCACTTCACTGTCTCACCAGCCTGTAGCTGCCTGGGGTGGAGTAGAGTTCTCACAGATACATATCTTCCCCCTCTTCACAGGGAAGGTCAAGCAAGAGCCCTCAGTGTACCGTGACTGCCCTCCATACCAGCGTCGCGGTTCTCTGCAGCTCTGGCAGTTCCTGGTCACCCTATTGGACGACCCGGCCAACGGTCACTTCATCGCCTGGACAGGCCGGGGCATGGAGTTCAAACTCATAGAGCCTGAAGAGGTCCGTTGGGAAGATGTTTTGTTTAAATCTGATTTTTATTGTAATGTTACATTGATAAACATGGGCGATTTTTTATTTTTTTTATTTTTGAGAGCTAATCTTCTACAATGACTTAAGAGGTCTGGTCTGTGCCCTGGTCCTAGTAATAGTTCAGACTATTAAAAGCTAGCGTACTCAACTTTTTTAGTCTTTTTTTAGATGTTCAATCAGGCATTGTGACTGACAGTATTTTCTGTCTTGTCTTCAGGTGGCTCGCCGCTGGGGCATCCAGAAGAACAGGCCAGCCATGAACTATGACAAGCTGAGTCGTTCTCTGCGCTACTACTACGAGAAGGGCATCATGCAGAAGGTAAAGGCAGGTTCACCCTTTCTATCCTTCCCCATTTCTACTTAGCAACAGCATTAAGCTGCCTTTGGAGCAAGCTAGCTATTGGCTTACTTGAATAAACCTTGGGGGGTGATGCTGCAGTTCCGCAGGGTCTAACCATAGTTACGTATAATATGTTAACTATTGTGTTATATTTAATTCTGTGGGTCAAACTAACTTGTTCTCCTCTGATTGGTCTATTGCAGGTGGCTGGTGAAAGGTACGTGTACAAGTTTGTGTGTGACCCTGAGGCCCTGTTCTCCATGGCCTTCCCTGACAACCAAAGGCCCAACCTGAAGGCCGACCCAGACAGTCTGCCCTGCGGTCAGGTAGACGACGACACCCTGCCTCTCACCCACTACGACAAGAACGCCCCTTACCTGGTGGACTCTGGGGAGCAGTGTGTAGGAGGCCTACCCTTCCCTGACGGCTAYGGCTACTGACACGTACTTCCCCTACTACTAAACCCGACCCAGAGATCAAACGGCTGAGGCTGAGCAAAAAACTATCAAACCCGAAACCTCCCTCTCCTCTTACCGCTAAATTACTCCTCCGATCTTACAGATTAATTTAACCCTCCCTCCCCCTGAAAACGACTGAGGAGAAACCTGCACCAACCACCTCCTCTGGCATCATCTACTGTACCAAGAGAGGGGGGCCGTGGAAGTGCGGAATGGACTCCAGTAGTTCCGCCGACTTAAGGCGAGGTGGCGTTGTTGTTGCAATGGAGACCGAGAGGACGTGATGGAGGGCCAGGGGCTGCATTATGATGACAACATGCCGGAGGACTGTCAGATAGGTCTCTGCGCAGACTGCAAGAATTGTAACAATTCTGATTGACAATCTGCTTTTTCTAAGAGTATAATAAGTATCTTAAAAGTTAATTCTGACAAAATATATAAATGCAGCACTATTCTATAGTTGCCTTTTTCGTCCCCCATAATTATATATTTTCTGCCACATATGAACAATAAGATCTGTGTAAGCAAGGACTTTAATTTGCAAAAAACTCCAGACCTATTTGTTTCTGTAGGCTTAAAGGTTAGTCTAGAAATGTCTGTTTAGTATGCTGGCTTTTCTACAGTTGGTTAAAGATTTAGACCTAGTAGTGCTCTAACCCACTGGGACATTCTATGGTTTCAGATTAGATGGATTCCTCCAACCAGAGGCCTACGTTTTGTTTGTTTAATGCCGGCCTGGCTGTGTTTTTATCCAGTGTAATTATTTAATGTTTGTTCTGCTGGGTTACCTGTGAGTGCCCTACTAGCGTGAAGCTCCAGGCTGAGCTGTGGCCACATCTGAAATGACACTATTCACTATATATAGAGCACTACTTTACAAAGCCCACCAGTCTATGGTCAAAAGAATTGCAGTATAAAGGAAATGGGGTGAATGTTGGATGCGGACTCTGGGCCACCAGACATTCTCCGTTATAGTGACACTCCACACCATTTCTTTTTTTCATAAACTCACTCCTTATATTGCCTCAGTTGTAACTGACTAATCAGGACTCCACCTTAAAATAAAAAAAACTAGGCCCTGCAGGAATATTTTTAAAGAGATTTTGAATTAGAAATGCCTAAAGTTATTATTAAAAAGGTCAAATCTTAATTTATTTTATTTTATTGGGTGCTTGATGTTTCCTCAGCAGTGAGTGTACTATATTTCTGATGCACAAGGATGGCATTGTTCAGGACTTTGCATGCGAAGGGGTGAAATTCTACACCGTTCCCTGGACTCCTTTCTGCCAATCGCAGGTTGTCAACAAGAGACCTCTGCTTCTCTTTGCATGACGGTGTATTCAAACAAATAAACTGTCCACTAACATATCGCTTTACTCTACTCTGGACAAAGAAGCAGATTGTGAAACTTCTCTGCATTTTGTTCATGTTTTGTTTCTTAAATGGGGAAAAATACAAACTTATATAAATATATATTTTTGCTAAGTCTGCAACTGTTTTGATTTTACTGTATAAGCCTGTATAGTTCTGCCTATAACAACGTATGCATCTTTAAAAAAAAATTAAAATCAGGATCCCTGTGACTCGACTATTACTGCAGACAGTTTGCTTTAGAGGCTGTTTTTGGTGAATGAAAGGGTGAAGAACAAGAATATTGTCTTAATTATAAAGGGGTATTATGGCTGGGGTTCATACAGTGTGACTGCATCCCAAATGACACACTACTACCTATATAGTGAACTACTTTTTGACCGGAGCCCTATTGGCCCTGGTCAAAAGTATACTATATACATTGAGTTTACAAAACATTAAGAACACCTTCCTAATATTGAGTTTCACCCTCCACAAGGTGTCAAGTGTTCCACAGAAATACTGGCCCATGTTGACGCCAATGCTTCCCACAGTTGTGTCAAGTTGTCTGGATATCCTTTGGGCGGTGACCCATTCTTGCTACACACAGGAAACTGTTGATTGTGAAAAAGAACTAACGCTGCAGTTGACAAACCGGTGCGCCTGGCACCTACTATACCCCGTTCAAAGGCACTTCAATATTTTGTCTTGCCCATTCACCCACTGACTGGCACATACACAATCCATGTCTCAATTATTTAAAAAGGTTAAAGAAGGATTTTTAAGCCGTTTCTCCCCTTCACCGGGGCGGCAGGTAGCCTAGTGGTTAGAGCGTTGAACTTGTAACCGAAAGGTTGCTAGATCGAATCCCTGAGCTGACAAGGTAAAAACCTGTCGTTCTGCCCCTGAATAAGGCAGTTAACCCACTGTTCCTAGGCTGTCATTAAAAATAAGAATTTGTTCTTAACTGACTTAAGTTTAAAAAACAAATCTACACTGATTTTGAAGTGGATTTAACACGTGATATCAATAAGAGATCATAGTGGTCAGTCTGTCATGAGGTATTCATAATGTTTTGTACATTCAGTGTATAGTGAAAAGGGTGTCATTTCAGATGAAGAGATGTGTGTATCCACCTATAGTCTTTTTCCCTGACCTGACCAAGGGTTGTCTGCACTTGTATAGGCTTCACCTTCTCTCCCTCTTCACAATGTGTACCTTACTTACACTGAGTTTATAATGATCTGTACTGGGTACAATAAAATGTCCTTTCTGCTTCACTTCCTGTGGTCTGGTCTGTTGTGTCCTCATTCCCTTTCCTGTTCCCAGAGGCATCATGCCTATAGGGGGACAGGGGCATGTGGCCCCTCAGATTTGTCCTGTAAATACATTTTTTTGACGCTATCAATCAAGTTAGATGTACTATCTTAGCTGCCATGCCTGCTGGCAAGGTTGGTAGACTTTTGAAAATCAAGCAATAACAATGTACTGAATAAGACATTCCTTTCAATCTTTTATCCATATTTTGTTTCTTCAAAAGAATCACCAGTCAGGAAGAGACAGCAAATATGTTTTACATAGAATTAAGCATGATTATGGCTGTAGAGGGACAGGGGGTGTAGTCCCCCCTCTGCCCCCCACCCCACGTACTTTGTGCCCCCTCAGATTTTTGGGGTACATGACGCCCCTGCCTGTTTCCTCATCACTGACAGCCTGCATACCAAATGGCCCCCTACTTCCTATATAGTGCACTACTTTTGACCAGGGTTCTGGAAAAAGTAGTGCACTATATAGGAAATAGGGGGCCATTTGGTATGCAGACAGTCAGGAAAGGTAGTGCACTATATAGGAAGTAGGGGGCCATTTGGGACTCAAGCCACAGTCAGCTGATGTTCTGCACTGAAGGTCACTGTGCTCGGCTTTGCTAATTACTGACAAGTCACATGCCTTTTCTCTGTTTGATATTTCCTTTGTTAAAGATTACCCTTGACTCCCATTGCAACTGGTTGAGCAACACTGAAGAAAGAATATACCAGGACTCTGTGGAAAGCAGTGGCAATTGTTACTGGTTAAATAAGTAAAATGAATAAGGGCAGTGAGTTTGTTTGGCCCTTTTTTAGGCTGGCATGACGACATGTCAGAAGAATTCTTGAAAGTTGGAAGTGGTCATTTTATTTTTTCCTCAAGCAGGCTAGTTTTAACTCTGTGTAGTAAGACATTCCCTTAGCCTGTGCCTGTACAAGGACAAACAATAGCTGCTTTTCAGTGATTATGCAGTTTCATGAGTTGGTTTACAATACAGTCGTCTTGAAAATACCATATTTTTAAATACAGTACTAGCATATTCATGTCATATTTGTACATTTTACGTAGGGAAGTACGCAAAGAAACATGACGCAGGAAACACGTAAGCCTGACAAATTATGCAACAAAAAAGCAACCTGTGTATTAATAAATATTTAAAAAATTTCTATGAATTAAAGATTCATGCTTTCATGACAGTCGTGCAAAACCTCAACAAATAATTAATAATCTAGGATTACAGGAACCTGTTTAGGACAGGAGAAATGTACAGATAGTGGTTATTTTACTCATACTGGCTAAAACAGGGAAACGTAGTTCCTATGTTCTCGACAGAGACCAAGCACAAACTGTGCCCAGCTCTTTATTCTTTGTTAATCAAGGGCTCTTTAAAAGCGCAGAGTGTGTCAGGGCCAGAGAGGGGTTTGCCCTCCATTACTTGTCTGGCTCATCACTCTCTCCATCTCTCTCTCCCCATCGATTGGAAGAGCAGAGAAAAGAGTGCTTCTCATTGCTGTTAAAGGCCCTTTGGGGGTCCCAGAGGGACTCACATGGCCCTTCGATCAACTGCATCTAGGCAGCTAGTGGGGTTTGCTGATGAGCCCATTGTGTCTGCATCCCAAATGGCACGGAGTCTGCCTGCCCTGATGGTATGGAGCATCACTTAGCCATTAACTGATGTTTATTTAATCAACTCTGCTACACTGTAGGTGCTCGCCCCACTGTATGTTTCTGACTGAGTTCAAAATCTAGACACTGCACAGATGTTAGGTTATCAATCCATCGAGTTTCAATTATTAATTTTCACAGTTTTAAAGGAGAGAACCGACGATCTATATAACATACACTACATTCCGGTACACTAGCCTACATCTCTAAGCCACTATAGGGACTCGCAAAAGGAGACCAGGCCTACTTCATGTATATCGTGGAGACTAATTCACATGTAGCTTGTAATTCTTTCACAAAAACAATTCTCCAGTGTGAGGTAAAACAATACAAGATAGAAACCCTTTTTGTTTTCATGTAAAATGTATGAAATGTACAGGTTTGCTAAATGGTCCTAAACTATAGTACTCTGTTTGTGAACTACATCGGAAGAACAGTTGCACTTCTTTATGTAAAATAGATGAGTAGGGGGGATTGTTTTGGAACTTTCTTGGAAAACCTGCTTGCGAAGGTAGTTGACTATAATCAGTGCAGTGGTAGGCCTACTCAAAAGATAACACCACAGATTCTGTTTATTCTACACAGTAAATAAATACAATCTAGTTTATTTTCATAAATGTCTGACCAAAGTCTTATCAATGTACCTTCCAGTCATCTCTCTGTCTCTAATAATCTTCCCTCACCCTCACACCCTCTCTCTCGCTCAATCAGGTTTTAGCACTGATCCCGATTTGATGGGCTTGAGCCACTTACCGAGGACGCAGTGATCAGATTGAGGCTGATCAGATGTCACATCACTGTGGAAATGTCCAGTCTTAGAAAGCCACTTAACCTTCAGCCCACCCACTTCAATCCTCCCTGGAAATAATAGTGCAGGCCAAATAGCAGACCTGGGTTCAAATAGTATTTGAAATAATTTCCAACATCAACATACATTTGACCATACAGACAGCTAATTACTGCATCAAAATTGATCCCCTCTCTAAGAAACAAGATGTGGCAGACAGACAACTAATGCATATAGAGGTTTTAGTCCAGCACCACAGGGCCAGGACTCACTGTAGTTTGTTGCTTTCATGCAGTACGAGCGGTAGGAGACACCCTAACTCACAGTGGTTCCTGGTTTGTGAAGAAGAGGAATGTTTGATAGGAACATTTAGACAATGTTATAAATATGATGTAACACTAACAGGCAATTTCTCTTTTTGACATTAAAATACGTYACTTAAAAGCAATTGGGACAACACAATATATTTTCTTTGGGTTATCTACAGATTATTATTTCATGAAATACAACTAATGATGAAATGTGGTCTATTAAGGTCAATTAAAATACCAGTGAGTAGGATACAGGAACAGATATTGGGAAAACGCGAAAGGTGTCGATCCTCACGTTCACCCCTGATTAGACCCAATCCTGATCTCTCTCAAAGAGCTGTCACACTGCCCTTGATCCTCTGTATTACACAACAGACTTCACCTAGTGGACACACACACACACACACACACACACACACACACACACACACACACACACACACACACACACACACACACACACACACCTTGCGACGGAGAATGTATTGTACTACCACTTCATTGAACCTTAACAGCCCTCCAGTGGAAAAGCGATGTTACTACATCTACAAAGAGGGCTGTGGGCAGCAACACGTGCTAGCTGAAAAATAAGAAAATCGTGATTGAATGATGATCTATTAGGTAATTCAAAACTGTATTATACAATTAATACTCAGGACTGTAATTGGAAATGTGGATGTTTCATTGTGCAGATCTCAGTGCTAAAATCAACACCATCACCATGTGAGTAACAACGGACAGTGTTAGCTAACGTTAGCTAGCTAGCTAAATGTTTACCAGTTCATTATTTTAACCATAAGGACAAACATAAACCAGCCAACTAGCTGCATTTGATTAGCTAGCTATTAGCTAGGATCATAAAAATCGTGGTAAAAATTAATTAATATGTCTGTCAAAGAAACCGCCAGCTAGCTAGCCACTTTAAAAAGTGAAAGTGCTTCCGTTTTCCAGTTCTTACCATTTCCATACATGTTTTTGCTCATGAAATTCATAGCAAAGAAAAAAAGTTTCATAGCAAAGATGGTGGATAAATGAAGACAGTTCACACAGGCCGTTTACCATTGAAAAAAATGGTCAGTTCCGGTCTCCTTAACTGAGTGTGTCTCCCATAGACACCAAATGTAATAGCAGCTGGGTCTGGTTTACTTAGTTAATTGACTAAGTAGACCAGACCCAGCTGGTGAGGTGTCTTGCTTCCTCTCCCGTCTCTGATTCATAGCACACCTCACTTATTACGTTTCGGTGTCGAAGAACCTGATTGTCTGTCAAAATCAATCGACAGGTGGCGTGCACGTGCAATGTATTAAATAATCGCTTCACACCATATTTCCACTTCGACCAAGGTAAACTGACACAGGATAAATTGTCAATATTTATCGACAAACTAGTTGATATTCTTCGTTCCAATTATGTTTGTTAGCGCTATAAAGAATGTTGCTGCTTTTAATGTATTGCAAACACCTGTAAAAATAGTTTTTAGCTGCGTTAGGCTATATTTAGTAATGCCGTGGGGATGTTAGTTATTAAATGCTAGTTAATAACTAAATGACTAGTCATGTCCACATATATTCAAACCGCATCTATTAATTTATGGCCTTCGTCAAAGTGCATCAGCTCCATCTGATAGTTGGATGTATGTTTTTCAGAACATGTGGTATCCCTTCCCAATGCTCATGCCGTTGTCTCTGTCGCCGGAGCCACAGCGTCCATCAGATATTTCTCAAACGCCCTATGCATCAGGGATGATTCAGATGCATATGGTACCTTGTGACCAACGTTTCTTTCAAAATGCAATGAACGGGTTGGCTGGTAAGTCAGAGGGAAGTGCTTTTAAAGATGCAGTATGCAGAAATCGCGCCGCCATTTTCTGGTTGCAAAAATTATAATAGTTTGCCAAACTTCGTTTGTGACAAAACAAGTATTGGATAATCATTGTACTATACTAAACCGCTGTGAAATATATTTTAATTAAACCAAAAATATTGTATTTTCAGCTGTTTGAAACTGGTGAACAAGACAGAAAGTAAAATATGCAAAAATTAAAGTACAGATATAGAGCACAGAACAGATCTCTCACTTGACTTTCTTCCAATGAGAATGAAAGATTTATAACTCACATTTCTATGTGCATTTGGTCATGTCACCAAAAAATAACAAATTGCAGCTTTAAAACCACTGTTTAAAACCCCATCCTCCCAGTGGTGCAGCGGTCTAAAGGTTAGGGGAGGGTTTGCCCGGGGGCTTTCCTTGGCTAATCACACTCTAGTGACTCTTTGTGGCGGACCGGGCGCCTGCAAGCTGACTTCGGTAGTCAGTCGAAAGGTGTTTCCTTCGATACATTGGTGCGGTCGGCTTATGGGTGTTGAGCAGTGTTTTTTAAAAGCAGCGCGGCTTGTCCGGTCATGTTTCGACCTTCGCCTCTCCTGAGCCCATTGGGGAGTAGCAGCGATGAGACAAGATCGTAACTACCAAATGGATATCATGAAATTGCGGAGAAAAATGTTAAAATATTTTTTTTAATTAAGCATAAGAGGGATGCTTCCTCTTGCAACCCAAAACTCATAACCAATGGAATGCACTTTCACTTTTTAATTTGAGCTTTCCAAATTCATTACAAAATAATATTATGTCCAAACCATTTGTGTTCTCCCTCATTGCCTTGGGAAATGACATGCATTAATAATGTGCCTTTACCTCAATAGACCCTCCATCTTTGTCGATAGAGGACTGCAGGAAATTTCTTCTCAACAGGTATAGAGCATGTCTATTAGTCCCAGCACATTCTTTATGCTGTAATGTGAGAATCATGAACATGAAATAGTCTATTGTGCATCCCATTTCTCAACCCTTCTGCTGAAGTGTGCACTTGCACACACTCCCTTTCATGGATTTAATAATGGTTGAAATTCTGTCCAGCCAACACTTACACCAAGCCAATGCTTTTAAATTCAAGAATAGGAGTGTGCAAGTGCATACTTTGGGAGAGGTTTGGAGTATTGGGAAGCAACCTAGGTCTAACTCTGCATGTTACAGGTCTGTATTTGACCTGGTGAAAGTCACCCATTTCCTGGAGCTGACAGACCCCAAGCTGCTGGGTTGGTACTTATCTCTGCCTGTGGAGGACAGGAAGCTCATACAAGGTACAGTAGGGACCAGGGAAGGTTGTATAATAGACAAACAAAAACTCCCAATAGTGTCGTTATGGTTTTGCCATCAAATTACAAAACACTTGTATAGAATCCCTATCCAGGGCCACCAATTGACTGTAAAATATGAATCCTATTGACAGCCTACTTTCTGTAGTCTCAGTGAAAACTGAGCCACGTATTCATTGTCTTTCCCTTTCAACTTTCTGTTCCACAGAGGAAGGAGGACTCCATCGGTTTCTGCAGAGGCATCCGGCTCTGAATGTAGCCAGACAACTGGTTTATGTGAAACGTGAATTATGGCTCTGCTTGACTTTAACTGTTTTCTGTTGTAACCCTGGTTGAATTATCCTTGAGCACTGGCGTACCAGTGCTCATAGCATATGAACACATAAGCCATGTCAAAATGTTTAGAGTTAGAGGAAATGAGCTTTAAAACTGCAAAATTCTCTCAGCCTCATGGCAAAATGTGTAGATTAGCAGGAAATTAGCTTTTAAAACAGCAGGAAATTAGCTTTTAAAACAGCAAACTTTTCTTTCAGCCTCATGACGATGTGTAGAATATCATGAGATTAGTTATAAAAATGTACATTTTTCCTCTCTGCCCCATGGCAAAATGTGTAGAATTGCAGGAAATGTGCTTTAAAACGGCAGGTGTTTCTTTCTATCCCATGGCAAAATGTGTAGAATTACAATACATTTTTCTGAGAACATGGCCCCTTAAACCTTGCAGGGGGCCTTGTGAAACTGCGGTACACCACTGTCCCAGAAAAAGAACCTACATATCATAATTACATATACCTGTAAACTGTCTTTACTCTGTATATTAATAGTTGTATTATAATTTTATAACACTTTATATTTGATGTTACATTTTTTCTTTTGTGTACAGAACAGGTGAGAGGTTGCTGGAAACCGCCTGCTGTTACACAGACGATGTCTTCAAACCTAAACAAGTATGTTTTTTCTCCTGTCAATTCAGATAACTACATTTGTTGGTCACCAGGTGTGATTCTACAACCATTAGTTGACTAGAGGAAAAATAACAATTGTCATAAATTTTGCATGGTTTCTGCTGTTCTCAGATCCAGAAGGCCCACATTCTATGGTGTGATTCAGTGTCCCAACTGTGGAACCAGTTGTTCTTCAGGAGCTAAGATATGCCGACGCTGTAGCACACCTATCCAGAAGGAGATCCCGGCATGCCAGTCAGGTGTGGTTTAAAATCATAATTCAAAACATAGACTGTTATATTTGCTTTGTGTGGACAGATTTGTTATCTTGGAAGGAACATGCCCATTCATAGTCAGTCGTATACTAGTGCACAGTCAATGGGTAATATTAAATGTCTCTCATTCCACACTAGCAGTTAAGTAACAGTACTTTATGAATCCCACAGTTACATTGATTTCATCACCACAGCATAAGTTGTTTGCCTTTAGCTCTGTTTCTTTATTTTGATACAACCATGTTGTTGTCTTCCTCATAGAAGAGGAGAAAGAGTTAGGTCTTCTTCCCAACAACGTGAAGGAGGAGCTAAATCTGTTAAACTGTTCAGGGCACGGAGGAGTCCAGTCAGTCCAAGTCCACCACCAGGCGGAAGCAGGGGCAGTGCAGCAGTTCAGGGGATGTCAGCCTCAGTCCTTTACTACTACTACCTTCCCATCCACAACAGTGGACTGTCTGGTCAACCTTCAGGATAGCTTCCAGTCAGCCTGTGGTGATACCAGTGGCGGCCATATTGGAGCCACAGAGGATTCTCCAGGCCAACAGGAGGCGCACTTCTCCAAGGTCCAGCTGCTCTCTCAGCTGTGGGAGGAAGGGCGGTGGCAGGATGGCAACAACTGCAGTAGTGTGGGGGTATATAAGGATCCGTCTGCCCAGACTAGCTTCTCTCTGGATATGGAGCTGGAGATACAAAGCCAGAGAGGAATTAACAGGAGCCAGTCTTCCATCGAAAGCCAGGAAGGTGAGTCCATGGCCAACTCCATGTCCATGCATGACCAGATGGCAGACTTCCCCATTTTGTACCGGGAGACTCCTCCAGAGTACTACAGCTTCAACAGCACTAGGATGGACCGCACAGAGTGGAACGACACCAGCATCAACACCAGCCAGTTAGCGGAGCAGGACCGCGACGACTCACTATCACTCATGGCCACCATGGAGAGCACTGAGCAGCCTAGCAGACCAGTGGAGGTGGAGCCACCTGAAGCCAGTATGGTGTCTTCCTGCGCTGGAGACCGCAGCGAGCACTGTGATTGGACCTACGACAACTGCCCCGGCAACCTAGCAAATGAGGAAGAGGCCTCAAGATGCGAGCTAGAGAATAACAGTGTCGACTACCGGAGCCTCGTGAAAGAGGATGGGAGTATTCTTATGTATGAAGCAAGTAATGAGGGGACACCTGACTTAAACCTGACACCCCCACAAGGTCAAACCAAGAAGAACCAGTCCGGTTGGTCTAGAGAGAGTCTCAGTGCACCCCAAACCCTGAAGAAAGAGGAGCTGTCCATCTATGAGGAATCCTTCATGTCAATAAGCCCTGGTGGGGCAGCGGCGGCCGTCGTGACCACAACACAGCATGAGAACGGTATGTCTGCGTTCTCTCTAGTCAATCTGAACCAGACTTTTGATCTCTCGCCTTCACGGGTCACAGAAGCCAGACTGAGCACAGCCGACCATTCGACAAATACTTGGCCTGCCGTCGCTAAACATGATGTGTTGGTTGGTATTGACCACAGTCTAACAGGCTGCAACCAGAACACACAAACTCAGGGCACAGCTACAACTGACAAGTCTGTCATCACTGAAGTCCACATGGCAGACCTGGAGTATCTCACTGAGGTACAGTTAACGCTCCTCCTGTAATATTTATAGTCATTCAGATTTCCTTTTTACTGAAATACATTTCTTCAATATCTAAATGTCTTTAAGGAATTCATCAAGCTGAAATTTTCTCAAGAGGAGCTGAAAGAGCTGAAAGAGCAAATGACGAGGTATTTTAGACACTTAATTCTGTTATGTTATACGTCCACTTCAGATTTTTCTTAGAAAATCTCCATGGTTCTATTCTTCTATCTGCTGATGTGCTGACCATGGCTATGTCTGTTGCTGCCTGTATCAGCTCTGCAGGCGGTGTGAGTGTGAGAGATGGAAGAGGCTGCGACAATGCGGACCGTGGTGAATGTGACTGTGGCCAGCGTGCCACGCGGGCAGAGCTGAGCCTGCTGGCCCTGCAGTATGGGATGTGCCAAAGGCACTGCTGGAGACGCTACTACACCTCACCTGAGGGAGACCGTCTGTTCCAGGGGTAAGGGACAGGACAGGAGATATGACAGCTTGGCACCTTACAAAGTTGTGCAGAACTGTCATACATAATTTATGTCCAGGGTAAGGGACAGGAGACAGCAGGGCACCTCACAATTAAACTCATTGATTTATTCAATGAGTTTAAAATATCATTGGACATGTGTCTGTTAGTGTTATGTCTATCTGATCGTGCATCTCTCCTGTTGATCATTCAGTTAGGCACTATTATGGTCATGTAGCTGTTGAATACACTTGCCCTGTTATGGAAGCTCTAAAAAGCCTCTTAATTTAACATTTGTTTTTAGTCCAGGAAAGGCTTAATCTGGATCCAGGAAACCAACACTATATTATTCCTATGTTGACATTCCAGTATGTAAACTCAGCAAAAAGAACCGTCCCTTTTTCAGTACCCTGTCTTTGAAAGATAATTCGTAAAATCCAAATAACTTCACAGATCTTCATTGTAAAGGGTTTAAACACTGTTTCCCATGCTTGTTCAATGAACCATAAACAATGAACATGCACCTGTGGAACGGTCGTTAAGACACTAACAACTTACAGACGGTAGGCAATTAAGGTCACAGTTATGAAAACTTAGGACACTAAAGAGGTCTTTCTACTGACTCTGAAAAAAAACTGAAGAAATATGCCCAGGGTCCCTGCTCATCTGCGTGAACGTACCTTAGGCATGCTGCAAGGAGGCATGAGGACTGCAGATGTGACCAGGGCAATCAGACTGTCCGCAATAGGCTGAGAGAGGCTGGACTGAGGGCTTGTAGGTCTGTTGTAAGGCAGGTCCTCACCGGTAACATCGTCGCCTATGGGCACAAACCCACCGTCGCTGGACCAGACAGGACTGGCAAAAAGTCGCTGTTTTGTCTCACCCGGGGTGATGGTCGAATTCGCGTTTATCATCGAAGGAATGAGCGTTGCACCGAGGCCTGTACTCTGGAGCGGGATCGATTTGGAGGTGGAGGGTCCGTCATGTTCTGGGGTGGTGTCACAGCCCCAGAAGAGTGGAAGAGTGTGGTAACATCTCACAGCAATAACCGGCAAATCTGGTGCAGTCCATGAGGAGGAGATGCATTGCGGTACTTAATGCAGCTGGTGGCCACACCAGATACTGACTGTTACTTTTGATTTTGACTCCCCCTTTGTTCAGGGGCACATTATTCCATTTCTGTTAGTCACATGTCTGTGGAACTTGTTCAGTTTGTCTCGGGTTGTTGAATCTTATGTTCATACAAATATTTACCCATGTTAAGTTTGCTGAAAATAAACACAGTTGACAGTGAGAGGATGTTTATTGAGTTTATATCCCCACCCCCTGCCCTGTAGGACTGAGGGTCCTCCTGAGAGCCTGGTGAAGGTGCTGCAGGTCCTGGAGGTAGACTACAGAGAGATGAGGAGACAGGTCCTGTCAGGTATACCCCTGGACCAGCTCAGACCCCTGTCTGTCGACTCCCAGAGGATCACCTCAGGGACCAGCTACGTCCCCCAACATGTACATTCCCTCTGGTGCCCTTCCTTCCTCTCAGTACATCTTGTTGGTACTATGCAGGGTGGATCTCATGGTTGTTTTTCCCCTTTTCAGATAATTGACGAGTCTTTGGGAAATGCTCTGTCTGAGTATGTATTTGACGAATTGAATAATGAGTGAGTGAGTGAATGAATGAATGAATGAAGTTGGCTGTTTTTAAAAGTTTGTTTTCTATCCTCCAGTGCCTCAGGTAGGAGCTCCCAGCAGTTGCAGGTAGAGGATGCCCGCGTCGAGGACGTCAGTCTAGGTGGTGATGGACAGTTAAACAGACTGGTGTCTCAGTCTGTTTTATCAGTCCTTGGACAGGATGATGGGATGGTTGGCAGGATCAAGGCAGAAGGGCCTGTTGTTGTGCCCGTTGGTAACCCCAAGGCTGAGGACTGCAGGTCTGTGAAGGCGATCATCCTCCGACACCAGCAGCCTGAGGTCAACCGGAGGCCCAGGCCAGGTAATGAGACCTGTTTATTCATTCATCAATGGTTTATTTGAATAGGGAGGGATCGATACAAACACATTGGCTCATTGAATGTATAAACATACAATGCGTTGCACTACAGTGTTCTCAAAGCTGGTTCCGATCCACCTGGATTTCCGAACTCTCACACTCAACAGGTGGAACCAAAGACCACAACTCCAGCGAGGCGTGGTTCGATGCAGAGGAGGACCTTGAGCCTGATGGTGTAGTGCTGAAGGAAGGAGGTCTGGCTGAGGTCCTGGTGGAGGAAGGAAATGGCAAGAATAGGGTTGAGGGGGAAAAGCCGCATGACAGACATACCCCTAAAGATTTTTCGTTCACACTACCTACCGGTACATAAGGATTTCATAACACATTCATAACCCACACCTAACAAGTTCATAAGCAATGTTCATAAACATTAATTCATATTTATTTAGGAGTCGTTGGGGAGAAGGATCAGAGCTCCTTCCTGTGCGTCACAGACCTACCCAGTGATGTAACAGAGGTAAGCCTCAGCATGTGACAATGTCTTTAACTCGATCTTTCTTCAATTCCTTGCATCCGTTGCGTCAAACGTTTTGGAGAAGGTCCAAGGTCCCGTCCCTTGGACCTTCTTCAATGCTGTTTGAAAGGAAGCAAGGAGATTGGATGTGAGGAATCTGGGATAAAAATGGGAAAGTTAGAGTGATTTGGTCACCAGGGGCCAACAGACCCTAATACGTTTCCTGTCTGTCTTCATAGAGAGAAGTTATGCTCTGGTTTGAGAAGTATCAGGCATCTGAAGTGAGCATTTCCACCTTCAGCAACAACCTCCGGTAAAATAAAATCAGTGACCCTGTAGAATGAAACTAAGTTAAGGAATGTATAAGCGTTCCAAGGCAACTTAACTGTTACATCAAGATTTCGATATAATAACATCAACAGAATTTTGTATAAATATATTGTCCCCTCACATGAAGCAATGGAGTACATGTCAATGTTAACACCTCTCTCTGTTCCATGCAGAGTTGCCATAGTGACTGTGAGTGGTCCAAAGATGGCTGACAGTGCAGTGAGTGAAATGGACAGGTGCAGTATGCATGGACACACGGTGCATGTGGCGCACATCTGCAGCCCAAGCCACACTGGTAGCCAGAGCCAGGATCAGGGGCGGCAAACCCAGCAGCAGCAAGGTCCCTCAGCCAGCACCAAGGCAGGGCCCTCTGGAGACACCCCATGCACCCAAGACTCCAAGAGGAAAAACACCCATATCACCACCCCTCTGATGGTTAGGTTCTCTACAGTTTTTGTTTTGTTGTCAGGGATTGTAGATGGGAATATTATTTGTTTTCAACCTGTTGCAATGCGTGGATTGCTCCCAGATTGATTGGTCAATAATGATTGCTTCTCATGTCTTTGGTCTCTGTTTTCGTCTGGGGTCTCTCTCCAGCCCCTGCAGCTCAGCCTCCAGAAGAGGACCACCGTGTGTGACTCCCCCACGGCGTCGGGGACCTGTGTGCCCCAGCACTACGCCACCATGGGTAGCTTCGATACACTGATGGCCCGTTTGTCAGTGCGCCACCCAGAGGCGGGGAGGCAAAGGATTGTTGACGCCCTGCTGGAGCTGAGGGCCAAACACCAGGGGTTCCTCAGCGGCCTGCCTCTCAAGACCATTGTAAACATGACCTCTGACCTGTTGACACGATAAGGACTCCACTTCCTATTCTATTGTTGATATTTGCCTTTATTGAAACACAGGTTTGCCCAAAGCCAGGCTTTTGATTTACTTGAATGTAGTACACAATTTATCCACTGTTTTGTTTGTTCCTCACATAGGTAATGTTATTACTCTACTCTTTTGCTACAATACTTAGTGAATTATCTACTTTTGAACCTGAAACGTGCAAATTAATATTTTTTTTGTTTGCAAATTGTTAAATTACAATTTACTTGTTAACTTAATTCAAATCACGGTAGAATTGCAAAGGAGTTTTGCAGAATGTTTTATGTTCTGTTTCAGTTAAATAAATCTGAAAACCTGAAATGTTGTTCTTGGATATCAGGGTAGGTTGTTTTAAAAATAAAAAAATKGTTTTGTTCTCAACAGGACAATTTGCTTAATTATGTCTGGAAGTGTAGTTCACGTATCCTTCCAGATTCTACGATTTTCCCCTTTGTCCACCCTTTCAGTATTAGAATACTGTTATTGACAAAGCTACAGTGCCTTCAGAAAGTATTCATACCCCTTGACTTTTTCCACATTTTGTCAGACTGAATTCAAAATGGATTAAATAGATCTACACACAATACCCCATAATGACAAAGTAAGCATGTTTTTAGATTATAATTTTTTTCAAATGTATTAAATTAAATGCAGAAGTATCTCATTTACATAAGTGTTCACACCCCTGAGTCAATACTTTCTCGAAGCACCTTTGGCAGTGATTACAGCTGTGAGTTTTTCTGGTTAAGTCTAAGAGCTTTGCACACCTGGATTGTGTAACATTTGCCCATTTTATTATTTTCAAAATTGGTTGGTGGTCTTTGTTACAACCATTTTCAGGTTTTGCCATAGATTTTCAAGCTGTAACTCAGACACTCAGGAACATTCACTGTCTTCTTGGTAAGGAATTCGTGTAGATTTGGTCATGTGTTTTAGGTTATTGTCCTGCTGAAAGGTGAATTGATCTCCCAGTGTCTGGTGGAAAGCAGACAACCAGGTTTTCCTCTAGGATTTTGCCTGTGCTTAACACCATTCTTTTTTCTTTTCTTTTTAATACTCCCCAGTTCTGTACGATTACAAGCATACCCGTAACATGATGCATCCACCACTGAGTATTTTCCGAAGTCACTGTACTTAGCTGGTGTCTGCCTGTTGGATGTATAATTTCAGTTTGGATACTGTTGCTTTAATAAAAGAGACTTTAGTTTGGGATGTTGTGTGGATTGTGAATTTTGAGTTTCTCTCAGCCCCAGCTGGCCTTGATGTGCTTGTATAACATGCATAGGCATACATCTCTCTAACTGAAACGTGAGAATTTGCATGATAAAGGCCAGCAGGTGGTGCAAGCTTCCAGGTTTTGTTGATCGCTGAATACTAGACTGAATAATCTACTGAGCCAGGCCAGTGAGGTGTAAACCATAGGGTATTACTGCGCATGTTAAAGTGGTGCTGGTTACATGAGCTCCCCGATCATTAGTAATCAATCAAATTTATTGATAAAGCCCTTACATCAGCTGATGTCAAAAAGTGCTGAACAGAAACCCAGCCTAAAACAGCAAGCAATGCAGGTGTAGAAGCACAGTGGCTAGGAAGAACTCCCTAGAAAGGCAGAACCTAGGAAGAAACCTAGAGAGGAACCAGGCTATGAGGGGTGGCCAGTCCTTTTCTGGCTGTGCCGGGTGGACATAACAGAAAATGGCCAAGATGTTCAAATGTTCATAGATGACCAGCAGGGTCAAATAATAATACTCAGTGGTTGTAGAGGGTGCAACAGGTCAGCACCTCAGGAGTAAATGTCAGTTGGCTTTTCATAGCTGATCATTCAGAGTATCTCTACCGTTCCTGCTGTCTCTAGAGAGTTGAAACAGGTCTGGGACAGTTAGCACGTTCGGTGAACAGGTCAGGGATTTCATAGCCGCAGGCAGAACAGTTGAAACTGGAGCAGCAGCACAACCAGGTGGACTGGGGACAGCAAGGAGACCTCAGGGCAGATGGTCCTAGGGCTCAGGTCCTCTGAGAAAGAAAGCGAATTAGAGAGAGCATACTTAAATTCACACAGGACACTGGGTAAGAGAGAAATACTCCAATATAACAGACTGACCCTAGCCCCCTGACACATAAACTATTGCAGCATAAATACTGGAGGCTAAGACAGGAGGGGTCAGGAAACACTGGCCCCATCCGACTATACTCCCGGAAAGGGCCAAACAGGCAGGATATAACCCCACCCACTTTGGCAAAGCACAGCCCACACACCATTAGAGGGATATCTCCAACCACYAACTTACCATCCTGAGACAAGGCCGAGTATAGCTCACGAAGATCTCCCCCACGGCACAACCCAAGGGGGGGGTGCCAACCCGGACAGGAAGATCACGTCAGTGACTCAACCCACTCAAGTGACGCACCCCTCCTTGGGATGGCATGGAAGAGCGCCAGTGATTCAGCCCCTGTAATAGGGTTTGAGGCAGAGAATCCTAGTGGAGAGAGGGGAACCGGCCAGGCAGAGACAGTCAAAGGCGGTTCGTTGCTCCAGTGCCTTTCCGTTCACCTAGACCCTATGCACGCTCCATTGTATCTAACGTGTGGTAACATAATTTACATTTACATTTAAGTCATTTAGCAGACGCTCTTATCCAGAGCGACTTACAAATTGGATTTGTAATTTAACAGAGACAAGTGACTTCTGAATGTGCATCAATATATTTCCATCAATATATTAGCTGTATACTTGCTGGGATAATACATTTTTAGACTGGGCCAATAACCTTTTTGAATATTCTCAATTAGCCTATTCCCTTCAAATGGCAGTCAAGTAAACCCTTAATTGTGACCTATTATGCTATGGCAACCACACGGCAATTGGCTGCTATTATGTATGACGCATCGCGGAGTGCCTGGATACAGCCCTTAGCCGTGGTATATTGGCCGTATACCACAAACCCAGAGGTTCCTTATTGCTATTATACACTGGTTACCAACGTAATTAAAGCAGTAAAAACAAATGTTTTGTCATACCCATGGTATACGGTCTGATATACCACGGCTGTCAGCCAATCAGCATTCAGGGCTCGAACAACCCCGTTTATAATGACTGTTGTTGCGCTGCCTGGCAAACATGGATATGTGTCTGTTATCTGTGTCAATGCAACGTGTTGAAGTCATCTGAGGTGGTTAACAAACTAAAGGGTTAACCATAGAAAATGATAGAGGCCTCTAGTGGCCAAAAGGCAAATTTAGCATGGGTAGCACCATTGAGGGCTTCCACCGTGCTTCCGCCATTTTAAAGTAGTAAGCTGGGTGGGGTTCCTATTGGTTGTAGCCTCAATAGCGACGCCCATGCTGTCACAGGCGCTATAATGGCACCGATATGGAGACGACTCCTCTGTCTATCTCTATGGGGTTAATGAATGGGCGGAGACTAGCGGCTGGATTCGCAACTATAGAGACTGATTAACACACATTTGCTAGGGGAAAAACTATTCTAGTAAACTGAAATTATATTCTACATTTACACCGAACTTCTACTTTCAACTAATTTTGACAGGCAATTATTGCACAAAAATAAGGGCTCATAACCATTTGAAAAGTAATGGAAAACAATAACCAATGGTGTCAGTTATGAGTGATCCCCGGACATCATGGTAAACTGGCTCTGCATAACTACTTGCAAAAATCACAGCTTTTGACTCCTTAAACCCAACATTGAAAAATATTGTTTCGCTCCTGCTGTGCGGAATTCTTCAGAAGGACAATGAATTGTAATGTTTGTTTGGAGGTCGCGTTTACATTATGAGGCCGATTAGCTTTGCTGGAGTTCAAATGGACAAAGAGAGTGGTTCACTAGTCTTCACCGACCGAGCAGACAGAACCTGGATCTAAAGTGAGGTTCGACTGCCGACTTCAGTGCCATAACTTCACAAACATAGACTTTTGAATATCGGACCCACTGCGAGGAAATTATGTGGCGCCCATGGCAGTTGGTGTACCGTACAGCCTTTGGCTGCATGGTTCTGGAAATATTTATTCACAATGTTGCACAAGGTAAGAAAGTATTTTTTTCTTCTTGAAACTGAGGAGCAAAACATTATTCTCGAAACGTGTTCTTAATGGCCTATACTGGCTGTAATCCACGGAGAAGTGCTCTAGAAGACTAGTTTTCGTATGCAGTCGCTTGTTATAGTGTATTAAAAGTGGGACAATTGTTATAGTAGCCGTGAAATTCATGCAACAATGTTGCCATACACACTCGATTGTTTCCCTGTGAGAACTAAATAGCCTGTTGTGGTTGTCAATCTATTTCAAATGTTTGACACGTTGCATTGAAGTGTGAATCCATGTTTGAATAATAAAGGCTATTTCTAAACCAAGATCTTCGATCATAGACCTTTGAATCGATTTAAGCACTGTTTCACGCTGACGTGGAGGAAATTATCTCAATTGTAATTTGCCATATTCCACCTGCGCTTGAATAAGAAAAAAAACTAAATAATATGTGTGTATTACATGTATGTTCTCGTGAGTTTGATTGTCTGGAAATCTAACGTAATGAATGATCAACACTGTTCCAGAGATTCTGTTTGGTTACTTTTACTACTTTCTCATTAGGACTCAATGTTTGTATGAGTGGCAGCGCGACATCCTGTGAAGAATGCCTCCTCATCTCTCCGAGCTGCGCCTGGTGCGCGCAAGAGGTAGGGCATGTGCCTCACTCCTCCAAAGGGTTAGGTTTACTTACAATGCACCACTGTGGTGGTAAGATTAGTAATACTCTCACAAAATTTCAAAATGTGACATACTGAACCCAATAGCTGTTTTAGTGTGAGGTGAGGACTCTCATACTGTTGTGTACTGTTTAGAGTTCACATGCAAAACGAAAAGCTTTCATCACTCCTGAGCATGTTTAATGAGCCAACAGGATGTAGGAGTGCACCTGTGCAGTTCTAGAATTAGTGGTGTTCTCTGTACATGGTGGATTGTCTACACCTGCTTTCAGACCTACAATTGTCTCACAGAACAAAAATAAAAATGTACAAGATTCCCCCTATCCTTTAATTTCGCTTACCAATACTCAACTAAAGCTGAGAGGCAGACAAGTGTGCACTCTAGCTTTTACATTGCATGACAGGTGTCATTAGTTTGTTCTTCCCTCAGGAGTTTGGCAGGGCGAGGACCCTGACGTCGCGATGTGACCTGAGTCAGAACCTACAGAAGAGAGGCTGTGAGGCCCATAACATAGAGAGTCCTAGTAGCACAACCATGGTAGTGAAGAGCGAACCCCTCAGCTCCAAAGGCTCCGGGCCTACCCAGTATGATGTTATCCAGATCATGCCCCAGAAGATCTCCCTGAGTCTTAGACCAGGTAAGCCCAGTACTAGCCTAGTGATCCAGTATTGTTGTGCCATGTAGGCCTATGTCATGACAATGATAGACGAGTTGGCTACTGTACGCACAGTATGAGACCAGGTAAGCACAGAGAATCAACCCTCTCAGAGCACAATGTGTTGCCAAGGTAACAGTGTTTGAACCAAAGGTTGGAGAGACATGAGCTGTATATGGAACACTGTTTACATTTCTTTACTGAACAAAAATATATAAACGCAACATGTTACAGTTTCTATTAGGAAAATCAGTCAATTGAAATAAATTCATTAGGTTCTAATGGATTTCACATGACAGACATGGGCACATACATGGGTGGGACTGGGAGGGCATAGGCCCACCCACTTAGCAGCCAGACTGGGGATGCTGGCCCAACCGATCAGAACAAGTTTTCCCCCACAAAAGGGCTTTATTACAGATAGAAATACTCCTCAGTTTCATCAGCTGTCCGGATGGCTGGTGTCAGACGATCCCGCAGGTGAAGAAGCCGGATGTGGAGGTCCTGGCTGGCGTGGTTACACATGGTCTGCGGTTGTGAGGCCAGTTGGACGGACTGCCAAATTCTCTAAAGCGGCATTGGTAGAGAAATTAACATTTTAAATTCTCTGGCAACACTTCTGGTGGACATTTCTGCAGTCAGCATTCCAACTGCACGCTCCCTCAACTTGAGACAACTGTGGCATTGGGTTGTGTGACAAAACTGYACATTTTAGTGGCCTTTTATTTTCTCCAGCACAAGGTGCACCTGTGTAATGATCATGCTGTATAATCAGCTTCTTGATATGCCACACTTGGATTGGATTATATTGGCAAAGGAGAACTACTCACTAACAGGGAGGTAAAGAAATTTGTGCACAAAATTTGAGAGAAATAAACTTTTTGTGCGTATGGAACAGTGTCGATTTTAGCATGTAAATCTTGGTGGGGCAAAAACATATAAGTGGAATGCATGCCAGCAAAGCCACAACACTAAACAATACATGAATTGCATGATAACGGTGACAAAAGGTGCCCACATACTGTTAAGGCCTACATAAAGCTGTCCCAACAGCAGTCCCAACATCTTACCACTGCTACACCTGGCTATCAGCGAAACAGTTTAATTCAGCCTCATTTACTGCCTTTGAAAAAAACATGGCTGACTTGCTTAAACAAATGTGGTATATAATGACAATTGAGATGTACAAACTATGGCATAAGGGGACGACGAGCGGATGAGGCAATCCTTAATTTCGACTAAGACATTAATGAGCGAGATATACTTACTATGTCCATCCTAACTATTTGTTTAGCACTTTTGAAATGTACAGCAACAGAATTCAGAACATGGGCCGTTCTTAGTGTTCTCCCTGTACACCAAGTTAGAACCGTAGGATAAATAAAGAGTGCATATAAAGCAGACAATGAAAGCTCTTACAATATTCAATGATTACATTTCTCTAAAACCGGTTATAGGCTACATGTGCACCACCAAGTCAGAACAGTAGGCGAAATTAAGAGGGTTAAATAGACAACATTTTTAGGTTGACGCACATGGGCTACTAAGATCTTACCACACAACATACGCTTAGTATTACTTTCTAAGCTACAGTATACATATCTCCCTGGCATATTACATAATTTATGCAGCAACATAAAATACATTTTTGGACTCCCCTTGTGCTGTGCTAACTTGAACAGGAAGGTGGTGCGGCGGTCCTTCGTGGGCAAATTTTGTCATCGTAGTCTGGCATTCTCTGTATTTATGGTGCTTGCAGTAGATTTTCGACTTGATTCATGACTGCTAGCTAAGATTTTGAAAGTATGATGTTGACATGATCTGTCCAATCAAAGCTACTGTAGATGTCATTTTAACTGTGGCAAATAACCTTTAAAAAAAATAATATATATATATATTTCATCTTTATTTAACCAGGTAGGCCAGTTGAGAACAAGTTCTCACCTTGAGCCTTCTTGGATGGACACTTCTTATGTAACTTTATGGCAGCACATAAGGGGATAGCATTTTCTAGCTCTACCTTTAGACTTGGCGGTGACGTAGTGTGTGTGTGTGTGTGTGTGTGTGTGTGTGTGTGTGTCCCCCCCCGACCCCGATGAGTGACAGAACACTGCGCAACACTCTCTGCCTTACTCAAGAAAACAAAAAAGAGACCATGTTTGTATGCGGCTTTATTAACTCAATGATATATTTTTTTTTTTACATTGTTTGCAAACTGATATGTGACGTGTTAATGCCAAAATAACATCCAAAACAGGCAAGTCCCCCCCTCCCCCCAAATGTTGGTCTCAAATGACGGGTCGCCACTGGTATGGAACCTTTTTGGGATCTTTTATTTCAGCTCATGAAATATGGGACTGACACGTTACATGTTGCGTTTTATATTTCTGTTCAGTATAATTGGGGGAAAAGCCACTATTGTCTTAGAAAATATTAAGTCAACCCACTGTACAGGGAAAATGTAGGATGCTGTTTTGATTTGTAAACCTATCAAAGCAATGGCACAAATCAATTTCCCCCTCCCGCTAGGTGACCAGACATCATTCGAAGTGCAGGTGCGTCAGGTGGAGGACTACCCTGTTGACCTGTACTACCTGATGGACCTGTCTCTGTCCATGAAGGATGACCTGGACACCATCAGGAACCTGGGCACCAAGCTGGCTGACGAGATGAGGAAACTCACCTCAAACTTCAGACTGGGCTTTGGCTCCTTCGTGGACAAGAACATGTCACCATTCTCTTACACGGCCACCAAGTACCAGGACAACCCCTGCAATGGGTGAGAACTGAGGAAGGGCATTGTTACTGACTGCAAAGAGCACACTCATGTGTTTTTGGGTGATTTGTGAATCTAATAAGGAGTGCAGCTGAAATAATTTGGGTTCATGTTGTGATTTTGTGGATTTCATCTAGGATCAAGTGTAATATCAATATTTTAGTATGTATGTCAAGGTGCTGTATTTCTACTAAAATGGAAGTGAGGGCACTGCTTAGAAGGTCTTCCTCTAAAACTAGAGTAGTAGTGTGAGAGAGGGAAAGACTGTGTCAGTTCACTAACCAGTTTATATCTTCTTATATCATTCACAGTTCAGGAAAAAWTTTCTGTGAAAGAGGTAATTGACCCTGTCCACTCTGGTCTGAAATGATAGACTCCCTCAATGAGGATTAGAAAAATGACTGTATACAATAATTATTCAAATACTGAGCTGTAGAAAAAGAGATTGTTTAAGAAGTCATCTTTTTTTCTTTTCAAAGGTAGGAGTAAAAATTGACACCCCTGTTTTCAATACCTTTCTTTTATTTATTTAACTAGGTAAGTCAGTTAAGAACCAATTCTTATTTACAATGACGGCCTAGCAAAAGGCTTCCTGGGTCTGGTATTTAAAAAATTAACAAAATAAATAGGTGTGTGTGTATATGTATGACAAAACACACATCACAGCAAGAGAGACCTACGACGACAACATAGCAAGCCAGCAACACATGACAACACAGCATGGTACAAACATCGGGCACAGACAACAGCACAAAGGGCAAGATGCATCACACGAAGCAGCTACAACTGTCAGTAAGAGTGTCCATGATTGAGTCTTTGAATGAAGACTGTCCAGAGTGTTTGCCGCTTGTTCAAGTTGCTAGCTGCAGCGAACAATGCCTCACCCTGCGAAGATAACTGTACTGAGCTTTTTTCTAAAATGTTTTATGAGTTGAAGAACACATTGGGTCTGTTTGGACTGCTGCCTTAAATTCAAGATCTATTTTCATGTCATCTGACCATATATCCTGGTACTGCGTAAAGTTCATGATGCCATTAACCAATCCAAGTGCCAATGCCGTTTAGCAAACTTCCAGGCGTTTACACTTGTTTGATGACATGAGAATAGAGCTCTTTGGCAACGCACACCAGTGGTGGGTCTGGCATCGAAATGAGAATGCAGAAAAGAAAATAACCCCATATCTCCTGTAAAATATGGTGGTGGATCTTTGATGTTATGGGGCTATTTTGCTTCCGCTGGAGTGAGGCCCTTATTAAGGTTAACGGCATCATGAACTTTACCCAGTACCAAGATATTTTTGCCAAAAACCTGCTTACCTCTGCCTGGATGCTGAAACTGAAAATGCAAGTTGATCTTCCAGCAAGACAATAACACTAAGCACACACACAAATCCACAAAGAAGTTAACTTTCCACAATATCAACATTTTGCAATGGCCATCTCAGTGTCTGGACTTGAAACCCATTGAAAACCTGTGGTTTGAATTGAGGGATGTCTATAAGTGCAGATGAAGGATATCAAATATATAGAATGATTCTGTATGGAGGAATGATCTAACATCCCTCCCAATGTGTTCTCCAACTCATAAAACATTTTAGAAAAAGGCTCAGCAAGGTGAGGTATTGACAACAGCGGTGTCAATTTTGACCCCTAGCTTTTTGGAGGAAGAAAGTATACTTGTTAAGCAATTGTATTATCTAATTTCCAAATGTTTTTGAGCATACACTATAGCTCAGTATTTGAATTAAATACAGTCATTTTTGTTCATCTTTACCAAGTGATGCTGAGGCTTGTTGTGGATGATCCAATTTGTAAGTCGCTCTGGATAAGAGCGTCTGCTACATGACTTAAATGTAAATGTAATGATGATGGCAGGCAGGCAGGCTGAAAGGGAACAGAATAGAACATAGAGGTTGAAAGCAGCCGCCCACACATCACACACCACATTTGCCCCGGAGGTGAGATTACGCCGCACTTACTTAGTGCCATCATCACGCATCACTGCCCAACTAGGTTATGCCCTGGGTCCTGTGTGTGGACTGTGTGTCAGTCAAAGAGCCAGTACTGCAGGAAAACGTTAAAGGGGCAGAGGACAGATCATGCCGTCTGGGTCTCTCGTCCTCAACACAACTCTGCCCTTGCCAAAACAATCAAGTGCCCCAAAGGATATGTTTCCTCCAGGATGAATTGTGTGTTAGAATGTCACTGAGGTCTTCCTCTTGAGGAAACTGCATTATATCATGTTAAATGTATCCAACAGACCAATGTTGAAACAGTATTTGAAATAGTTTGCCTGGTTGAGAGCCTGTGTGGAGGTGCCAAATGGGCAGGGTTTGCACTATTTCATTGGTTCCACTGTGCCAGACAAGCTCAATCGAACACAGAAAACCAATACTATTTTAACCCAGGTCTGTTACATACATAGCATAATTTTATTTAAAATGTTCCCTCTCCACAGATACAAGCTGTTCCCCAACTGTGTCCCTTCTTTCGGGTTCCGCCACCTCCTCTCCCTGACTGACAAGGTGGATCGTTTCAACGAGGAGGTGCAGAAACAGATGGTGTCTCGCAACAGGGACGCTCCGGAGGGAGGCTTCGACGCCATCCTACAGGCTGCCGTCTGTAAGGTGAGCTGAGACCGGGGTGTGATTAATGGGATGTGACTGGCTGGCATGCCAACCTATAACCCTGACCCTAACCTTAATCGTAAACCTTAATCCTAACCCTGACCTAACCCTAACCAATCAGGACCAGATTTTCTGTCAGTCAAGTCCCTTTAGGTTTTCTCCTGTGAGCTGTCAGTCAGGTAGACATGATGGATTGAGGCCCTGGTTGTGTTCATTAGCACACACAATGGAATACGAAAATGAGCATTTATTACTGACTAAATGTAGGTAGTCCTCCCTGTTCTGTTCGTCCCCCCCCCCCCCCCCCAATTTTGTGCTTAATGAACACAAGTCCATTGGAGATTTATTTAGGGTTAATTGAGTCTGTTAATTCAAAGCACCTGGTGGTTGAACAGGATGTCTAGTCAGGTGCAGCTTGCTCAACAAGGAGACCACTCACTAACAGAAACAGGCCCAGTCATATCACAGTGTTGCGCTGTTGGCTGAGCGGGAGTTAATCGTTTTTACTGGAAGAGAATGACTCCCTCCCAACTCTACCATGTCATTTGGTGTAACAGAAACTTGGATAGGCAGTCTGTTTTGCGGTTGCGCCAATACTTTCTTGATATGTTTGTTTCACTCAGTTACGTTGTCAGAATATTACTTTGACTGATGAATCATTTGCATTGCTGACCATTGTAGAATATTCAGCTAAATCTGTGCCTCTTTGTTTCCCTGTAAAACAAAATATACATCAAATGGGCATGGTTGCATGACTGTCATACATACTAACTACAACTCCAGCCAAAACACACGTGAAGCATGGCAGGTTTGTTGAATGTATCTATCATTCCAGCATGTTATTCAGAAAGGGCCCTGTATGCCAACTGCCAACCCACATCTCTTTCTATTGTGTACTGCGGCACATAATATACTGGGCATCACAAATGGATGCCTTTTTATTCCTAAACACTGGTGAAAGGTCAGGCTTGTTTAGTGTTATGGCCTTACTCAGCACTGTGTTAAGAGACTAATGCTCTCTTTGCTGCTACACTTTTTTTGACCTCTGCTTTCCATTGATAATGACCTTGTTCTGGATAAAACACCTGCTACTCTCCTTGTTTATGTATGTGGTTGTCAAGCTTGTGGAAAGTGATAGTTTCCTTTCCTTGTAATGATAATGATGAAGTGATAGTGTTTTATAGGGGCAGGAAAGACTCTCTTTACAGCTAGTAGTGCAGAGCGATTAGTGCATTTTGAGGTCGATTTCAGTTAGACAATAATTGCATTATGTGGGTTGAATGCTGTAACAATACAGAATAATTTTTAAAAAGGTCCATGATGGTTGACTGCCCATTGCTGCTTATCACTTATTAACCATAATTTATTCACAATACTTTAATAAAATATTTATTTTATTTGATGACCATTCCAAATAATCTCATCTCTGTACAGCTGCTGCCTATGCTTTCTGACAAAATTACTATTTTAGTAACTAACAGGTATGTAAACATTTGTGCACAAAATTTGTGAGATATACGCTTTTTGTACATATGGAACATTTCTGGGATCTTATGTCAGCTGTGTTTTGCCAAGCTCTTTTTACATTGTAAAATATTTAAACACTTTATAAAGGCTTTATAGTACAGTTATATATCAAATCAATTTCAATCAATAATCTATCAAGGTTCAGTTAGAATGAACTTGTCTCTTTTTGTTGTTATCAAGCCTGTATTTCTGTCTTGATTTCATGGTCTGATCCCCTGTGCATTTACCAAAGTACAAAACTACATAGGGTGGCCGGTAGCCTAGTGGTTTGAGCATTGGGCCAGTAACGAAAGGCTGCTAGATCGAATCCCCAAGCTGACAAGGTAAAAATCTGTCGTTCTGCCCCTGAACAAGGCAGTTAACCCACTGTTCCTAGGCCGTCATTGTAAATAAGAATTTGTTCTTAACTGACTTGCCTAGTTAAATAAAGGTGTTAAAATTATAATTGCCTACTGTAAACTGGAGGAGACTAAAAGGCGCTGCATGGTCAATCCAACATCTGCATTGGCCATTCAGCATTTACTGCGATGCAGACGTCAGGGCTTTTTATCTTGTGCTTCTGGAGCAGAGCTATTGTGAAAGAAGTTGCCCCCACCTATTATCAACCAATCATGTCAATACGGAGCACTCCGCATTGTTACAGAATTTGAGAGGCGCGATACGGAACGGAGCTTGATTTAGCCTCTGCATGTCTCCGTATGCCACATTTTACGGATCAAGCATAAATTAGCTTTAATTTACACCTCAGTTAGGTGTCTCTAAAACTTTCAGTGAAGTGACCATCTCTTCCCTTGTGCAGGAGAGGATAGGTTGGAGGAAGGAGGCCTTCCACCTGCTGGTGTTTGCCACAGATGATGTGCCTCACCTGGCCCTGGACGGTAAACTGGGAGGTCTGGTCCAGCCCCATGATGGGGAGTGCCACATGAATGAGAAGAACGAATACAGCAGCTCCACCAAGATGGTAAGACGAGGCATGGTTTCTATAGAGCTATAACAGGGTTACTGTAGAGATATAACATTGTAACAGGGTTACTGTAGAGATATAACATTGTAACAGGGTTACTGTAGAGATATAACATTGTAACATGGTTACTGTAGAGATATAACATTGTAACAGGGTTACAGGGTTATAACTGTAGAGGACGACGTCAGTGATCTTCAGGTCAGAGCTCTAGAAAGATGCACGAATTTCCGACTTGGAATCTTTTCCTCCGGTGAGACTGACCAGAGAAAGGGGACACTGTCTTCCACCTGATGGCGAAACTCGAGTCGCACCGCATCTGCCTCATGCACAAATTCATGTTGTTCCTATGACCAGAGAAAGTTAAATATTCTTTAATATTAAAATCAACACAACGAGCTGCTAATAATAATAATAAAATGCAGGGCTATTGATACTTGGCTACTCATTCATTGCAGCTGCAGCCCGAGCGGAACTACAGAGAAGCGCCTTTTTGTAATAGTTTTGAATAAAAACAGTGACGTGCTGAATATAAATTTAAACATGAACTCACTCATAAAAACAGCATCTCTTTGCTGTATTTGTTGACAATCTCTCTGGCCATGGTTTTAAAAGTTATTAAATCTTATGTAGGCTAGTAGCTTATTTAAACTTGGCTGTGGCCAGGGTCACAGGCTGACTACACCGCTCGTGTCCTGTGCACAAGTGTTGCAAAATAAATGTAGTAATCTATATTATTCAATTATTGCACCCAAACTGCTTGTATGCCAACGAGCGTCTGTGTTGCCAAGGGCTAAAATAGAAGTCAGTTCTATTTGTGACACAGATTGTGCTGCAAGTCCTGCCTCTCCCATCTCATTGGTTTCTAGAAGCAGGTACCCACGTGCCATCTCCTCATTGGTTATACCCACGTGGGTGACCGAAAGACGAACGAGGTCGGTGGCGGTAATGCACTTTATTTATGAAAGTTGCCTATCGCAATATAAAGTCCAGAGAAGAAAAAGCCTGGAAGGAGGAGAGATAACAAACGATTCGGTTGACCGTTTGTGTGGATTAGTTGTCGGAGTAGAGGACCTTGTGCACTTCAGGTAAAATAACAACTCAATGTTTATATCCAAGGACAAATTCGCTAGCAACAGCAAGCTATCTAAATAGGACAAATTAGCTAGCTAGCGAAATTGCCATAAATGTTTAATGCTTTTCGACCTGTCGCCAAATTAATGTAATTGGTTCAGAGTTTGTTTTGATATTGTAATGAAACAGCAGGGAGCAGGTCTCGAACCTTCGACCTTCTAGCCCGAGGTCCGGCGCGCTATCGACTGTGCCGCAAAAGCATGCTCGTGCGGCAGTCGATTTCTGCGCTTATAAACCCAGGGTCGTTACAATATTTTAACCTGCGTGTCGTGATCGCGTTTGGTGTGGGGGGGACAAAATACATTTATGCACAATGGCGCACGCGTGCAGCCGGTTTGGGTTCGTGTCATGGAAGCTCCGTAGCCAAGGTGATTTGAGCTATGCGACGGGCAGCAGAGTAGGTGCACTCGATTTAGTCACAGATTTGCCGGTCCACCGGGTAGGCGGAGTTTGTCTCATGGGAACACTTTGCTTACCCGGTGCGCAGGACTTTTGAATCAAGTGCACCTACTGGTAACGACTCAACACGATTTAAAAAGGAGCGCAAGCCTTTATCGTTTGTTGGCTTTTCTACAGAAATATTTGCTGATCGACTAGGAATGCCTTGAAGATCGACTTGTCGACTGGTTTGGCGACCACTGCCCTAGAGTAACCATGTTACAATGATGTTATATCTCTAGAGCAGGTGTCGCCAAACCAGTCGACAAGTCGATCTTGGTAGCATTCCAAGTTGATCGCGAGGAGTTTTAAAAATCAGAGGGGGGAAAAATCAAATGTCAATGTTTTTATTATTTTTGAATTGAATTTCAAATGTGTCATGTGTGAGCCCTGTGTGTAGTTATGGTGGTCGAGGTGCGGGGAGGGCTATATCTGGCCAATCAAATCGTTTCTAGGTTTAATGTCTGACAAATGAAATCCCTGACTCCCTACTTAACTAGCACAGACACTTGTTGTGATGCTATCAAACGATGGCGGAGGCACAAAGGAAAAAGCAAAAAACTTATAATTTTCATTTAGAATGGGAACACGATGTTCTGTTCGTCGTTAAGGACAAAAGGATTTGCCTGATTTGTCACCAGGCTGTAGCGCTAGCAAAAGGGGATAATGTGGAGCTGCACCACAACAGCATCCACCCCAAGGTCAAAGACATTTACCTGCTAAAGAGCATGCTTTGTTCAAAGAAAATTGACCAGCTCAAGTCTATTGAAAGCACAGCAGTCGCTTTTTACCAAACCGAAAGGTTAAAGTAAGGCTGCAACAGAGGCATCCTTCCGTGCCAGCCATCTCTTGGCTAAACATAAGAAACCGTTCACAGATGGAGAGATATACAAGGAGGCAATGGCGGTTGCCGCCGAGACGTTATTCAAAGAATAATTTGAATTAAAAAACAAAGGACATTAAAATGGCTCAGCCACTGTGACAAGAAGGGTAGAGTCTTTATCGGATGACGTGAATCAACAAGTGCTCAAGGATTTATCACTGATTGCTTTTCGCTGAAATTTGACGAATCCCAGGATATGACTGCACAGCTGATTGTGTTTGTTCGCATGGCTTTTAAGGATTCAACTACTAAGGAGGCTTTTCTCACTCTTTTACCATTAAAAGGGAGGACAAGAGGTGAGGACATTTACGAGCGGTGACTTGATTCTCCACGCTTGCGTAAGGAGGTTGAGTCGCGGGAAAGTACTGCAGCGATTTGTTGACTTGCTGCCCGAGATCAAATCATTTCTGGAGTCACGAAATGAGGAACTGTCTGATGATGCATGGCTGCCAGACTTCCTCACGGACTTAACTGCAAAACTGAACGAGCTCAACTATGAGCTTCAGGGACAAGACAAAGACGTGGCACGCATGATCAGCGCTGTCAATGCCTTTTAAGGCCAAGGTGGGTGTGTGGGCATCTCAGCTGAGGAAAGGAAGGCTAGTGCACTTCCCAAACCTGAAGAAAATGTCGCTAAACATCGGAAACAGATGCTTTTCTCTCGCATGAATTCTGTGCCCACCTGGAGAAACTGGCACCCGAATTCAACAGGTGTTTTCAGGAGTTAAATGACATAAGGGAGGTTGTTGCATTTATCTCAAACCCTTTCCTCCCCATTGAGAGTTAGGAGATGTCCGCCAAATTCCAGCAAGTATTTGCTTTACCAATCGGAGTGCAAAATTACATTGAGTTGAAACCGAGATCAAGAGACAGACTTTTGGTGCTTTGTAAACAATGGCACGCTTAAGATGAACGCCTACTTAGGATCAACATATCTCTGTGAGATGGCTTTTTCACAGATGAAAATAATCAAGTCAAAGAACAGTTCTTGTCTAACTAATAGACATCTCACAGACAGTGTCAGACTTGCTATGTCAAACTATGAGCCAGACTACAGAGCACTTGCTGATAGTGTGCAATCACAGCCATCACATTGAATGTGTGTGTGTGGGGGGGGGGGGGATCTCATCCACCCCATCTGAGTGAGTATTGCCAGTTGAGAATCTGTTGTAGGCTCTATTGTTTACAAAAGGATATCTGTATTCTATGTTCAAAAAGGGAAAGTGAAACAGTACTGTACATGATTGGCTTAGGCCTGTAATTGACTGATTATTGAGGTTATATACAGTATGAATGGTGAATGAGTAATAGGCTTGTGGAAATATTGAAACATTTAACATGACTGTTATAAAAAGTTGAATAATATTTGCCCTTCTGATTATACTACTTGTATAATTACATGAATACTTTGCTTGTGACTGACAGGTACAAAATAAAGAATGTCAAAGTGGAACTACATTGGCTTCTTTTTTAGTCATTTTTTGCAAGTGGTAGATCTTGATTTACATTTGTACTTAGGATGTGATCTAGGCTTGAAAAGGTTGGTGACCACTGCTCTAGAGGCTATAACATCATTGTAACTGGTTACTGTAGAGCTATAACATATTAACATGGTTACTGTAGAGCTATAACATCATTGTAACAATGGTTACTGTAGAGCTATAACATTATTAACATGGTTACTGTGAGCTATAACATTATTAACATGGTTACTGTAGAGCTATAACATATTTAACATGGTTACTGTAGAGCTATAACATCATTGTAACATGGTTACTGTAGAGCTATAACATCATTGTAACATGGTTACTGTAGAGCTATATATTAACATGGTTAACTGTATAGCTATAACATTAACATGGTTACTGATGAGCTATAACATTAACATGGTTACTGTTAAGCTATAACATCATTGTAACAGGGTTACTCTAGAGCTATAACTCATTGTAACAGGTTACTCTAGAGCTATAACGTCATTTGTAACATGGTTACTCTAGAGCTATAACGTCATTGTAACATGGTTACTCGTAGAGCTATAACATCATTGTAACAGGGTTACTCTAGAGCTATAACATCATTTAACAGGGTTACTCTAGAGCTATAACATCATTGTAACATGGTTACTCTAGAGCTATAACGTCATTGTAACATGTTACTCTAGAGCTATAACGCATTAAATGGTTTCTCTAGAGCTATAAGTCATTGTAACATGGTTACTCTAGAGCTAAACATCATTGTAACAGGGTTACTCTAGAGCTATACATCATTTAACAGGTTACTCTAGAGCTATAACATTTTAACAGGTTACTCTAGAGCTATAACATCATTTTACAGGGTTACTTCTAGAGCTATAACATCATTAACAGGGTACTCTAGAGCTATAACGTCATTGTAACAGGTTACTCTTAGAGCTATAACATCACTTGTAACATGGTTACTCTAGAGCTATAACGCATTGTAACATGGTTATTAGAGCATACGTCTATGTAACATGGTACTCTAAGCTTAACATCATTAACATGGTACTCTAGGCAGGGTGTCAAAGTCAAATGGACGGAGGCCAAATAAAAAATTTTGCTACAAGCCGAGGGCCGGACTGTTCGAATGTTCATTGAAATTTTAAATGACGCATATAGTAGTGAACCTAATTGAACCTACTGAAAACCTAACAATATATTCCAATATGATCAGATAAATAAAGCAATATTTTCTTATGGCTCTGTCAGTAATCTTTATTTTCAACAGACACAAAAGACAAATTTCCTTTATATAAAAATCCCCATAACATGAACATTAAATGAAAGAAACCGGTATCAAGGCACCATCAGTAGCCTATATTTTCTATTTTAGCAAAAGTGGGCTAAATACTTCAAGACAAGAAAAAAATAATAGCAATTTTCTATCATCCACTCAACTGAAATATTTTTAAAATATAATTGGATTGAAATACAATAAAATAAAGTGCAAAAATCTATTAATCAAAAACAACACTTGTTTAAGGAGAAGTAACATGCAGTGAAAACAAATATTAAACTTTAACTTTTAAACTTGAACTGAGTAAAAACTCTAAATATGTGATTGCACAGTAATGTTCACTTGTTTGAGGTTGAGGGTGATACTTGGTGGTGTCCCATCTTTCCACAAGTTCATCAATGTTCGGGTAAGGCTCTGAGTGAGGAAATCCTCAGAATTGAGTGGAGGTGTTCAGCAGTAAGTCGACTTCTGTGTGATGTTTTGTTCAGGTTCATCAAAGAAAACAGTTGTTCACACAGGTATGTGCTGCCAAACATAGACAACGTTTGAGCAGCCTGGATGCGCAGCTGGGGCATTGTGTCGGGGAGGAAACGGGCGAACTCCGCAGCACCCACTGCCGCATATTTTGCCTCAGTGCATCATTGCATTGGAGGTCAATCAACTCCATTTGGAGGTTTGGTGGTGAGCTTTCCACGTCAACAGCAAATGGGTTACCGAGCAGTTCCAACCTGCTTTTTTGTGCTTCAAAGTCAGCAAATCGGCGTCGAAAGTCAGCGGCAAGCATACCTATTTTATCAGCCAACTGTGCGCTCGGGAACGCACTGGTAGAGAGCTTCTCTTTCATGGTCTGGCAGCTGGGAAAGTGGCTCAAATTTTCTTTCCGCATCTGCGTCTCCCACAGAGTCAGTTTGGTTTTAAATGCCTTCACTGTACTGTACATATCAGAGATGACATGATCCCGACCCTGCAGCTGCAAGTTCATTGCATTCAGATGACTCGTAATGTCACACAGAAAAGCCATTTCACACAGAACAATTCGTCTCGGAGTTGTGTTGTGTCTTTCCTTTGCTGTCCAAGAACAGACAAATCTCCTCACGAAGCTCGAAACATCTTTGAAGCACCTTTCCCTGGCTTAGCCATCGCACCTCTGTGTGATAAGGCAAATCACCATGCTCCGTTTCTAACTCCGTCAGAAATGCCTTGAACTGGCGGTGATTCAAACCTTTGGCTCTGATAAAGTTAACTGTGCGCGTGATGATGCTCATTACATGCTCCATTTTCAAGGCTTTACCGCACAACGCTTCCTGGTGTATGATACAATGATAAGCTGTCAGCTCACCTGTCGCGTTTTCCTCTTGCATCTTTTCCCGTATCTTCGCCACCAGTCCGCTCCTGTGTCCACACATCGCAGGTGCTCCGTCGGTTGTCAAACCCACGAGTTTTCCCAAGGCAGCTCCATCTCATTTACACATCTTGACACCTCTTCATACAAATCTGCCCCGTAGTTGTGCCATGCATAGGACGTAAAGCCAAAAACTCCTCTGTCACGCTTAGGCTGGAGTCCACTCCGCGGATGAAAATTGACAACTGGGCAATGTCGAAATGTCGGTGCTCTCATCCACAGCCAAGGAATATGCAATGAAATCTTTTCCCTTTTCACAAGCTGCTCTTTTAGATTGAGGACAACTGGTCTACTCTCTCGGCAATGGTGTTTCTGCTCAGACTCACATTTAAAAAGAGTTGCCTTTTTCTGGGCAAACTTCGTCACAAACTTTAATCATGCAGTTTTTGATGAAATCCCCCTCCGTAAATGGCCGGGCTGATTTAGCGATCTCTTCTGCCAAAATAAAACTGGCCTGACAGCAGCCTGGCCTTGTGATTTGGCTTTTTTGAACAGAGCCTGTCGAGATTTGAGGCCTCGTTTTAATTCCTCTGCCTTTTGTAGCCTTTGTTCCATGTCCATATTCTTGTTTTTGTCCGCGTGTTTCGTTTCATAAGTCGTCTCAGATTATCTCTTTCAGTACCGCCACACTTTCTCCACACAGAAGACACACAGGTTTTCCAGCTACCTCCGTGAACATATACTCCGACTCCCACCTTGTTTGAAACCCCGGTTCTCAGTGTCCACCTTCCGTTTTGCCATTTTTGATGGGTATCTGAAAGTTAATTTTACTGTGATGCTGACGACTGCTGTGCCAATAAATATTGAAATGAAGCAGCCTACTGCTCGGTGCGTCACCGTTGCATTGTGGGGAAATGTAGTATTGGTGCGTGTAAAAGATCTGCGGGCTGCCGGCTTGCTGCGGTCTGCGGGCCGGTTCTAATAATAAATCAAGATCATCCCAGGGGCCGTAAAAAACCTTCTCGCGGGCCGGATGTGGCCCGCGGGCCTTGACTCTGACATATGTGCTCTAGAGCTATAACTCAACAGTACTCTAGAGCTATAACGTCATTGTAACATGTTACTCTAGAGCTATAACATCATTAACATGGTTACTCTAGAGCTATAACTCATTAACAGTTACTCTAGAGCTGTAACTCATTTAACATGGTACTCTAAAACTATAACATCATTAACATGGTTACTCTAGAGCTATAACATCATTGTAACATGGTTACTCTAGAGCTATACCTCATTTTAACATGGTTACTGAAGAGCTGTAACATCATTTTAAACATGGTTACTCTAGAGCTATAACATCTTTTTTAACAGGGTTACTCTAGAGCTATAAACTCATTGTAAACATGGGTTACTCTAGAGCTATAACATTCAACTGTAACATGGTTACTCTTTAAATCACTGAAGCTGGAGACTCATTTCTCCCTCACTAGCTTTAAGCACCAGCTGTCAGAGCAGCTCACGGATCACTGCACCTGTACATAGCCCATCCAACTACCTCATCCCCATACTGTATTTATTTATTTATCTTGCTCCTTTGCACCCCAGTGTCTCTACTTGCACATTCATCTTCTGCAAATCTACAATTCCAGTGTTTAATTGCTATGTTGTAATTACTTCGCCACCATGGCCTATTTATTACCTTACCTCCCTTATCCTACCTCATTTGTACATACTGTATATAGACTTTTTCTACTGTATTATTGACTGTATGTTTGTTTATTCCATATGTAACTCTGTGTTGTATGTGTCAAACTGCTTTGCTTTATCTTGGCCAGATCGCAGTTGCAAATGAGAACTTGTTCTCAACTAGCCTACCTGGTTAAATAAAGGTGAAATAAAAGAAAAATAGAGCTATAACATCATTAACTGTAACATGGTTACTCTAGAGCTATAACATGACATTGTAACATGGTTAATATAGAGCTAGCTTATAACACAACTCGGCTATAACATCAAATGTTATTGGCTGCTAACACGTATTCTACAGATGCTATCTCAGGTGCAGAGAAATGCTTATGTTTCTAGCTCCAACAGGGCAGTAATACCAAAAAATACACACACATCCCAAAAATTTAAATAACGAAATAAAAAAATATCAGAACAATGTCAGAGTCCGGAATATAAATATGTATGTATGGACAGTATATGAATAGAAAAGGTGTGTACAGCAGTATACAACATGATTAGCTATGTTATTAAACACATACACACAAACACAATTATAGAGTACAGTCAAACCTCCCTATGCCTTGTAACCTATTTGAGATGGTTATTTTTTATCCACATTGTCAGTGTAATATATTACTAGGCTCAAATTCCCTACTGAAGCAGCAGCTCTCAAGAATATACTTGGTCCAGATGGATTGCTTTGAGGTAAAGCTAACATCAATGACTCAACCTTCCAGACACAAAGCATTTAACTGCTGGTCTGATTCTTTGATGATGGCCAGAGCCAGGCTAGATTTAGGTAAGGAGGAATGCAATGTAAACTGAGGTATGCTAGTTCCCTGAGTCTGCCTGGCTCTGCTCCTAGTGGAGGTCCAACTGACTTTATTGGGAACTCACTTCATCTTGTTGCTGCTGCTTATCTATGGACAGCCATAGGGTGCTCTATGTAAAGCTTTAATGAACTCAGGGAACTTGACTTAGTTGGGAGTTCGCTTAGTTGAGAGGTAATTTAGACAGCAGTTAGGGGGAGAGCTCAGCAGTCTTAAGCGAGGACATAAAGAAATGGTTCAAGCCACGTGAATAACTTTTTTGTTGTTTTGGAAATGAAGGTTTTGGATTTTGGATGAGACTGCATCACATAAACCGTGCAGAAAAATATCTAGTTTGTTTACATGGCTAGCACTATTTGAAGTCTGAAGAACTAATGCAATAAAAACCTAATAAACATCATGCTCATTTCAACCAATCCAACTCCATGATATGAACATTAATTAAGTGAATTAAAGTTTTTGAATTCTCTTGGAATCACAACGTTTTCTTCTAGTTATTTGCTGATCTGTTCTGCTGTGTGTCATTTGGTTCTCTGGGCTCGATAGAGTCATGTTACGTCTCAACACATTAAGTTCAGTGGAGGTACTCCAACACAAATCAAAGACTTCAACACCAATGGATCCTCAGCTTGTGTAATCCCCAAACAGGCTAAGTATGTTTACCCTCATCTCATCTGAATGTGGGATGGAAGAATGGATGCTTCCCAGAACAGCACTGTGTTTTTCAGGAAAACCGGTGAACCTCGCGGCTCATTTCAACTGTAAATCTCACTGTTGATTGATTCGTATGTACACAATGATAAAGGCTAATGAAGACAAAAAATCTGATCTGATTGAGATAAAGTGATTGCTTTTTAAATGCTTAAACATTTTCACTCGGTCATGCCTTGACTATAGTGTATCTTTGACTTAAGTGGAAGTTAGGATTCGCTCCTCAATCCACAGCTCTTGTGCAGAGCTGTAAATAAATATGTCTAAATCACTTCTGGCTTCTTTACTTCTTTCTGCTGGTGAAAAATGAAATGTCAGGGGACTCATGTAAAGACAATACTGGAATCAGAGGCGCAATGACTTCCCTTCTTTGGGTGAGCTAGAAGCTAAACTAATGAGAACTTGAAATGGCTCTAACATCCTCTTCCATGCATATCTATCTGTCTGTCTGCAGGACTATCCCTCTCTGGCCCTATTGGGAGAGAAGCTGGCGGAGAACAACATCTATCTCATCTTCGCTGTGACTAAAAGGCTCTATGTCATTTACAAGGTACATTTTTTTTTGTTATATAAGTTTATGTTCAGGATTGAGAGTAGCTGTGTGTATAGTGTGTACACGTTGGTGTGTACACTTCGGTGTGTATGGTAGCCTTTGATATTGTGTTAATTGCTTTGTTATATTTGTTTCTTTTAATTTAAAAAATAATATCTGATATTTATGTAGAATTTCACAGCACTGATACCTGGAACTACAGTGGAGATTCTGGATCAGGACTCCAAGAACATCATCCAACTCATTGTTAACGCCTACAATGTAAGTAAAGGAGCGTTCTCTCCCATTTAGAGCACAGGGTGTGTGTGTGTGTGCGCGCTTGAGAGGGAAAGAGAGTCTCTCAGCGGTCCTCTTCTGAAATGGATGTTGGTTGACAGTTGGCTGAACACGTTTTGAAACCGGGAAACAGACCGGTATACCCTGAACCTGTCATTTTTGTTTTCCATTGCAAAACTGTGAGGCCTACTGAACATGTCCCCGGTCTCTAGAGGACAAGAGGAAGTGTTGAATGTTTATGCTTTAGCATTGGATATGGAGACCCTCACCCTGCCCCTCTATTTGCTGTGGTGATATGGGGTTTACTCTACTCCTGGGTCACACTACGGCACTGTCTTTAACTCTGCACTAGCACTTTATGGTTACTGAAGAAGAAGCAGGTTTATGGTGCAAATCCTGCCTGAGACACTGTGGTGCTGCTACACCCCAGTCCCCTCCATACAGGAAATAGATTCCATTCTTCCAGTTATTTGAAGGAAGGGTTTTCAAAGGGCCTGAAAAGGGTTCTAGAAGGGATTCTTGTGTATTTTAAACACAAACGGCTATAGACTCGTGTGCTAGGAGATTTACATCTTGTCCTCGTTTACAGTTCACATTTATGGAAAGATCAACAAAAAATAGAACCACCAATCTTAAATTTATGGGTCATGATAAATGTATAATCTTCGTTCTACCAAAGTTAAGCAGGGGCCTCAAATGGTCTTGAATTATAATTTGACGTTAGTGTTTATAATTGTCACAGAAGACACTCTCTCATAATCCATTCTCAAAGCATGGAATCATCCTGTCTTGTATTATTGTGTTGTGGTCTGTTGACTAAAACCTGACCATAGATCACTGAGTAAGTACTCTGACACTGTGGCTCTGGTTTGGCTATTTAGGGATCTTAAAGTCACAGTCTGTGATTTGAGAGTGGTTTGGCTACATTTCTCTAGCCCCATACCTCAGCTTACCAAACAAAGTGGCAGTGAGACTGTTGAAATGGCAGATTTAGCCTTTAATGCACTGCAGGAAAGCAGTTATATAATTCACTTTTGTTGACTAGTTGAGAGAGAACAACATTTTAAGGGAAGAACCAATCTCTTTCTCCATGTATTTTGAATTTTTTTAAACCGAAGTATTTGCCTGTTTTTAGTTAACTTTCCCCCAAAATATTTTCCAATAAAGCTGTGTTTTTTTTTCAGTCAAGCATTTTTTCCTTCTGTGGTTGAGAGGAACTACAACTTGATTTTGCATAGTTAAGGACACGAGTTGAGTCTACAACTGATAATAATGGTATATATTTTTTTTTTATTAAAAAACTTTATTTAATAGGCAAGTCAGTTAAGAACAAATTCTTATTTACAATGACGGCCTACCAGGGAACAGTGGGATTTTTATTTTGTCAGCTCAGGGATGTCATCCAGCAACCTTTCGGTTACTGGCCCAACGCTCTGACCACTAGGCTACCTGCCACCCCTATATACCAAGTAGCCTACATTCTATTCACTTTACACAATGGGCAGATGGCACCACATTTGGTTTCTATCATAATTGTATATTTTTTGAGTATTGTGAAGTTTGAACACATAAGCATTTAGGTATTTCAACACACTTTGTTATCAGTTCATTGTGTTCTTTTTCCAATACAGACCAAAACAGGGCATAGATCAATCATGGGTATCTGTCAGTCGGTCATGATTCTGACTACCCCCTTTCACAGTTCTGTAGCTTTTATGCGCTGGAGTGAACACGCACATAAAGTACAGATAAGGCTGGCATGTAGCAGCAAAGCCACGCTATGGCACACACACGCACGCGCTCCACATCCATCCATGCCAACCGAACCGCTGTGGGTTTGGGGGAAGTTTACAAAAGACAGAATGAACTGTATAAATCTTGCTTAACCAAGGCATTTTACGCTCTTTCCAATKATCTTTTTCTCTGTTTTCCACCCTGCCTGCTAACAGATTAAATAACAGGCTCTTACTGGTTTCATTCTAAAATGCTGAGTTGTGGTGGTTCTGAGTGGATCCAGTGCCAGGGGTACTGGAAGCATTTAACATTCAAATAGTATGGAAACCACCAGGGAACCTCTGTGCCAGCTCTAATATACAGACATACTTTAATGCTCATGTGATCTATTGAGTTTGAGTTTATTTTATTTTTACAGGGACAGTGCACATTAATCAACGGTTCGTATTGATAGGAGTCTTTGCTCAGACTTGTTTGGATAGTTGACCAGTGGACCATCTGTCTTGTTTTCAAATATATGACATATTTACTACTTTGATGCAAATGTCAAAGTACTTATTCATAAGTGTGTGTCTGTCGATCTGTATATGTGTCTGTCTGTTTTTGTGTTCAAGGCATATGTATCTGTGAGTTCATCCAATCTCTCTCTCTCTCTGTCTGTGTGTCCTCCCTCCAGAACATCCGGTCCAAAGTGGAGCTGACTGTGTGGGATCAACCTGAAGACCTCAGTCTGTCCTTCACGGCCACCTGTCAGGACGGACAGCCCCTACCAGGCCTCAGGAAGTGTGCCGACCTCAAGATCGGAGACACGGTGAGTCTCTCAGACCTCCTGGCTTCCTATGGATTTGCACTATCAGGCCAAGCTGGAAAGTCAAAATTGGCTATATCGTGAAAATGTATATAAACGAAAATATGCTTTTTGGTCTTCATCAAAAGTTAGGGTTGGTTATAAAATCAGATCTTTAGGTCTTTGTAGTTTGCAGCTTTGCCTGATAGTGACTAGTGAACCTTTCCCAGCCTGCCTAATGTACAGGTGATCTGACTGTCATGTCATGGACAACATGTGAACGATGCAACACAACTGTAACAGGATGTAATTCCAGCCTGTGGACAGATGCATCATGGGGTATTTGCATTAAGGCTTAGTTAGCCCAGTGGCATGTCTCTCGGCAACACTGACAGGAATATCATGGATATCATCCACCCAGCCAGCGAATGACTGACTAAAGAAAGCAAGTTGTGACTTGGCAGCACAGTGTGACTTTTCAATCCTCTTCAGTTTGCAGTTCCTGTTTGGTTAAATTAAACTGCAGTTGCCGGGAGACTAAAGGAGCGATATCGGCCATGTCTTAGACTCTGAGAAAAAGAGAGATTGAGTGAGAGAACAACAATGTTGTTGCTTTGCTTACTCTCTTTAACAGTTARCATATGTGTGCGCTAAAATTTGACCCTGCTTAATGTATTTGATATGAGCAGACCATGACTGAAATAATGCAAACATATTCTTTCCCTTGGAAGAAAGCAAACTGGGGGTGGCAAAAATGCTTCTGTCTGTTTTGGAAAAAATATTAGTCATGGTGTCCATCCCTTCTCTGGGACTCCAGAATGTCCTGTCTCCAACCAACACACACACATACTCTGTCAACACACGGCTGTCTCGGCAGATACTGGCCATTCTCAAGGCAAGGGTCACCCTCTTCCTGGGATAGCAGTGGGAGTTTGAACTGACTCAACTTATTCTTGGCTTCTGAACACTGCAATTGGAAATCAGTTGTGCTTTCCAAATAGCCCTCCAAATAAGCTATTTTGGATGGCTTTGGATGAAGTAGTCTATGGGTGATGTGGCATCAGTAGCCTCCACAGAAAGCATTTTAGTGTGAGTAGACCTACGTATAGGGGGGGGGATAATAATTTGGCATCGGAATAATATTTTAGCTGGCTTTTTAATTGGGTTCCAACATGTTCTTRCCATTTAGATGGAATGCGTTCTTCTCTTCCTTTGTTTCAGCTAACAAAACTCTAAGAAAGGTCAGGTGACGTGAGATCACTGCACATCTTAATTGCTTTGAATTCTGCACTGCTCAAATCCTCAGGCCCCAATGAGGATTTGTACAGGATCTATTGAAATGCTCAGCAAGGGGCTACTTTGTACACTCCACCACGCAGAGATCCGACCCTGTGGAATTCTTCTTCCCAAAGCCCCAGTGTCTCCCTCACTGATTCCTTATTTGTCTTAATTGAATGTAGGAAATAAGGATGGTGTGTGGGGATGGAGGGTGAATGAATAATAGTAGTGAATGGGGGAATCACATCTCTGCATGGCCAGGGTGATGGGTCTAACTCTGTCTTTTGTTCTGCAGCGGGGGTATTTTCTCTGCAGGCCTCTGAGTGCTAATCTGTCCTCCTAAAAAGGTGAGGAAAGAGGACGCGAGGAATAGAGGGAGGAGGAATTGGGAAAGTTCCCGGGTGTCAGTCACAGGGTCTCTGGCTGCAGCCTTGCTCTGGGGCCTGAAGCTGCATGTCAATGTCCTCACTACAAAAGTTAGAGAAAGAAGGGTTGGTGAAACCAGAGGCGATTTTAACGAACAAAGACAACGTGGTAACAAATGTGTGTTAGACCCAGTGTACAAACTTAAGCCCACCTTCCTTTCACTGCGACACTCTCAAACCTTAAAGAGTACTAAATATTTCCCATATAGATGTAGGATCTTAATTTGACCAGTATAGTCCATAATGTTGCTTGATCCGTGTTTAGACTATTAGCTGACAAATTATGCTACATGAAAAGTGCAATGTTAATATAATTGTGTCTTAGTGTGGGTTGTCACTGAATTTCTGTAAATCATGAAGCTCATCTGCATTTCTCTGCAACAAAATTAAGATCCTGTACAGTACCTTCAGAAAGTATGTAGACTTATACCTGTAGACTTATTCCACACGCTGTTGTTACAGCCTGAATTCAAAATGGACAAACAAACACCCCATAATCACAAAGTGAATGTTTTTAGAAATGTTGGCAAATGTATTGAGATTGAAATACAGAAATATCTCATTTACATAAGTATTCACACCCCTGAGACAATACTTTGTAGAAGCACCTTTGGCAGCAATTATAGCTGAGTCTTTCTGGGTAAGTCTGTAAGAGCTTTCCACACCAGGATTGTAGAACATTTGCCAATGTATTATTTTCAAACTTCTTCAAGCTCTGTCAAATTGGTTGTTGATCATTGCTAGACAACCATTTTTAGGTCTTGCAGTAGATTTAAGTCAAAACTGTAACTCGGCCACTCAGTAACATTCACAGTATTCTTGGTAAGCTACTCCAGTGTAGATTTGGCCTTGTGTTTTTAGGTTATTGTCATGCTGAAAGGTGAATTGATCTCCCAGTGTCTGGTGGAAAGCAGACTGGACCAGGTTTTCCTCTGGGATTTTTGCCTGTTCTTAGCTCCATTCCATTCCTTTTTTTATCCTGAAAAACTCCACAGTTCTTAACGATTACAAGCATACACATAACATGATGCAGCACCACTAGGCTTGAAAATATGGAGAGTGGTACTCAGTACCACTCAGTAAAACAAAGGTGGTGGGGGGAGGTTAATGTAAATAGTCCGATTGGCCATTTCATTAATTGTTCAACAGTCTTATGGCTTGGGGGTAGAAGCTGTTAAGGAGCCTTTTGGTCCTTGACTTGGTGCTCCGGTACCGCTTGCCATGCGGTAGCAGAGAGAACAGTCTATGACTTGGGTGACTGGAGTCTTTAAAAAAATTTGGGGGCCTTCCTTTGACACTGCCTAGTATATGGGTCCTGGATGGCAGGAAGCTTTCCCCCAGTGATGTACTGGGCCATATGCACTAGAGGTCGACCGATTAATCGGAATGACCGTTTAATTAGGGCCGATTTCAAGTTTTCATAACAATCGGTAATCTGCATTTTTGGACACCGATCATGGCCGATTACATTGCACTCCACGAGGAGACTGCGTGGCAGGCTGACTACCTCTTATGCGAGTGCAGCAAGGAGCCAAGGTAAGGTGCTAGCTAGCATTAAACTTATCTTATAAAAAAACAATCAATCTTAACATAATCACTAGTTAACTACACATGGTTGATGATATTACTAGTTTATCTAGCTTGTCCTGCGTTGCATGTAATCGATGCAGTGCCTGTAAATTTATCATTGAATCATAGCCTACTTTGCCAAACGGGAGATTTAACAAGCGCACTTGCGGAAAAAAATTCGCACCATTTGCACCAATGTGTACCTAACCATAAACATCAACGCCTTTCTTAAAATCAATACACAGAAGTATATATTTTTAAACCTGCATATTTAGTTAAAAGAAATTCATCTTAACAGGCAATTATTCAACTAGGGAAATTGTGTCACTTCTCTTGCGTTCTTTGCACGCAGAGTCAGGGTATATGCAACAGTTTGGGCCGCCTGGTTCGTTGCGAACTAATTTGCCAGAATTTTACGTAAYTATGACATAACATTGAAGGTTGTGCAATGTAACAGGAATATTTAGACTTATGGATGCCACCCGTTAGATAAAATAYGGAACGGTTCCGTATTTCACTGAAAGAATAAACGTTTTATTTTTGAAATTATAGTTTCCGGAGTTGACCATATTAATGACCTAAGGCTCGTATTTCTGTGTGTTATTATGTTATAATTAAGTCTATGATTTGATATTTGATAGAGCAGTCTGACTGAGCGGTGATAGGCAGCAGCAGGCTCGTAAGCATTCATTCAAACAGCACTTTCGTGCGTTTATGACTTCAAGCCTATCAACTCCCGAGGTTAGGCTGGTGTAACCGATGTGAAATGGCTAGCTAGTTAGCGGCGTGCGCGCTAATAGCGTTTCAAACGTCACTCGCTCTGAGACTTGTAGTAGTTGTTCTCCTTGCTCTGCAAGAGCCGCGGCTTTTGTGGAGYGATGGGTAACGATGCTTCAAGGGTGGCTGTTGTCGATGTGTTCCTTGTTCGAGCCCAGGTAGGGGCGAGGAGAGGGACGGAAGCTATACTGTTACACTGGCAATACTAAAGTGCCTATAAGAACATCCAATAGTCAATATGAAATACAAATGGTTTAGAGAGAAATAGTCCTATAATTCCGATAATAACCTCAACCTAAAGCTTCTTACCTGGGAATATTGAAGACTCATGTTAAAAGGAACCACCAGCTTTCATATGTTCTCATGTTCTGAGCAAGGAACTTAAATGTTAGCTTTTTTACATGGCACATATTGCACTTTTACTTCTCCAACACTTTGTTTTTGCATTATTTAAACCAAATTGAACATGTTTCATTATTTATTTGAGGCTAAATTGATTTGATTGATGTATTATATTAAGTTAAAATAAGTGTTCATTCAGTATTGTTGTAATTGTCATTATTACAAATAAATTTAAATAAATTAAATTAAAACATCGTCCGATTAATCGGTATCAGCTTTTTTGGTCCTCCAATAATCGGTATCGGTATCGGCGTTGAAAAATCATAATCGGTCGATCTCTAATATGCACTACCCTAGTAGCGCCTTATGGGCGGATGCCGAGCTGTTTCCATACCAGGCGGTGCTCTCGATGATGCAGCTGTAGAACGTTTTGAGGATCTGGGGACCCATGCCCAATATTTTCAGTCTCCTGATGGGGAAAAGGTGTTGTCGTGCCCTCTTCGCAACTGTATTGGTCTGTTTGGACCATGATCGTTTGTTGGTGATGTGTTGTCCTGGCACCACACTGCCAGGTCTCTGACCTCCCTATAGGCTCTCATCGTTGTGTGCCATGACCACTTCATGGCTAACAACGTGAGTGCTACGGGGCGGTAGTCATTTAGGTAGGTTACTTTTGCATTCTTGGGCACAGGGACTATAGTGGTCTGCTTGAAACATGTAGGTATTACAGACTTGGTCAGGGAGAGGTTGAAAATGTCAGTGTAGACACTTGCCAGTTGGTCCACGCATGCTTTGAGTACACGTCCTGGTAATCCGTCTGGCCCCGCAGCCTTGTGACTGTTGACCTGTTTTAAAGGTCTTGCTCACATCAGCTACGAAGAGCGTGATCACACAGTCGTCCGGAACAGCTGGTGCTCTCATCTCATGCATGCTTCAGTGTTGCTTGCCTCGAAGCGAGCATAAAAGGCATTTAGCTCGTCTGATAGGCTTGCATCGCTGGGTAGCTCGTGGCAGGGTTTCTCTTTAGTCCGTAATAGTTTGCAAGCCCTGCCACATCCGACAAGCGTCAGAACCGGTGTAGTAGGATTCAATCTTAGTCCTGCATTGATGCTTTGCCTGTTTGATGGTTCGTCTAAGGGAATAGCTGGATTTCTTATAAGCGTCCGGAGTGGTGTCCCACTCCTTGAAAGCGGCAGCTCTAGCCTTTTTAGCTCAGTGCAGATGTTGCCTGTAATCCATGGCTTCTGGTTGGGATATGTACGTACTGTCACTGTGGGGGATGACGTTGTCGATGCACTTATTGATGAAGCCGGTGACTGAGGTGGTATACTCCTCAATGCCTTTTGATGAGTTCCGGAACATATTGCAGTCTGTGCTAGAAAAACAGTCCTGTAGCGTAGCATCCGCGTCATCTGAGCGGTTTCCTCCCTCCCCGGCAAATGAGTTAGGAAGTGCGCCTATATCTTTGTAGTGAATGGGTGTATTGATACACCATCCAAAGTGTAATTTAATAACTTCACAAGGCTCAGAGATATTCAATGTCTTGTCTACCGATAGGTGTACTTTTTTGTGAGGCGTTGGAAAACCTGGTCTTTGTGGTTGAATCTGTGTTTGAAATTCACTGCTGGACTGAGGTACCTTAAAATGATCTGTATGTGTGAGGTACAGAGATGAGGTAATCATAAAGTTACGTTAAACACTATTACTGCACACCGAGTGAGTCCATGCAACTTATGTGTCTTGTTAAGCAAATGTTTTATCCTGAACTTATTTAGGCTTGCCATAACAAAGTGGTTGAATACTTGACTCAAGACAGACTTTGGTGATTAATCTGCTGCTCTCTCCGTTCCACTCCTCCATTCCATCCCTCTCTCACAATCACAGCAGTAATGTCCTGGGATTTGGTTCCCTGCCTTTTTTATCCAGCAGCTTTATCTCATGGTTGCTAGTTTCCCTAACGAGCCACATGGTTAAAGGAGATGGGTTCCTCGTGACTCACTCCCCTAAATCTCATTACCTCATTAGGAAGAGCACTGTGCTGTAGTGGAAGAGGCAAACAGCAGACAAGCAGTTCTTCCATGTGTTATGTGGGCCCTTCCTTCCTGTGGACTCTGATTGGAGGCTTATCTAGTACTCAGCAGGAACATACCACAACTCTGCTTTCATGTCCTGTTCTTCTGCCATGCTGTGCTTGTGGATGACAATAGCTTTGTTATTGATGTCGTTTTTTTTTTTACTCGTGTTTCTGTATTACCTACAGACATTCATCACTTACTAACTAGATCAATGGTTTGGGTTGGACAGATGATGCAGGTTGATGTCATGAGTGTTTACTCCACACACAGCCACACCCTCATATTGTACAGAGTTTCATATTAGTCAGCGGCTCACCCAGTAGGGTCTGTGGTACTATGACCTCTTCACCACTAAGCCTGTTGATGTTCACTTCTCATTGAAAGAGGAAGGGAAGATGGAAGACATTGATGGCCTAGGAGACCCATAGAGAGAGAGCGAAAGGTCCTGCATTCTGAGTGACAGGCCGATGCTCTTTTTCTCTCCTGAAGACTCAGATCGTTGCGTGCAGAGCTGCTGCCAACATCAACATGGCCCAAGCATCTGAGTGTTTGGCTTTGGGGCTGCAGTCCAGAGGGCTATGGCCTTCAGTCTTGGGAGATAAACTTCAAAGCACAGCATTTGCCCCCTCACATCCCTGCCTCTCCACCTCCAATGACCGCTCTGGGCTCAACACTGCCAAAGGGCACATAGGCTACCTGTAGACGTGTGTGCGCTTCTTCACTCATCGAGAACCACTGGGAGAAAGAGAATGATGTGGAAGAGTGAACCTTATGAGACCTACGTCATGGAAGGACATCCTTCCTGAAATACCCCTACAGCTGCCACAGATTAGCTTTTCTCTATGCTAAAATATTTCTGTGGTTGAACGTATCCATGCTCTCATCCAGAGCTCTGTTATGTATTGAAAAGTTAACCACATTTCATATGTATTCTAATTGATGTTATTGAAGTCGGTCCTTGTGTTTTTCTTTGGGCAGAATTACCCAGTTTTAAAGATGTTTTGCCTCAGAGCGTTGTCCAATGCGCCAAAGGTTATATGGAAGGTGATGATATATCAACTGACATATATACTGTACATTGCAGTGTTGTAGATTCATGGTAGTATCAGTTTAACTGGAGGAATTCACGCCATTATCCCATCTAAAGGGAGTGAAACCACAAAGAATAACACACTGCCTCATCTACGACAGGCAGTCGCACGCACACACACACTGGAGATGGTTGCTGTGGCAGTTGAGCTACAGAGATGGAAACAGTAATGCGCTGCAAATCAAATGTTATTTGTCACATGCTTCGTAAACAACAGATGTAGATTAACAGGGACATGCTTGCTTCCGGGTCTTTTTACAACAATGCAGAGTTAAAGATAAAAAATAGAATTGGTGACACGAGGAATAAATACAGTGAATAACAATAACCAGTAAAAATGACATGGATCGCGGGTTAGTGATCGCTGATCTGGGGCCGATTGCACCAGTTGGTTGTAAGTGGGTCGTATCTCTACGTTCGACATGCTCTACGTGGACGTAAAGATTATACCTGTTGCATCACCTGGGCGTAAGCCCTTCTATGAGCTGTGCCTGGGCGTCAGCCCTTCTATGAGCTGTGCCTGGTGGTAGCAGAGCGGCGTCAGCCTTCTATGACTGTGCCTGGGCGTCAGCCCTTCTATGAGCTGTGCCTGGGCGTAAGCCCTTCTATGAGCTGTGCCTGGGCGTCAGCCCTTCTATGAGCTTGCCTGGCGTAAGCCCTTCTATGAGCTGTGCCTGGGCGTCTCAGCCCCTCTATGAGCTGTGCCTGGGCGTCAGCCTTTCATGAGCTATGCCTGGGCGTAAGCCTTCTATGAGCTGTGCCTGGGCGTCAGCCCTTCTATGAGCTATGCCTGGGCATAAGCCCTTCTATGAGCTATGCCTGGGCGTAAGCCCTTCTATGAGCTATGCCTGGGCATAGACTCTACGCCTGGTCGGGAGGCGGGACTATGCTATTCTTTTTGTACATACCAGAAAGAACAATCTATATTTCTAAAGGATGTGAGTCTCGTGTTCATATTTCACAGCCTCCGGCTTTTCGAGTTGCCTATGCGCGAGTCAATAGCAAAATAATACACTTGATTTATGCTACATTACAGCATGCAAAATGTGTCTGATCGGATATTAGAAAACTAATAGATGAGCTGCCACTCCACTTTTATAATAACTCATATCTCATTTACATAAGTATTCACACCCCTGAGTCAATGTCAGAATCACCTTTGGCAGCGATTTCAGCTGAGAGTCTTTCTGGGTAAATCTTTAAGAGCTTTACACACCTGGGTTGTACAATATTTGCCCATTTATTCTTTAAAAAGTTCTTCAAACTTGCTGTTCAAATTTTGTTGATCATTGCTAGACAACCATTTTCAGGTGTTGCCATAGATTTTCAAGTAGATTTAAGTCAAAACTGGAACTCGGCCACTCAGGAATATTCACTTTCTTCTTGGTAAGCAACTCCAGTGTCGTTTTAGTCTTGTTTTAGGTTATTGTCCTGCTGAAAGGAGAATTATCCTGAACCAGGTTTTCCTCTAGGATTGTGCCTGTGCTTAGCTCCATTCAATTTATTTTTTATCCTGAAGAAAAGTCCCCGGTTCTTGACGATTACAAGCATACCCATAACATGATGCAGACACCACTTTGCGTGAAAATATGGGATTGGACCCGTAATATGTTTGGGGTAAATCCAATGCAACACACTTTGTATTTAGGACAAAAAAGTAAATGGCTTTGCCACATTTTCTTCAGTATGACTTAAATAAAGGTACTTTTTTTTTTTTTTTTTTTTTAACTAGGCATGTCAGTTAAGAACAAATTCTTAGTTACAATGACGGCCTACCCCGGTCAAACCCGGACGACGCTGGGCCAATTGTGCAACGCTCTATGGGACTCCCAATTACGGCCGGTTGTGGTTCAACCTGGATTCAAACCAGGGAATGTAGTGTTGCCTCTTGCACTGAGATGCAGTGCCTTAGACCGCTGTGCCACTCGGGAGCCCCATGCCTTGTTGCAATATTTTCATTCTGTACAGGCTTCCTTTTCACTCTGTCAATTAGGTTTGTAACTACAATGTTGTTGATCCATCCTCAGTTTTCTCCTATCACAGCCATTAAACTGTAACTGTCTTGAAGTCAGCGTTGGCCTCATGGTGAAATCCCTGAGCGGTTTCCTTCCTCTCCGGCAACTGTCTTCTTTTTTATTTTTTATTATTCCCATCTAAAGAAGGTTTTCTTCTTTGCGAGGTTTTGTGAGTCCATGCAACGTATTATGTGACTTGTTAAGAACATTTTTACTCCTGAACTTATTTAGGCTTGCCATAACAAAGGGGTTAAATACTTATTGACTCAAGACATTTCATGTTTTTTTTTTTATTCATTTGTAAAAATAAAATAAAAATAAAAAATAAAAAAAAACACTACCCCATAGTGTCAAAGTGGAGGTGTGTGTGTTTAAGCCAGTGACAAAACATCTCAATTGAGCCCATTTTAAATTCAGGCTGTAACACAACAAAATGTGGAAAAAGTCAAGGTGTGAATACTTACTGAAGGCACTATAGCCTAGGCTACTACGCGAGTGAGGAGCAAAATAATCCACTTGTTTATACTAGGCTACCTTAGACTACATAACATGCTAGCAAAAGGTTCTGATAATGCTGTTAGATGAGCAAACTAGACTAGATTATCATTATGAACACTGACCTCAATTTGACTAACATTTTCCCAGCCTAATTATAATCAAATATCCAAACAGACATTCCGGTAAACAAAAATCTTGACGATTGATTTATAAAGACTATTCCCCACGCTTGTCATAAAACAGCGCGATAATATTGTCCCAATGATAAGGGGCTGAAATTATAGTTGACCACACGGCTATTGCTTTAAAGTATTGAAAACAGTTCAATGACTTTGGGAGTTTCAGTAAGCAACAATATGATAAATGCCTTCAATAGCATTAGCCTACTTTATCCAATAACTTCATCATTCAGTGATATTCATTCCACAGTAATTATTGATTGATTGATCCATCAAGGTATGGTTAAGAAAACAACATGCATGCATAGTGGGTGGGCTTTGAAGTGATGGGACATGCCTCGCAAAGTTTAAAACTGCCACGAGAACAGTAACAGCCTAGTAATGGGTGCTGCCTAGCAACCACCATTATGAAGCATCAAATCTCGTGCATTGCTTAATCATTGCTTACGCTGGATTTAGCTACGACTAGTCTTTTTGGTTGGTGCAGCAGGTGTAAATTCTGATCCCAAAGTTGGACGTAGATACACCTGACCTAGCATTTTAAGACTTTTTATTTATAATTTTTTTTACACCCAACTGGTGTCTGGCCCCTGGTGTCCAAAAGCTATTTTCAGTCATAACAAATGATGGTGGAGACGGTGTTAAAAATATTTTTCAGCATAAAAAAAACACATATTTGARAATTATTCCGGAGTCCATAAAGCATCTGCTATCCACTGCAGCACCATCTTCCAATCAACGTAACTGTTGAGACAAGCCAATCTAAAGGGAGGGTGGAGTTTCTGTCTTGTTCAGACTTCCTTCCTCAGAGCAATCAAATGGGTGGAGGTCCTGTCTGTGTCATCTGCTGCTTGAATTGGCTGTGATTAATCAACTAACTGGCTCAAAGCCACAAACTGTCCTCTGATCGCTCTCCTCTGATCGCGCTCTCTCGATCTCTCGCGCTTTCTCTCTCTCTGAGATAATTCCACATGTATAAACACAGCTTGCAGGTCAAATGTAGATCACAGCCAAGCCTTAATATGAGCAAAATGGGTTTATCTGGAGGTAGATGGTGTAATTGTGATGGATCCAGATTGAGACCATTTTAAAATCCAGTTATGAGTATGACGTAGGTTTGTGTAAAACTCCTTGATTGAGAAATTCTCAAATTGTGGCAATTTGTGTAATTCCAGTCCATATACTAACCCTGTTGTACTGTTCTTCTTTCTTCCAGGTGTCCTTCAACGTGAGTGTGGACGCTAGGAGCTGCCCCGCCCCTGGCACCCAGCAGAGATTCACCATCAAACCTGTGGGCTTCAAGGATCGTCTGGAGGTGTCAGTGGACTACCGCTGTGACTGTGGCTGCACCGACTGGACCCAGGCTAACAGTAGCCGCTGCAGCTCCATCGGACAGTACACCTGTGGTACCTGCCGCTGTGACCCGGGCTACCTGGGTGCCCGCTGTGAGTGCCAGGAGGGCGAGGCTGGCAGCAAGTACCTGAGCGCCTGTAGAGAGGAGGAGGGGAAGCAGATCTGTGGTGGGAGAGGGGAGTGCAGCTGTAACCAGTGCCTCTGCTACGAGTCAGAGTTCGGGAAGATCTACGGGACCTTCTGCGAGTGTGACGACTTCTCCTGCGCCCGACACAAGGGCATCCTCTGCTCAGGTAGGTGTGCAAAGAGAAGGGAGCACTGCCGCTACTTCGCTCTCCAAATTGCTGGATCTCCTCTCTACTTCTGCATGTGTACAACATAAATGATTCAGACATACACAGTAGTGCTTCGTACAGTACCTGATACATGTGCAGAAACACTAGAGTCCTAGATGTGTCGCTATTGAGGGTGTGTCTAAGTTGGCTTGTGCTGTCATGTTGATGCTAAGAGATGCATTCAATTMATGTTTATTGATCTACAAGGCTGTACGATAGTAGTGAGCAGGTGGGATGTTGTTTCCAGGGTCTGTTCCCACATCACTCTGGTCTGTGTTTATTAGGCAGGTTGGCATTTATTGAGATGACTCATGTACTGGAGGCAGCTCTGCAGAGTGGTCACTAGCTGGCACTACCAAAAAGTCATATTGATTTTAAACCTAACCTTTACCACACTGCTAACCCTAATGCCTAACCTTAAATGAAGACTAAAAAGCTAGTGTTTTTTCATGAATTTTTATTGCCAATTTGTACTTTGCAGCATGCCCGTGTAGTGGAAACCACTTAGTTCTTTCTGCCTCCAATGCAAGACTCATGACAATAAACGTCAACCTGCATTTATTAGAGGAAAAGCAGCCTGTTCGTGGTGCAGCGTTGAACACAGCCCTGCAGGTCTGCTACTATTTTGTGTGTGTGAAAGGGTACTTTTTGTGTGTGTTAATACTAAACCATACATGTTCGGGGTGTTTTTTTTATGATAAATGTCTCTTGATTCTGAATTTCTTCTTCGGGAAAGGTAAAGTGCTCAGGAACAGCTGCTGGGAGCTAGTTCGTTGTGCAGTTCATGTTTTACTATCTCTAGCTGAGCTGTGTTCTCTGGGTGCTTTGGGACCCTGGAGAGTTGGGGTGGCTGTGTGCAGGATTCAGGAATGAATTCTAGAACCAGACCACCAATATTTTTTCTCCCCAACTATTCATGTGCTCTATTGATTAAATGTGCATGTGCTGATGTTGACCACAAATCCTGTTTTCTCCTGCCTGAGGGTCTTGCTTGCTTTGAAGCCCATGCCCTAGTTTTCTCTCACACTGTCCTGGGCAGCAGGCAGGGTTGCTAGCTGGGAGCAACTTAGTGACATACTAAACAGGCTGTCCTATTGGATTCCCAGAACATCGGGTCCAGTCCAAGTAGCCTCTGTGCGTTTTGGGTCGAGACCTGCTGGATGTTGGCCAAGGGCCCCTGGCTCATCCCCAAGCTAACRGCTGTTCCACCAAACCACAGAGGGAGCTTTGTAACAGAGGCCCTGCTCAGTGCCTTGTGTATTGCCAAATACAATGCATGGGTCTATACTCAGTTAAAATGCCTTGTTTCGTTTAGTCAGCAGGACCAAGCAGTGGACAAACACAAAATGGACCATTTGTTTGTCGGTTGGTCGGACCATGAGTAGGSCCTTAGGGTAGGATGATAACTGGAAGGGGTGGGGTAGTAATTAAATCTTAACAGTCCAGTATGCTCTGTGGCCCCCCACATTCTCTCTCTCACACACACACGTGCGCGCACACACACCTCCTCGCTGTGCATGGTTGGCTCAGTCTATAATGAGTTCCTAATGAATCTGAATGAATGTCCTCTCTCCCACACTTCTCTGGCACTGTTACTTAATCGTGTAATAAACAGTGTTGTAAAATAATTCTGTATACCACCATTGGTCCCCTAAACCCACTAATGGTTATGGGGAGGTTCAGACTCTGTACAGAGTCCCATTCTCCTCCTGTTACATGCCATGTATACAGTATTGTGCAATAGGTTAGATTGGTTACGCTGTGATGATAGCAGCTCATTTGCTCTGTGTTGTGCTAGGAAGAGAAGCTGGTTTGGATTGAACTGCAGGATCCAGACTGATTAACTGCCGGAAGGCATTGGTCATTATTAAAGAGGAAATAAATTGGTGCGTTGTCCTTGGGTGGGTTCTCATTTCTAGCTCAAAGCATTTAAAATCTCCCAGCCTTTTCATGATAACCGCATTGTCTGCAAGAAATCTTGAAGTTTATCTTGTTGTTTTGATACGCTTGTTTTGAATCAAAGCACTGTATCTACTCACGACCACTCATGCTGTAAAAACAGTCCAGTTCAAAGTGAATGGCACAGATCCATATATAGTAATAGCATATTTGCATATAGTCCTACTGCAGCTCTGATTGGTTATGGCACACCGGTCTGTGTAGAGTACGGGCCGGCCTGAGTTGTGCCTGTCAATGCAATAGAATCCTACTCCGATGCGCTCTGCCTACAACAATCTCTTGCATAGTTAGTTTTGCATACTAAGTCTTGCTTAGACCACAAGCATTTCGCTATACCCGCAATAACATCTTCTAAATTTGTGTATGCAACCAATAAAACTTGATTTAGTAGGTTGCTTTGAAAGTGACTAATATTGCATTGATTCGATTACAATTGCCACAGTAAAGGAAAATATTGATAGTGTTAACTAACGGGGAAAACTCTAGAAAGTTGTGTGAAGTTCAATCTCGTGCTTCTCTGGGTTCTCTGATATTTCTTCTGCGCGGCAGTGTATTAGCCAGACCTACATGAAGCTGAGGGGGTCAGGGGTTAGGCTAGAGACAAGTGTAGCAGCCAGGCCTACATGAGGCTGAGGGGCTCAGGGGTTAGGCTAGAGACCAGTGTAGCAGCCAGGCCTACATGAGGCTGAGGGGGTCAGGGATAAGGCTAGAGACCAGTGTAGCAGCCAGGCCTACATGAGGCCTGAGGGGGTCAGGGTAGGCTAGAGACCAGTGTAGCAGCCAGGCTACATGAGGCTGAGGGGTCAGGGTGGGCTAGAGACCAGTGTAGCAGCCAGGCCTACATGAGGCTGAGGGGGTCAGGGATAAGGCTAGAGACCAGTGTAGCAGCCAGGCCTAATGAGGCTGAGGGGTCAGGGATAAGGCTAGAGACCAGTGTAGCAGCCAGCCTACATGAGGCTGAGGGGGTCAGGGTTGGCTAGAGCCAGTGTAAGGCAGCCAGGCCTACATGAGGCTGAGGGGGTCAGGGATAAGGCTAGAGACCAGTGTAGCAGCCAGGCCTACATGAGGCTGAGGGGGTCAGGGGTTAGGCTAGGGACCAGTGTAGCAGCCAGGCCTACAGGAAGCGGCTCCTTCTTACTAGGGCCTTGACTCTTTTCCTTCTCCTTGATGCTTCCCTCCGTCTAATCTGATTACTGTGTCACGGCCAAAATGCACACCAGACCAGGAACCAAGAATATTGGTTCCTGCTTACTCACTAAAAGACAGCTGTGGAGAGAGACAAGAGTGGGTCCCACTCTTCTTGTAAATAGAGCTCTGAGGTTATATCGTAGTACTACTACAGTACACAATCATTCTTTTTTTTTACTGCAGTTATAAATACACAGATATTTGACTGTGCCAACCTGTACCGTCCTCTCTGTGTTTCTGGAATGTAGCTATGTCATTGAGCTTTTACCAACACTATTTCACTACCTACTGTTTTTGAGTATGTTGTTTCCTTCTGCTCTTTGGAGGAAAGGAATCTCTTCCTAGACTCCTTCTTTGATAGCTTTAGCAGCCATGCTCTTGTTTGCCCTGGCCCTCTGAGTAGAGTGAGGAGGACCGATAGATGGAAGCCAGGCACGCTCCACACCCAGCTGTTGCTGTTGTCATGTCTGTGCTGCCTGGTGCTGTGGTGATATAATATAGCACCAAGCCAAACCTCCCATAGAGCCTAACCGCCTACAGTCTGGTTTTTCTGGCCAGTGACTGTCAGTGTGGCTGTGTCATCAGCTGTACATGCCTGAACCAATTACACCCACATCGAACCCATGATTCAATCAACTGGTGTATTTAATGTAGTTGGCAATAGGTCAATACAATATTGGAAATATCCACTATAATAGTAATTTATCCCACAAAATGGCCAAACTGCTAATAATAAAGCTCAGACATAGAGGTTAGCTATTCAYAGCTTAATTTGAAGTTGATAGTTAGAAATAGTTTGAGAGACTGATGTGTTTTTAGATAGAGGGAATATTCACTATTGATATACGGAACTAATGGTGCCTAGAGGTTATGTGGTTGTTTCTGGACAGGGCTGATTGTGTGATACTGAGCTTACAGTCAAAGAACCTCTTGTGGCTGTGCAAGGGCAACCCTGTTCTTGTGAAACTAAGACGGTGGCCTGTAGAATGAAGGTCAGGGGCATTAATCAGTCTCTGAAGTTAGTAGATCTGGCAGGGGCAAGGATAGGGGAGGAGTGGTGTCAGTAACCTCCCACAAGGGCCACGCTGTGTGCATGTGTTTGGTCTGCTGACCTGTGCTCAGACTCTCTGTATTCTCATACATTCGTAACCTCAGTGTCTTCTGCAAGGCCAGACTCTCTGCCCTAAGGCCTGTGCTGAGTCTCTGTCAGGATATCTGGAGGATTAAGTAGGTGTAGATAGATGGGTACTGTATGGATAGAATTAGTCTTTGTATCACTTACAGTAAAGTATGAAAGGGTGATTACCAGGGTGTGAGAGAGTTAAAATATGTTCATAGAGGCAACAGTAAACTTTCTTTCTTTGCGTCTTTCTGTGTACGCATGGATCAGCTAAGTCTGTGTGTGAAAGCCATTGGCTGCCTTTGACAAGGCCTGTCTCAGTAAACCTAGACGCTGTAGTCTTCTGCTCTGTCACATCTACAGCAGGTTCTCAGTAACAATCTAACTGCTCAATAGCACCAAATGCCAGGAATAGCTTGGCTTCGTTTCCAGACCGCAAACCCTTTCTCTCCATAAATCGGCAGCCTCGGATTCTTGTAGAAGCTGTGTAGAGATGGAGGACAAACAGTAAATGGGAACATGTGTTTATTAATGTGTGTGTGCCTGGCACGACTGTGACTTTGCCTTATTGAAATGAAAGCATTTAGCGGGCTTCCAATCTCTCTCTGACATGATTGACCTATTTTGCAAAATAGTTAGCGTAGACTGTAACTAGTCCTGTGTTTGCAAAACATCTGGCAAATCCAAGCACTTTGGTTTTATTGCTTGATGGTCAAAATGTTGTGGAGCCGTCCTATATCCTACAGCTTCTTCTATTCTCCTCCTCAGCTCTTTAATTTATAGACACCGCTAATAGAAAATGCATTTTTAGATTGCGGTACTGCTGTCTGGCCTAMTCTGATTGTATGAAAGGCCTGCAGCGATAGCTGGAACATGGACAAGTTGAAACAAAGCTAATACCGGTACTCAAGATGTCCCAATAACATCATGATTTGTAGCTCCTGCTACTACCTACTGTAGCACCTACTCACTGCCCAGTAGTAGTCTGATTTCACTCAATCACTTTGATATTTTTGACTGGAACATAGTTTGAACAGGATCTCAGGTTCTACAAGGCTGAAGCAGCAGTTCATTAAACATTTTGGCACAGCTGTGGAGTCGGTTAGTGTTTTTATTTGTAGTTCGTTGAACACACAGCAATTAGTAGTCAAACTATTCTGGGTTAATGCTTGGCAGACAGCCCAGCATGTAAACTCACTACGGAGCTCAGCAGTGCGCATTGAGCAGAAATGTGCCTATCATATGAGCATGCGTGCGTGTGCATCATTCCGTGTGTGTTTGGATTTTGTCCCTCACCCCATATCTCCCTCTCCCTTGCTAGACGGAAGCTAGCTCTACGGCACCTAGGTTCCTACTGCTGCTCAGTAGGCTAGTAGCCCCCTGACCCAAAGCAAACACAGGATGACACCTCAACCCCCCTCAAACCTGACTGAGCCTGACCATGATAAAGAGCCAGGATTGTCCTTCCTCCACTCTCTCCTCTAACTAATAAATACTATACAAGACTCTCTTCCTTCCCATGCCTGCTCTGTTTGGGGCCTCTTGCCCCATAGAACTACTTCAGATACAAGGATTCCCTCCCCGTGTAGTAAAGAACCTATTCCCCTCAAAGCACTACAGGTGTTGCTGCTGGAATCCTACAGCTCTCTCAGCACCATCTTGATGTATTTGATGAGTGGTACGCCGAGGCTGCGTCCCACATAGCCCCCTTTTCTTTTTATATTGCACTATTTTTGACCAGGGCCCATTAGGCTCTGGTCAAAAGAAGTGCACTGTACTATATAGGAAATAGGGTGCTATGTGGGATGCACCCTGAAACATGCATACTGCTGGGCTTCCAGAGGAGAGACACTGAAATATTTAGTGAAATATGCAGAGAACACGTGACACAGAAAATGGGGTCAGATCTCATCTCAGAGCTTCTCTTTTGTCCAATGTACTTCTGTAGTGGTGAGAGGGTTAAACTCTGCTCCCCAGGACCTCTCTGTACACATTAACCACTGTGGCCCACAGGGCATGTTCTTCCATGTTTTCCATCATGTCAAGGATCTGAGGTTACAGGACAGGCAGGAAGCAGAATAGTGTAGTTTCTGGAATCCACACCACACTCCCCTTCTCTAGATATATCTAATTATATTACAATGGCTGCAACTGACTTCACCTCTTTGTCGATACATGTATGCAGCTGTGATTACCATGGCTACCAAAGGTCATTGTTATTCATGCTACTCCTACTGTACATTATATGTGTGGAGCTCTGGGCAGGTTGCCAATAACTCTCTTACATTACTCATWCCAYGTGTATATACTGTATTTTATACCGTCTATTGCACCTTGCCTATGCCGCTCGGCCATCTCTCATCCGTATGTACATATTCTCATTCACCCCTTTAGATTTGTGTGTATTAGGTAGTTGTTGGGAAATTGTTAGAATACTTGTTAGATTTGTGATTATTAGGTAGTTGTTGGGGAATTGTTAGATATTACTGCGCTGTTGGAACTAGAAGCACAAGCATTTTGCAACACTCGCATTAATGTCTGCTAACCAAGTCTATGTGACAAATAAAATTTGATTTGATAACTTGAAATAAGTGTGCATATGTCATCTGATGGATTTGCATCAAGCTCCTAGTTGCTTGTTGTCGACTTCAGGTTAGGATTGGCCCTTTGTTAGGGAAGGAATTCTCTCTTATGGCGTGTCACTTGAAGGTGTAATTTGCACCACAGTTTAATAACAATCCCTTAACGGCAGATTAAAGCATTTGCACCTGAGCAAAGTGAGTGACTTTATGTTCACCCCAAACGTCAGGTGGGAAGAGTTAACAGTATTTGCTTTTTATTTTGTTGGCTCAACACATGTTTTAAAAACGTTTTCTGAACTCTTCTGTCTTTATGACGTGGCTGTATTCTGGGTGGTGCCTGGAGCCTTCCAGAACTCCATACAGTCAGGTTGGAACAAGACTTTAATTGCTTGGAGGAAGATAACAAGCCACAGCTGTATAAATGGTGGTTACTGTTGGAGGTCTATGGCACCGGGGGTCAGAGTGCTATATAAAGGAAATAAATGGAGGAAGGGGAAAGGAAAGCCTTCTTCCAGGCTCTGAGCTGTGGAGTGGACTACTGAGAGGAGACTACTTTCCAATTTACACTGTCAGTGTTTACTCTCAGAGAGAGAGAGAGGAGGGGGAGAGCAGGCCTGTAGATTTGTGATAGATGGATGGATTCATGTGCCTGTTTTTTTTCTCCCTCAAGTGAGTACCAGACCTACTCGGTTCAAATAGTATTAGAAATATTTCAAATACTTTGAACATATATTTGAACCTACTTTGCGTGCAAGATGGACACGGTTTTCTCCAAAAATACTATTTGAATCCCACCAGATCTGATGAGTACGGTCGGTGCCACTCTCCATGGTGTCTGTCTGTCTGAGCTCTGAGGCGTCTGGCTGGGCTGTATACAGTAAATCTCTCTCTCTCTGCTGGTCTTGGCAGCCTCTACCTCTGACTCTGATCACAGACACAACGCTCCCGGCATCACTGCTCCTCCTCCAGAATAGAATCCTGTCTAACACAGAAGCGCATTCGGTGCATGCCGAGATGTTGTACATTCCCATTCATGATCCTCCTGTGTTGCGGTAAAAGGGGATCTGGGACCTGAGAGGCAATTAGCTCATTATTTTGACCTATGACTATTGTTCTGTTCATGTTAGAGGAAGTCCCATCACTCCCATGTGTTTCCTGCTGAATGAATATATTGTAGTGTAAAGGTCAGCACAGGCTTCTGAGGAGGGAAAGAAATATGCTGCCTTAGCATGTCAAACACACACACTGGAGTGTGTCAAATGCCTACTCAATAACATGAACACCATGTTGCCAGCACCCGTAAATGATAGAGACAGCCAGGTTATAGACCTGTGAAACTGTTCACGGTTTACTTCATGTGTTCTAACTATAGAATCAAATCCATCAATATGGTTCTAACCCTGCCAGGTGTGTGTGTGTATGATAATCATAAGGTTGCAAAGCTGTACTTGTCCTTTGGTGTTTTCTTTATTAGCTTTTGGTCCCAGTGTTATTAGAGTATTCATAGGGTTGTGGGTGGTGACCAGTTCAAAGGCCTAAACATTATTTTCATGCCCTGTAACTGCTGTTGTCTGGTGACTGGTACAGTAGGCATGTGATGTTTGTCATCTGTGCTGACTCGGGACAAAACAGTCAATGCCAGTAGTTATTTAAAATGCAACCATCCCTCTACTGTGTGTGTGTGTGTGTGTGTGTTTCTAGCGTTTTAAGAGCTCTTTGTACTGGTTGTTTCACAGTTGAGGTTTGTCAATGGTCTGGTCTGCACTGTATCAAATATTGTTTTCACTGACACAGGATATTTCAAAGTAGTGTTATTATAAATCATATGAAATCCTCTGCACACAAAACTAAGCATAGCTTCAATTAAATGTAGAGTCATCTGATGTAGCCGTAGTGACTATAGTTATTTGAATACGTCTCCTACCCCACACATCTTACAGAAGTTTGACTGTATTTTCTTTATTGCTGATGACGACCCAAGCTTGACTCAGCATACAAGCGGCAGCTTGTCTTGGCCTGCCTGCATGCTTAACAACACACTTCTCTGTTGAGAACTGTGTTACTGTTGTCCTCCGATGGAGAAGAGAGGCACAGACGGGCCAGTTGTTGTGATACTGTCTTGAAGGAGAAGAAATTGTCATGTCTAATAACTCCTATTGTGCTGAAGGAACATCAGAGCAGACTAAAATACAGAACAATACATTAACTCATAMAGAATGGCACCCACATCAGAGCAGACTAAAATACAGAACAATACATTAACTCATACAGAWTGGCAYCCACATCAGAGCAGACTAAAATACAGAACAATACATTAACTCATACAGAATGGCACCCACATCAGAGCGGACTAAAAATAATATGTTGGAGCTCAGTGGGCAGCATATGGGAACAGTTTGGGAGGCAGGCCCTAGCTAGAGAAAAGGGGTGAATTGAGCCAACTGTGTGGTAAGGAACAGTCCTCCACTAGACTAGTGTGTCACATCTGGGTCCATACTCCACGGTGCCCTTGGTGCCCTTGGTAACTGAGAAACCTAGAACCATATATACAGTTGAAGTGGGAAGTTTACATACACTTAGGTTGGAGTCATTAAAACTCGTTTTTCAACCACTCCACACATTTCTTGTTAACAAACTATAGTTTTGGCAAGTCGGTTAGGAAATCTACTTTGTGCATGACACAAGTAATTTTTTCAACAATTGTTTACAGACAGATTATTTCACTTATAATTCACCGTATCACAATTCCAGTGGGTCAGAAGTTTACATACACTAAGTTGACTGTGGCTTTTTAAGTTGACTGGAAAATTCCAGAAAATGTCATGGCTTTAGAAGCTTCTGATTGACTCAAATGATGTCAATTAGCCTATTGGAGCTGTACCTGTGGATGTATTTCAAGGCCTACCTTCAAACTCAGTGCCTCTGCTCTGTCTCTTATACACATCTAGATGTGTATAAGAGACAGCCATGGGACCACGCAGCCGTCATACCACTCAGAAAGGAGACGCGTTCTGTGTCCTAGAGATGAACGTACTTTGGTGCGAAAAGTGCAAATCAATCCCAGAACAACAGCMAAGGACCTTGTAAAGATACTGGAGGAAACGGGTACAAAAGTATCTGTATCCACAGTAAAACGAGGCCTATATCGACCTGAAAGTCCGCTCAGCAAGGAAGAAGCGACTGCTCCAAACCGCCATAAAAAAAAAGCCAGACTACGGTTTGCAACTGCACATGGGGACAAAGATCGTACTTTTTGGAGAAATGTCCTCTGGTCTAATGAAACAAAAATAGAACTGTTTGGCCATAATGACCATCGTTATGTTTGGAGGAAAAAAGAGGATGCTTGCAAGCCGAAGAACACCATCCAAACCGTGAAGCACGGGGGTGGCAGCATCATGTTGTGGGGGTGCTTTGCTGCAGGAGGGACTGGTGCACTTCACAAAATAGATGGCATCATAAGGAAGGGAAATTATGTGGATATATTGAAGCAACATCTCAAGACATCAGTCAGGAACTTAAAGCTTGGTCGCAAATGGGTCTTCCATATGGACAATGACCCCAAGCATACTTCCAAAGTTGTGGCAAAATGGCTTAAGGACAACAAAGTCAAGGTATTGGAGTTGCCATCACAAAGCCCTGACCTTAATCCCATAGAAAATGTGTGGGCAGAACTGAAAAAGCGTGTGCGAGCAAGGAGGCCTACAAACCTGACTGTTACACCAGCTCTGTCAGGAGGAATGGGACAAAATGTCAAACTTATTCTTGGAAACTTGTGGAAGGCTACCCAAAACGTTTGACCCAAGTTAAACAATTTAAAGGCAATGCTACCAAATGCTAATTGAGTGTATGTAAACTTATGACCCACTGGGAATGTGATGAAATAAATAAAATCTGAAATMAAGAATTGTCTCCTATTATTCTGACATKACACATTCTTCAAATAAAGTGGTGATCCTAACTGACCTAAGACAGGGAATTTTTACTAAGATTAAATGTCAGGAATTGTGAAAAACTGAGTTTAAATGTATTTGGCTAAGGTGTATGTAAACTTCAGACTTCAACTGTAGCTCCTTCCTGGGCCCTTGACTAGGGATATATTAGGCCTTGGTAACATTTGAACCTCTGTTTCTGCGAGGATCATCGGTCCAACTCGGCAGTGCCTCTGCTTCTCCTCTGGTTTGTGTTTATCTGTTGAACCGTTGTCCTATGTTCTGGATGTTGAGAGTAGCACAGATGTTGTGCTGTTGACAGCGCCTGGCTGACCCTCTCTTTTTCACACACACACACACACACACACACACACACACACTCTCCTTACAGTGCCTGGCTTAGAGGAGCATGGCAGAGCACTATGGGTCTGACTGTCACAGACACACACACTACTGCCCTCCCTCTCACTGACAGAAAGCATTAGCTTCTCCCAGGCCCAGCCAGGCTCTTCTGTGTTAAACTAGGCCATAGCAGCACTCTGGCTCACTCACTCACAGTCCTACCATACATAACACGTTCCTCTCAACTCGGCCGGCGTTTTCCTCTGTCTACAAGTCACACCGTCAAAATTCTACTTCTCTATCTCACACGGCTGTCAGTGTCTACGTTCACTCTTATTCTGTGATGTTTTAGCTGTTCCACCTCATAGGACACGGCAAGGCGGATTTGCCCTTCCTCAAAACAGTTAATAAAATGTGGTATTTCCCTATGCTAAAACTGTATTAATGACCATTCCCCCACTGCAAAGGTAGCATTTTTTCTCCCAATGTAGCAGCAACAAATATGAGCAGCGCTGACCTTGAGGTGTTGGGAGTCAGGAGGGAGGCCCCGTGTGTCTCTGACTGTAGTCTATGGCGCTGCTGCCCGCCTGTTCCACTGCTGCCCGCCTGTTCTGCTGCTGACTGCCTGCTCCACTGCCTGCCTGCCCTTCTCTACAGAGGACATGCGGATTAGCAGCTGATAATGCCTCATTCAGACCAGGTTTTTCAGGAAAATGGTATTACCTCTTGGTCTTTTGACTTCTGATTGAAGGCCTGGGGTCGTAGCATAGACCCCACTCTACGAAATATCTTAGTAATGTCACTATAAACCCCCAAAATATGCTGAGTTTTTAAAAAAGTTTATCATTTTTAATGAATGAACTTTGGGATTGAAATGTATTGTGTGAATATCAAATCTCAGCAAAGTTTGCTTCACTGAAGTGGAAGAGCTCCTGCTGATCTGTTTACAGAGGCCTCTGTCACATTATTGACACTTTCCAGAGCTTAGAGTCTCTCTCTCTCCCCCCTGTAGTTTTTGTTGTTTTCTCCCCCCATTGTGAAACCATCTCTGTACTCTTTGGCAGCGTGCTAACCATCTGGGAATGCGGTGCTCTGTTGTTGTGATGTGATGGGGAATTGGGAATGTCTCTACATTGGAGCCGCTTAGCAGCTGTGCTCTGACTTCTTCTCTCTGTTGGGTTTGGATGGTGCGTTTGTACAGCAGCCAGAAACTCAACGCCTGCATTTGTACAAAATAAGTTCCAATCTCCTCAAAGACTTGTGTACAGGCAGATTGTTTGTTTGCGTCTCCACAACAGGGTCCTTTATAAATTAACCATGCAAAACAAATGGTGGAACCACAAACCACCATAGCATAACCCTGGACTGAGGTCAAACAGACCAAATACATGCTGGGATTGGAACGTTGTTTACCTTTTTGTTCTACTTTGATATTGGACAACAAAATGAGTCACTTACTCCATCTGAAGCCAGGTCTTTGGACTGTAGAGACCAGCTCTTTGTACTCTGCGACTGCGACACATATAACCTCTTTTGAAAACATAATTAAGCCGTGTGGTTATGGTGATATTGTTCTGCTTTCAAAGGGATCATTTTGAGGCAGTAGACTTCCCAAGCAAAGGGAGTGGCCCAGTGTAATAATGGATGCCTGTAGCTCTTTGAAATCGGGTTTCAAACCTACGACAGTAGTTCTCACTTTGTCTTTCAATCTTCTAAAATAGGATAGCATGATTGACTCTGACTCCACCTGTACTTTACAGACGTTTTGAAGAGGGATGAATGTAGCCTATTACTAATTCTCTTACTGTACATCAAGATGCTCCACCATAAGGGGCTCCCGAGTGGCGCTGCGGTCTAAGGCACTGCAGCTCAGTGCTAGGGGCGTCACTACAGACCCTGGTTCGACCCCCGGGCTGTATCACAACCCGGCTGTGATCGGGGGTCCCATAGGGTGGCGCACAATTGGCCCAGTGTCGTCCGGGTTATGGGAGGGTTTGGCCAGGGTAGGCCGTCATGGTAAAATAAGAATTTTGTTCTTAACTGACTTGCCTGTTTAAATAAAGGTTATATAAAAAAAATATCCATGACAAGGCCTTTTCCCATATCTAGAAAAGAGATTATAAAGAAGTTTAAAGATGGAATCCGCATTAGGGTAAACAGCAGCACGGTCCGGCCCAGCACCTTTGTTATTGTTTTTGTTTTGAGGACAAAACGGAGGTGAGGTGCGTGGAGCAGGGTGGTCAAAAAGATTCCAGTACATCATCTGCTGTTCTATTGCGTGTTCGATGATGTCAGAGGGGATAAACACAGTATTCGCTGTTTGCGCGTCTTTGTTGTTGTAATATCCCAAACGAACTGACCGTTTAAGGATTCCAGCTTTAAACAGGCGCCTATGACTCCAGTATACAGTATGTCTTTATAGCTTTAGTCTGGGACACTGTGGAATGCAGCAAGGTCCATTCTTTACATCTCATTCTCCATCTCGGCTCCATCAATTAGCCATACCACTCGAGCGCAGCAGGGCCCAGCTTCCATCCTTACCTATTGGCTTATTTAATAAAATAATACTTGCTTCCTCTCCTCAATCTCTCACCATCTCAGCCCTAGCATGAATCAGCCCTTCCACCCTGGGCCGAGGTTTGACATCATCCAAATGTTTTCTTTTCCCCATCAGTGACTACCTATCCTCATTCCTCACATCACTGTGCTCAACTGAGAGAAGGAACTTCAGAAAGTGTGTTTCCTACTGCTACACCGGAGTCACTGTCTGTGTGACTATCAGCATGGGAAGATTCTAGTATCCCTGTGTGGCCATGGCAACTCCAGATAGGGGATGTGTAATCTTGGTTTGAGTTTTTTAGGGTCCTTCTACAGAGCAGGAAGCCAAGACAGAGTTGTTGTGAAAAGACTGCACAAATAATAGTTTGTGTGTGGTTGCGTTCTGTGTGGATAGTATATGCACTCTGTTTCGTTTTAAACCCATAGAAATGACTGTTGTCAAGTCAATGACGTCATGTATGCTTTCTATTGACACGAGCAACAACACATTTGTGTGTCATCAACATGGGACTCGTGTTGTGCAGTCCATGTAGTGTTTTTGCTTTTAACAGATGTTTAAAACCTTTCTACTCTTCAGTGGTAGGGCTTAACATTTTAGTGACCCATTTTGTTTTTAAAGCTGTACTTTTTTTCATTAAAATACTATTTTGGTCCATATGAGCAACAGAATCAAAAGCAGTAGAGAGCTACAGTTGCCGCTTTCAACCAGCCCCAGGCTCACAGCAGTTCTAAGTAAGTTGAATGATTCCTTCTCTTCCTGTTGTGTTTTTCTCTCTCGATCTGTCTGTGTGTCTGTCTGTGTGTTGTGAGAAGGACAGAGGGCAGTGAGTCAGCAGGAGTTTAGACAGTCTCAGGCAACAGGAAATACTGTATTTGGGAACACAGCAGTTGGTCCAGACTTCAGTAATAACTCGGTATGGGAAACATTGTTTATTTTGGAGCCTCTTATGAAGCGGCCTGCATAAACTTTACATTTCTCTCATTTGTTTTACAGTTGAATCTCTCCACTCTATCGCACTTCCAAATCCATAGGCCAAAAGTGCATCGACCATTCTCTAACTAACCCACACTTACCTGCCTCTCTAACACTTCTTAGGTTCCCTATTATCCTGCTCTGAAGTCAGCCAATCAGCCAACCTTATACTCAACACATTGAAACCCTATACTTCACCTATATATCACCTTATATTCCAGGCCTATATTTTCAGTGCTAACCCTGAGGGAGGGAGGCAGCAACACACTCAGCCCAACCTGCCACTTCAGTTGTTTGAATGACTTTCTCTCTCTCTCTGGGGCTTGGTAGATCTGCACTCCCACACGTGTGATTTGGTTGCTTTGACTTGGCTTAGTGCCCTGGACTGAGCTAAGCTGGGCTTTGGCTGTGAAAGGGATAGATGACACATTGGTTGGTCCTTTTCTGCCTGTATCTCGCTTGTTGTTCTCTGTCAGAAAGAGAGCTGTTCTTTAGCCAGAATGGCAGTGATGCGAGATGTGCATTAACTTGACTCAGTGACCTGAATCCTGACAGAGGAGAGAGAGACGGTAGGGGGGGGAGGGCGAGAGTGAGAGCTTGCAGAGCTGGGAGGAATGGCCTCTGCAGCAGCATGCCAAGCTTTGTCTGACTGGGATGAAGTGGCTCGGGTTCTCCCCTCATTATGGCTCGGTTCTTCCCTCATTATGGCTCGGGTTTATCTGAGGACAAGCCTGCATCCCCAAGTCTGCATCCTGATGGGCCCTCGTCAAAAGTAGTGAACTAAATAGGGAATATGGTGCCATTTGTGACACAGCCTCTGTTTGATCTCTCTGCCTGGCGTGCTGGCCTGGATGTCAGGATGACCAAGTCATTAGAGGGGAAAAGATAAGCAAAATATAAACTGCTGAATAACAACAATAGTACAAGGCTACGATGATTAACAGCACCAGACCAGTACCCATGCATTATGCCAAATGCACATCTGTTTCAGGGTGTGAGTGGAATTAGGTGACGATTATGGAATGGGTGCTAGTTACGTACAGTTGGGTATTTTTATAATGTATTGCTACATTACCCGTATGCTTTCTCAGTGAACTCTGTCTGCAGCTAGATAAAGAGCATGTCTGTTGGTGACCCATTTCCAATGGAGAATCGGACCCATAGAGTTTTAGATGTACTGTAGCCCTATCTGATTGTATGCCCATAGTAACCAACCAAATGATGTGAAGGGTCATTCAGGGATAAGGATTATTAGTAGGGCTGTGTGACCATGATGATGAGTCCACACCAGTACTGACCTTCAATCAGAAGAGAAATTGTCTAGATGCTATCAGAGGAAATACTTGTACTGCTTTGAGTCCATTTTACACCAGCTGACATTAAACCAGCTCTACTGATCCTCATCGACATGTTCTAGGCTTTCTGCCTCCTCACTCTGTTATTTAAAAACACTCTTTCTCTCACAGACAAACACATACGCACGCACACACACACACATCAACAGCATCCTCCCGGATACCCTGGACCCACTCCAATTTGCATACCGGCCCAACAGATCCACAGATGACGCAATCTCAATCACACTCCACACTGCCCTTTCCCACCTGGACAAAAGGAACACCTATGTGAGAATGCTCTTCATTGACTTTAGCTCAGCATACAACACCATAGTGCCCACAAAGCTCATCACCCTGGGACTAAACACCTCCCCCTGCAACTGGTACTGGACTTCCTGAGGGGCCGCCTCCAGGTGGTGAGGGTAAGCAACAAGTCTGCCATGCTGATCCTCAACCCTGGGGCCCCTCAGGGGTGTGTGCTTAGTCCCTTCCTGTACTCCCGGTTCACCCACGACTGCGTGGCTAAACACGACTCCAACACCATCATTAMGTTTGCTGACGACACAACAGTGGTAGGCCTGATCACAGACAATCATGAGACAGCCTATAGGGAGGAGGTCAGAGACCTGGTAGTGTGGTGCCAGGAAACAACCTCTCCCCCAATGTGAGCAAGACAAAGGAGCCGATCGCGGGTTACAGGAAACGGCGGGTCCAACAGGCCCCCGTTAACCTTTCTAGCGCAGGCGATCCACTAGCGACTCACCTCGACAACATCCGGTGAAATTGCAGAGCGCGAAATTCAAACTACAGAAATATWAATATTTAACATTCATGAAAATACATGTGTAATACATCAAAATAAAGCTTAACTTCTTGTTAATCCAGCCGCTGTGTCAGATTTCATAAAGGCTTTACGGCGAAAGCACACCATGCGATTATCTGAGGACAGCGCCCCGCATACAAAACCATGAAAAACATTTTTCAACCAGGCAGGTGCGACACGAAAGTCAGAAATAGCGATATAATAAATGCCTTACCTTTGAAGATCTAATTCTGTTGGCACTCAAAGGTCCCAGTTACATCACAAATGGTCCTTTTTGTTCGATAAAGTCCTTATTTATATCCGTAAAAACTCAGTTTAGCTGGCGAGCTTCAATCAATAATCCACCGGTTTCCCTCCTTCAAAATGCATACAAAATGAATCCCAAACGTTACCAATAAACTTATCCAAAAAAGTCAAACAATGTTTATAATCAAACCTTAGGTACCCTAATACGTAAATAAACGATACAATTTAAGACGGAGAATAGTATGTTCATTACCGGAGATAAATAACAAAGAACGCACTTTCCTTCACGCGCATGGAAACACTACAGCCAAAATGGGAGCCACTTAGAAAAACTACAACTCCTAGCAAATTCTTCGAAAAACCAGCCTGAAACTCTTTCTAAAGACTGTAGACATCTAGTGGAAGCCCTAGGAACTGCAATCTGGGAGGTTTTCGCCTTATAATGAAAGTGACAGCCACTGACAACAGTGGTAGGCTGAATTTTTGGGTGGGGGGGATTTCGGGGTTTCGCCTGCCATATCAGTTCTGTTATACTCACAGACCATTATTTTAACAGTTTTAGAAACKGAGTGTTTTCTATCCAAATCTACCAATTATATGCATATCCTAGCTTCTGGGCCTGAGTAACAGGCAGTTTACTTTGGGCACGCTTTTCATCCGGACGTCAAAATACTGCCCCCTAGCCCAAAGAGGTTAACATCGATGGGGCTGTAGTGGAGCGGGTTGAGAGTTGAAAGATCCTTTATGTACACATCACCAACAAACTAACATGGTCAAGCACACCAAGACAGTCATGAAGAGGGCACAACAACAGCTTTTCCCTCTCAGGAGACTGAAAAGATTTGGCATGGGTCCCCAGATCCTCAAAAAGTTCTACAGCTGCACCATCGAGAGCATCCTGACCGGTTGCATCACCGCCTGGTATGGCAACTGCTCGGCGTCTGACCGTAAGGCGCTGCAGAGGGTAGTGCGTACGACCCAGTACATCACTGGGTCAAGCTTCCTGCCATCCAGGACCTACAGTTGAAGTCGGAAGTTTACATTCACCTTAGCCAAATACATTTAAACTCAGTTTTTCACAATTCCTGACATTTAATCTTAGGAGAAATTCCCTGTCTTAGGTCAGTTAGGATCACCACTTTATTTTAAGAATGTGAAATGTCAGAATAATAGTAGAGAGAATAATTTATTTCAGATGTAATTTCTTTCATCACATTCCCAGTGGGTCAGAAGTTTACATACACTCAATTAGTATTTGGTAGCATTGCCTTTAAATTATTTAACTTGGGTCAAACATTTCAGGTAGCCTTCCACAAGCTTCCCACAATAAGTTGGGTGAATTTTGTCCCATTCCTCCTGACAGAGCTGGTGTAACTGAGTCAGGTTTGTAGGCCTCCTTGCTCACAAACACTTTTTCAGTTCTGCCCACAAATTTTCTATGGGATTGAGGTCAGGGCTTTGTGATGGCCACTCCAATACCTTGACTTTGTTGTCCTTAAGCCATTTTGCCACAACTTTGGAAGTGTGCTTGGGGTCATTGTCCATTTGGAAGACCCATTTGCGACAAAGCTTTAACTTCCTGACTGATGTCTTGATATTGGTTCAATATATCCGCATTATTCTCCTGCCTCATGATGCCATCTATTTTGTGAAGTTGTTAGAAGTCCACCTAGGTGTCTTGATTGGGGCTGTACCAAATGATTGATGTATTAGAATAATTGATTATGCTTATGTTGTATTAATAGAAGGGGAGGGGTTATAAGACCCCTCCCTCTTTACATTTATAGGGTTCTAGACTACAGATTAACAATATCTATACAGTACATTATGATGTTTTAATATTGTTCCACAGTTGTTTTCTAGTTCTCGCTCTCTCTTTCTTATAAAGAGACCCCTCTGAGAAATGTGTGACAGACAGAACTCTGTAGGGGAGTGTAGGGGAGAAAACTACTCAGACATTGCACTATAAATCAACTTGGACATTTACTGCTAAGCTTTTAGATAACACACTAAAAGCCTTGTTTATATAGCTTTGTAGGCATGGTTTTGGTCTCATGAGTAAAAGATAATGACGTAGGCAGTGACATCACGAGGGCTGGATTTCGGGTTTGATAAAATAACATGGGACCTTTTCTTTGATGCAGAATTTACTCGGAAACATGCGTGCTATGTTACTGATTGTCAACTTCTGTCTGCAATTGCATTAATAAAGGTTTTTTAATGATTTAATTAAAGATATTGTCATAATGCTAATTTCACCAATGAACCAATGATTGACAAGGAAACAGGAACGAACGCTAACAAAGTGCACCAGTCCCTCCTGCAGCAAGCACCCCCACAACATGATGCTTCCACCCCCGTGCTTCACGGTTGGGATGGTGTTCTTCGTTTTGCAAGCCTCCCCCTTTACCCTCCAAAAATAACGATGGTCATTATGGCCAAACAGTTCTATTTTTGTTTCATCAGCCCAGAGGACATTTCTCCAAAAAGTACAATCTTTGTCCCCATGTGCAGTTGCAAACCGTAGTCTGGCTTTTTTATGGTGGTTTTGGAGCAGTGGCTTCCTTGCTGAGCGGCCTTTCAGGTTATGTCGATATAGGACTCGTTTTACTGTGTACTTTTGTACCTATTCCTCCAGCATCTTCACAAGGTCCTTTGCTGCTGTTCTGGGATTGATTTGCACTTTTCACACCAAAGTACGTTCATCTCTAGGAGACAGAACGTGTCTCCTTCCTGAGCGGTGTGACGGCTGCGTGGTCCCATGGTGTTTATATTTACGTACTATTGTTTGTACAGATGAACGTGGTACCTTCAGGCGTTTGGAAATTGCTCCCAAGGATGAAGCAGACTTGTGGAAGTCTAAAATAAATTTTCTTAGGTCTTGGCTGATTTCTTTTGATTTTCCCATGATGTCAAGCAAAGAGGCACTGAGTTTGAAGTTAGGCCTTGAAATACATCCACAGGTACACCTCCAATTGACTAAAATGATGTCAGTTAGCCTATCAGAAGCTGTCTAAAGCCATGACATAATTTTGGGGAATTTTCCAAGCTGTTTAAAGGCACAGTCAACTTAGTGTATRTWRACTTCTGACCCACTGGAATTGTGATACAGTGAATTATAAGTGAAATAATCTGTMTGTAAACAATTGTTGGAAAAATTACTTGTTTCATGCACAAAGTAGATGTCCTAACCGACTTACCAAAACTATTTCACAGTAAGGTCTGCACTGTATTCTGCGCATGTGACAAACTTTGATTTGAGACGCACACACAATATTGAGAAGGAGGGAATAGGGGAAACCGCAGCACGTTAGGACATGCCTCAGTGTTTGAAAACAATATCGTAGAGGCCACGAGGCAGTAGTCAGTGTGTCATGTAGACAGTCAAGTGAGCGWTACCCAAACAAACCTCCAAGATGAATCTACTGTAGCGCTCTCCAACCCTGTTCCTAGAGAGCTACCATCCTGTAGGTTTACACTCCAGCCCCAGTTGTAACTAACCTGATTTCAGTTTATCAACCAGCCAGTTATTCAAATCAGGTGCGCTAGATTAGGGTTGGAGCAAAAACCTTCAGGATGGTATCTCTCCAGGAACAGGGTTGGAACGCCCTGATCTACTGTAACATTGCCACTCACACTATGAATTTCCCAGCAATGCCCTCTGTTTAAAGACATGTTCCCAGGCCTCGCTCACAGTGACTCAGCCACCGGGACCAGGAGGTACACACCCTGGTTGTGCTACTGGCCGCCATCAGTGACCGTTGTTGGGCGCGGCAAAGACATGATCATAAACCACAGGGATGATTAATCTGACCAGACTCAACTTTTCCACCTCTTAAAATATGGTCCTTAAAAACAACACCAATCCTATTAAGACATGTTCTGGTACATTGGTGACTAAAAGTATTTAGTATTTTCACTTTGGGCTGGATGTGTAGTTCATATATGCATAATCTATGAGCAAAATTACTTTCTTCAATTAGCCACGAAATCCTTATTACCRTGATTTAAGGGTGTAGTGTGTCTAAAACAATGTGAACATCCTACTCAGACAGCACTAATTACATTTGTTAGGCGTTCCACATTCTCTAGGCCCTGTCTGTCAGTCGGCATACATCTCTACTGTACCACAACAGAATGGAATCCTTCTGTAGATTCTAGAACAAGCTTTAAAAAACAGCTCCATAGATGAAACATCACACTGTACGCTAGCAGTTTACCATCATTGTGATTGCTGCAATGTTCAGACTCGTTAGTTAGCCCCATGTTGTTCAACCTTTAAAGTTTATTATAGTATTAGGCTTTCTTAATATTTAAACCCAGTGGAATTCTCCTGCCATTAGAGGGGACTAGGCTAAAACACCTGGATTAGGAAAGATCTCTCTATTCTACCTATACTGAATAAAAATATAAACACAACATGTAGTGTTGGTCCCATGTTTCATGTGCTGAAATAAAAGATCCCAGAAATTGTCCATATGCACAAAAAGCTTTTCTTWAAAAAAAAAATGCACAGTAGATTAATGTTTTACTTTGATAAAGCTTTTACGGGGTTATTTCTCTTGTCTGAAGAACCCAGCCGACTGTGTGTTGTTACTGTGAGATCTGCCCTTAGGCCCCCCCAACACACACACACACACACACACACACACACACACACACGACCGCTACTGATCTGTGATTAACTCCACTCTGACATCACACCCTTAAGGCTTAGCTTCACCTTGGGCTGCTTCCAATGTCTGTTTGTTAGGCTTGCATGCTCGTTGTTGGTTCTAGAGACCTAAGTCCCAACTGGAATAATTGAAAGTACTCCAGTTGTTCATGACTGATGAAATCAAATGTAACCTTTTTATTTAACTAGGCAAGTCAGTTARGAACAAATTCTTATTTACAATGACGGCCTAAACCGGCCAAACACGGGCGACGCTGGGCTAATTGTGCGCCCTATGGGACTTCCAATCACGGCCGGTTGTAATACAGCCTGGATTTGAACCAGGGTGTCTGTAGTGACGCCTCTAGCACTGAGATGCAATGCCTTAGAGGGGCCCGGGGGCAAGGAAGAACACAGCTTTTGCGATCCATAACAATTTGGGTTAAGCCAAATAATTGTGAATGGTTGTATTGTCTATAGATTGTTCAAACATTAAACTTTCTTCCCAGTTAGAATGTCCTTTTGTAGAATGTGTAGGTGTATGTTTTTTACATTTTCTCTAATCAGCAGTTAAAACAATAACAAAGCGTCCTGCCGCCTGGGCTTGGAGAAATGTGTCCATGCTCAAATTCATGTCAAGGACAGACCATCGATGATATCAAAATGATAGTTTTAACCATGTTTTGAGGATATACAGTGTTTTACATTTACTTTGTTTACAAACATTGGATAGAAACACGTTTTATTTTGCGTTCTGATGGGGTTCGACAGTTGAACTAAGCGTTTATAGTTATGTTCTTCAAGAATCAATAGGTACATATCATGCATTTATAAGACCAAATGTATGTATCAACTGCATATTGCCCCTTTTTAAAGCTCCTTGGCTCTACCATATGGACCTGTGTTTAATACCGCTTGAAACTGTGTCTGTGATGACTGTCCTCATAGTCTCCCCCTCCTTACCTCCTCTCTCTTCTCAGGTCACGGAGAGTGCCACTGTGGRGAGTGTAAGTGCCATGCGGGCTATATCGGGGACAACTGTAACTGTTCCATGGACACGTCTTCCTGTGTGTCTGATGACGGGAAGATCTGTAGTGGGCGAGGCAGCTGTGCGTGCGGGCACTGCCAGTGTACAGAACCAGGGGCCTTCGGGGACACCTGCGAGAAATGCCCCACCTGCCCCGATGCCTGTGGCACCAAAAGGTACGGGACAGAGAGGAAGGGATGTGTGGAGGGAAAGAGGGAAGGCAAGAAGAAGAGTAGGGAGGGAGAGCAGGGTAAACCGTGTCCGTGGGTTTCTAATGTGCACCTGAAGCTGTGATTTGACCTATCATGGTAAGACGCATATCATCCATTACCATACATTAAGGTACAAAAAGGATTTAAGACACGTATAACTGTCTAGATGATTTCTGTAAAGGGTCTGTCAGAGTACCAAACGTGTACGCGGATGCACAGCAGTGTTCCAGGAATATTAGACAGTTGGCTTTCCATATTTTCTAATTCTCAGGGCAGCTCATGCAATTTAAATGAATAGGGGAGGCATACCGGAGATGCTTTGGTGTGGAGTTGTGAGGATGTGCGCTTTTGGGCTGCGCGCCCCCCATCGATGGTAGTCTCAGAGCCACACAGCTATATCACAATGGGATGCCAGACTATCGTGTCTCAGCGACTGTGGACTATGATTTGCGCTTCAGAAAGATATTAAGACGGCTCCCATTCCATTGGCGTCCCCCGAAAAAGCAAAAGGTTTACGACCCAAACTCCTCACTCTAATCACTCATCCTATATCAGGAGCAGAGCGTATCAGCAGGCTATCCCAGGGAATGTGTTGCTATCAGTCACAGTTGTACCCTCCCAGCATGCTCCTATACTCACACATGGCTCTCATTTCAGAGGTGAAAGGTGTGACCCTTGACCATAAACTGACCTTAAACTCGAGGCCTGGTCACCTCTGTGCTCCTGTAAACACGGCATGTATGATGTATGTAATTATGCCACGCACGGTCTCTCTTGTCGCTCTGTCATCYWTCTCTCTATCTCTCTCCACTCCAGGGAATGCATCGAGTGCCGGCTTTTCGACTCCGGAAGACTGTCCGACAACCAGACCTGCCAGCGGCTATGCAAGGACGAGATCATCACTGTGGAAACGCTTAGTGAGTAAACAAAACACTGACTGACTGTGGTTCCCCTCTCTAATATCAGCCGGCCAGCAGAGAGAGAGACACACACACACACACACACACACACAGAGGAGTATCAACATCTGTGATTAGCGTCTGCAGCAGTTTGTTGTTGATGCATTACAGACGTCTTCCCTTGTTCTAGTTTATTAGCTCTCTCCCACTCTTATTGTGCACAGCCTTGCCAAAACACGGTGTATGTACCGTTTGAGCTGTTTTAGCTAATGTGACATCACCCAGCTGCTCTGACGGGTTAGCTCAGACCAAAGTAACGCACGCTTCTCCAACCCACACACACGCCCATATGCCTCATCTGTAATTACTTATGAAAATAAATATACCCTCTCCAGTCCAGAGTGGGTGTCTGTTTGTTATTTTCTGGCGAGTGTCAGTCTGGGTCTCTAGTGGCAGAGCGGACGGACCTCTTCTGYTCTGTCCTCCAGGTAGCAGCTTATAATAACGGGCAGCGCCATGCAGCCAAACCCATCATTTGGTTCAAAGACAYGCAGCCCCATTAAAACATGATGCCCCCTGCCTACTCCCCAAATACCTCACCCTCTAAACAAACATGTAACTCTACCTGCACCCATAACTCTAAACTGTCATCACGTGCTGTCGTCTTTTAAAACCCACAGGTCTTAAGTGGAACATAGACAGTCCCAGGGTTTGGTCTGTCTGGATCCCTTCAGCATTTTGCATTGCGGGGGATAGTTAACTAGGAATGTTTTAATATGATAATGTTGCTTGTGGGGACATTGTGATGCTGAGATTGCAATAGGGTGCCGTTTCAGACGCACCATGGGCTCTGGATTTAAAGGGATTGTTATATCTTAAGGCCCTCCCTTCACTGTCGCTCTGTCCTCACTGTCCTAGATCTGCTCTGTTTCACTGCTTTCTCTCACTCTGCTATTCCAACCATCTGACCTCCCCTAATAGACTCTGCATGTACATTCCGGAAACTTCTCTCCCGCCRAAAAAGCAGAGAGGGGAGAAGAGGCTGAAGGGAATCGAGGGGAGATGGAAGACGGTGGAGGGGGTTAGAGCTAGTTTAATTCCTCAGTCCCCAAGGCATTTAGAATATTTGAATGATAGAGTTCACAAAAACAAGGACAAAAAAGCAAAGCAAATGGCTCTGTCCTTACTGTGGAATGCGATCAATCCCTTATCCAAGAGTGATTTCACAATAAAGCAATGCATCTGGATACATTTTCCCACATTGTTGTGTTGTTGGAGCTCTCACCATTCTCTTGTTTTCTTTCTTCTGTCTTTGTTTCTTCTCTCAGTAAGTTTCGCCAGCTTTTTTCTTACTTGTGTCTCAGCAGTGCCCATCTCTTTTTTTGTCCTCTTACAGAAACGGAAGACCCAAACGCTGTCCTTTGCTTGTACAAGACGGAGAACGAGTGTGTGATGAAGTTCATGTACTCTGAACACGCCAATGGCATGTCAGTCCTCACCGCGCTCAAAGAGCCAGGTCAGTACTGATACAGAAGACATGGACATAACATATCAGCCAGCTGCTTCTCTTCACATTCAAAGAAATGGAGGATAAAACAATAACAGAGAAGGCCATGTGTTGCAGTATGAAATAGTGTATACCATGTCTGTTTGTTATTATCTGGAGAGTGTCAGTCTAGGCCTCTTGTGGACATGCACTCTATTGGACAATTGGGTTATGATATTAGATCTGTTTTTTAACAGCTATTCTGTATAATTGTTTGACTCTTTCTTGCATCTCCCTTTGTCTATATTCCTATCTATCCCTCTCTTATATAATATTATATATATATATATATATATACACTGAACAAAAATATAAACGCAACAATTTTATAGGTTTTACTGAGTTAGTTTATATAAGGAAATCAGTCAATTTAAATTAATTCATTAACTAGGACTGTCTAGGAATGTATGGATTTCACATGACTGGGAATACAGATATGCATCTGTTTTTCACAGATACCTTAAAAAAAAGGTAGGGGCGTGGATCAGAAAACCGGTCAGTATCTGGTATGACCACCATTTGCCTTATGCAGCGCAACACATCTCCTTAGCATAGAGGCTGTTGATTGTGGCCTGTGGATCCAGAGCATCCCAAACATGCTCAATGGGTGACATGTCTAGTGAGTATGCAGTTCATTCAACAACTGGGACATTTTCGGCTTCCAGGAATTGTGTACAGATCCATGGGGCCATGCATTATCATGCTGAAACGTGGATGAATGGCATGGCAACGGGCCTCAGGATCTCGTCACAGTAACTGCATTCAAATTGCCATCGATAAAATGCAATTGTGTTCGTTGTCCGTACCTTATGCCTGCGCATACCATAACCCCATAGACCATAGACCACTCTTATGGCGGCTTATGGTAGAGAAATTAACATTCTATTCTCTGGAAACAGCTCTGGTGGACATTCCTGCCRATTGCACCCCCCCTTAAAAACTTGGATTATCTTGGCAAAGAAGAAATGCTCACTAACGGAGATGTAAACAATTTGTGCACAACATTTGAGAGAAATAAGCCTTTTCTGCGTATGGAACGTTTCTGTGATCTTTTATTTCAACTCATGAAACATGGGACCAACACTTTGACCATGGTGTTTATATTTTTGTTCAGTGTATATGTCTCTTTATATATTTCTTTGTGCATTTTCTTAGTTCCTGTGTATATCTGCTTTTTAATAATCTTTGTTTGTTTGTCTCCCCTCCCGTCTCCAGAGTGTGGCGCAGCGCCGGATGCCTTGACGGTCCTCCTGGCGGTGGTGGGCAGTATCCTGCTGGTGGGCATTGTGCTGCTAGCCATCTGGAAGCTGGTCATCACCGTGCACGACCGGCGGGAGTTTGCCCGCTTCCAGAGCGCCCGCTGCCGCGCACGTTACGAGATGGTGAGGAGGATGACTATCCTATTTATAACAGTGATTTACAGTGCCTTCAGAAAGTTGACTCTTTCAACATTTCGTTGTTACAGCCTGAATATAAATATTTTTGATGTCACTGGCCTACACACTATGTCAAAGTGGAATTATGTTTTTCGAAATGTTTACAAATGAATAAAAAATGAAAAGCAGAAATGTATTGAGTCAATAAGTATTCAACCCCTTTTGTTATGACAAGCCTAAATAAGTTCAGGAGTAAAAATGTGCTTAACAAGTCACATAAGTTGCATGGACTCTTTGTGCATTAACAGTGTTTAACAGAATTTCTTTATGACTACCTCATCTCTCTACCCCACACATACAATTATCTGTAAGGTCCCTCAGTTGAGCAGTGAATTTCAAACAGATTAAACCACAAAGACCAGGGAGTGTTTTCCAATGCCTCACAAAAAAGAAAGCAGACCTTGAATATCCCTTTGAGCATGGTGAAGTTATTAATTACACTTTGGATGGTGTATCAATGCACCCATTCACAACAAAGAAACAGGCGTCCTTCSTAACTCCATTGCCGGAGGCCAATTGTGACTTTAAAACAGTTCAAGAGTTTAATGGCAGTGATTGTAGTTACTCCACAAAACTAACCTAAATGGCAAGAGTGAAAAGAAGGATGCATGTACATAATGAAAATATTCCAAAATATGCATTCTGTTTGCAATAAGGCACTAAAGTAATGCTGTATAGAAATTAACTTCATGTCCTGAATACAAATTGTTATGTTTGGGGCAAATCCAACACATCATGGAGTACCACTCTTCATATTTTCAAGCATGGTGGTCGCTGCATCATGCTATGGGTTTGCTTGTCATCAGCAAGGACTAGGGGGTTTAAAAAATTAACTAAATAGATCTAAGCACAGGCAAAATCCCAGAGGAAAACCTGGTTCAATCTGCTTTCCACCAGACACTGGGAGATTAAWTCACCTTTCAGCAGGACAGTAACCTAAAACAAAAGGCCAAATATACACTGGCGTTGCTTACCAAGACGACATTGAATGTTCCTGAGTGGCCTAGTACCAGTTTTGACTTAAATCAGCTTGAAAATCTATGGCAAGACTTGAAAATGGGTGTCTAGCAATGATCAACAACCAACTTAACAGAGCTTGAAGAATTTGAAAAGGAATAATGGGCAAATATTGTACAATCCAGGTGTGCAAAGCTCAAGACTTACTCAGAAAGACTCACAGCTGTAATTGCTGCCTAATGTGGTTTTACCATGCATTGATTCAGGGGTGTGAATACTTATGTAAATTAAATATTTCTGTATTTCATTTTCAATAAATTATCAACAAAAATCGAAAAACATGTTTTCACATTGTCGTTATGGGGTATTGTGTGTAGATAAATGGGTGAGAAAATACATCCATTTTGAATTCAGGCTGTAACACAACAAAATGTGGAATAAGTCAAGGAGGGGTATGAATGCTTTCAGAAGGCACTGTACATATAAACAGGTTGAATTCATATGTGACTGAGCCACATTAGTTATGGGAGTCAATGAGGACTATCTATTACACTATCTATCAAATGAAAGGCTGTGTGAATTGCTGTGATGACTGTTTTGGGACAAGAGTAGGTCTATATAAGTTATGAGACTTGCATGTCTGAGAAGGATAGGATATAAGCACATCCCATTTGAAATGCCAAGTTGTGGAATGTATTGTTGTCTTTCATCTCATTGTGGTGTACATCTAATGTACTTTTGGAACAGTTTCCATGTATCATAACACTGAAGCCATATGTGGGAACTGGGGTAGGAACAAATATGTATTTCAAAGTTTTATTCCCCACGTGCACAGGATACAACGGGTGTAAAACAGTACAGTGATATTCTTACCTTGAGCTATTTCCCAACAATGTAGTAATACTAATAATATAAACTCAGCAAAAAAAGAACCGTCCCTTTTTCAGTACCCTGTCTTTCAAAGATAATTCGTAGAAATCCAAATAACTTCACAGATCCTCATTGTAAAGGTTTTAAACTCTGTTTCCCATGCTTGTTCAATGAACCATAAATAATTAAGAACATGCACCTGTGGAATGGTCATTAAGACACTAACAGCTTATAGACGGTAGGCAATTAAGGTCACAGTTCTGAAAACTTAGGACACTAAAGAGGCCATTCTACTGACTCTGAAAAACACCAAAATAAATATGCCCAGGATCCCTGCTCATCTGYGTGAACGTGCCTTAGGCATGCTGCAAGGAGGCATGATGCAGATGTGACCAGGGCAATAAATTGCAATGTCCGTACTGAGACGCCTAAGACAGCGCTACAGGGAGACAGGACAGACAGCTGATTGTCCTCAGTGGCAGACCACGTGTAACAACACCTGCACAGGATCGGTACATTTGAACATCACACCTGCRGGACAGGTACAGGATGACAACAACTGCCCGAGTTACACCAGGAACGCACAATCCCTCCATCAGTGCTCAAACTGTCCGCAATAGGCTGAGAGAGGCTGGACTGAGTGCTTGTAGGCCTGYYKTAMRRCAGGCCTACAAGACATCACCGGAAACAACGTTGCCTATGGGCACAAACCCACCGTCGCTGGACCAGACAGGACTGGCAAAAAGTGCTCTTCACTGACGAATCGCGGTTTTGTCTCACTAGGGGTGATGGTCGAATTCGCGTTTATCGTCGAAGGAATGAGCGTTACACCGAGGCCTGTACTCTGGAGTGGGATCGATTTGGAGGTGGACGGTCTGTCATGGTCTGGGGCGGTGTGTCACAGCATCATCGGACTGAGCTTGTTGTCATTGCAGGTAATCTCAACGCTGTGCGTTACAGGGAAGACATCCTCCTCTCTCATGTGGTACCCTTCTTGCAGGCTCATCCTGACATGACCTTCCAACATGACAATGCCACYAGCCATACTGCTCGTTCTGTGCGTGATTTCCTGCAAGACAGGAATGTCAGTGTTCTGCCATGGCAAGCGAAGAGCCATGGCAAGCAACCTGTTGGATCGGAGGGTGAGGGCTAGGGCCATTCCCCCCAGAAATATCCGGGAACTTGCAGGTTCCTTAGTGGAAGAGTGGGGTAACATCTCACAGCAAGAACGGTCAAATCTGGTGCAGTCCATGAGGAGGAGATGCACTGCAGTACTTAATGCAGCTGGTGGCCACACCAGATACTGACTATTACTTTGATTTTGACCCCCACTTTGTTCAGGGACACATTATTCAATTTCTGTTTGTCACACATTTGTGGGACTTGTTCAGTTTATGTCTGTTAACTTATGTTCATACAAATATTTACACATGTTGAGTTTGCTGAAAATAAATGCAGTTGACAGTGAGAGGACGTTTCTTTTTTTGCTGAGTTTAGAAAATATTATAAAACATTTAAGTATGAATAAAAACCACACAAGAACTACGATGAGAGTTAAAGAAACAAGAGAATGCAATTTTGTCATTTCACTTTGCCTATAAGAACCATGATGAGCACGTGCAGGTCTGGTTAGGCTAAACTGTATCGCAGCCTATGAGATAATCTCAATTGCTTGCATCCCCTCTCCCCTTCTCCTCAAAACACATTGGAGGAAAAGGTCAGAGGATAGGGACCTCTGGCTTTCTCATTCAATGGGTTTTGAGSAGATATGAGAAGTATGCAATTGAGATTCACCCACTGACTCAGAGTAGCCTTTCATCAGTCTACCAAAGGTTGCATCTTTGCAGAAAAATGTATGTCCGGTAGCTTACAGGCTGTCAGTAGCTTGCAAGTAGATACTGAGAAATAATCAGTAGGCCTAATATTGCATGATTCATTCTACATTTTTTCCATCTTTTTTTCCTAACAATAGGTTAAATTCCATTGTTAAAATGTCTTCATTAAGTTACAAATGTAACAGTCCTGGTTGAACCCCATATGCGGGTGCAGGTAGCCTAGTGGTTAGAGCGTTGGGCCTGTAAACAAAAGGTTGCTAGTTCAAATCCCCGAGCTGACAAGGTAAAAATCTGTCGTTCTGCCCCTGTACAAGGCAGTTAACCCACTGTTCCTAGGCCATCATTGTGAATAATACACTGCTCAAAAACATAAAGGGAACACTTAAACAACACAATGTAACTCCAAGGCAATCACACTTCTGTGAAATCAAACTGTGACCATGACAATAAATTTCACATGCTGTTGTGCAAATGGAATAGACAACAGGTGGAAATTATAGGCAATTAGCAAGACCCCCCAATAAAGGAGTGGTTCTGCAGGTGTGACCACAGACCACTTCTCAGTTCCTATGCTTCCTGGCTGATGTTTTGGTCACTTTTGAATGCTGGCGGTGCTTTCACTCTGTGGTAGCATGAGACGGAGTCTACAACCCACACAAGTGGCTCAGGTAGTGCAGCTCATCCAGGATGGCACATCAATGCGAGCTGTGGCAAGAAGGTTTGCTGTGTCTGTCAGCGTAGTGTCCAGAGCATGGAGGCTCTACCAGGAGACAGGCCAGTACATCAGGAGACGTGGAGGAGGCCGTAGGAGGGCAACAACCCAGCAGCAGGACCGCTACCTTTGCCTTTGGTGCAAGGAGAGCACTGCCAGAGCCCTGCAAAATGACCTCCAGCAGGCCACAAATGTGCATGTGTCTGCTCAAACGGTCAGAACAGAACTCCATGAGGGTGGTATGAGGGCCCGACGTCCACAGGTGGGGTTGTGCTTACAGCCCAACACCGTGCAGGCGTTTGGCATTTGCCAGAGACACCAAGATTGGCAAATTCGCCACTGGCGCCCTGTGCCTCTAAACAGATCAAAGCAGGTTCACACTGAGCACATGTGACAGACGTGCAGTGGAGAGCCGTGGAGAACGTTCTGCTGCCTGCAACATCCTCCAGCATGACCGGTTTGGCTGTGGGTCAGTCATGGTGTGGGGTGGCATTTCTTTGGGGGCCGCACAGCCTCCATGTGCTCGCCAGAGGTAGCCTGATGCCATTAGGTACCGAGATGAGATCCTCAGACCCCTTGTGAGACCATATGCTGGTGCGGTTGGCCCTGGTGTCCTCCCCTAATGCAAGACAATGCTAGACCTCATGTGGCTGGAGTGTGTCAGCAGTTTCTGCAAGAGGAAGGCATTGATGCTATGGACGCCGTTCCCCAGACCTGAATCCAATTGAGCACATCTGGGACATCATGTCTCGTCCATCCACCAACGCCATGTTGCACCACAGACTGTCCAGGAGTTGGCGGATGCTTTGTCCAGGTCTGGGCAAGGAGATCCCTCAGGAGACCATCCGCCACCTCATCAGGAGCTGTTCCAAAATTCTGAGGCTGTGGCTTAAATGTCCATCCTGCCTCAACATGTGCATGTTAATGAACTGACCAATTTTTCAAACTTTCTGTTACTCTCTCCCCTTTTCTCTCTCTCGCTCTCTTTCATCTCTATCTCTCTCAAGGCCTCCAACCCCGTCTACAAGCAGCACATCTCCAGCCACCCAATAGAGACAGACTTCATTATGTATGGCAAGTCTTACAACGGAGCAGCCCACTGACCACCTCCCCATGGGGGTGTTGGTGGGGCGGGGGCACGGCAGGACCGGTCCAAGTAGAGAACCAGGAGGGGTGGGAAATGATTAAATAAACTTAACCATCTATCTGATCTGCCAAGGACTTATGACAAACAGAAGTAAAAGTAGTAGTCTGGATTGTTTCTGGGGACTGTGGCCTTACTTTTTTCTCTCTCTGACTGAGGAGAAACAAAGTGACCAACTGCCATGAAGTAATGAGATATGACTTAAAGCTCTAGGCTGCTCTGTATGATTTACTGATGTCAGTAGAATACAGCCCAGAGGACAAGCAACAACATTCTCCTGGTCTGGAAATTGTTTAGAGGACAGAGACAATAATCTGTGATCCTCTGCGTCATCTCTCTAGCTAACAAGCGGATGTTATATAAGCAGAATGAACTATGTAGACAGAACAATGAAACCCTATCTGTCACTGACAATTTGTGTTAAATTGCCAACCTCACATCACAAACCAGGGTTTCTCAAACTCTGTCCTCAGTACCCCAAAGGGTGCAGATGTTTGTTTTTTGCCCTAGCACTACACAGCTGATTCAAATAATCAACTAATCATCAAGCTCTGATCATTCGAATCAGCTGTGTAGTGTTAAGGAAAAATACTAAATGTGCACCACTTGGGGTTCCGAGGACCGAATTTGGGAAACGCTGTCATAAACTATAACATCTCCTTCACATAAACAGCAATATTCATTGTACAGACAGCCAAGGCATCGACTTATATTTGTATGTATATTTTTTTTACTCTTAAAAATGCCTTTCCTGACACTCACTATGCATCCTCCTTCATAACAAATGGAAATATGAATTAATGTACATCAGCAGGAGATTTTCAGGTTTATGAGATAATAACATCAAATTTTTTTGTGGACTTTGGCATCATGGTACTAACATTAAAAGAGCAGTAGTTTTCTTACCCTTGTTTTGCACAATAGATTATATTATTAGGAGAGGCTCAAAGTGACTAAGAATCTCCATCTATTCTCATTGTGTTTGTATTATTGTAGTTGTTACACTCCATATGCACTTCTTTCTCTAGTCTTGATCTATTGTTTGTGCCGTGTCAGCACCTATTGTCATTGCCAAACAAATAGATACATTTGGATACAGCACAAACAGATCTGGGACCAGGCTACTATTCAGTATGACTGGAATAACCCTGCTCTCTGTCATGGCTACATTACTTGCACTGTGAGTGTGGGTGGGCGGAGAGACAGGGAACGTCTCTAAGCTCTGTTGACATGGGACATAACTCTCCCTCACCCATTCCAACAGGAAGAAGCAGGCTAAAACATGCCACTGGAGTTATGAAAGGGCTACAGTATGAGATGGGAGGGAAGACTTCTCATTAAATGTGTTCCATGGCCTTTTTTGTGATGGTGAGCTAGGCTTGAGAGTGTGCGAGAGAGAGCGGGAGACGATGGACGAAAAGAGTGTGCGCACTAACGTTTACGGATGTGTGTGTGCCAAACGCAATAAGAATCCCATAAAAACAATCTGCTTACTTGTGTGTCTTGGCACCATGTGAGGAAATGCATTAGCCCTTTCCTGTACAGCATTGATAATTCACCATTAGAAACCAATAGATTTACAACACTACTATGTGTATATGTCATTCTGCACACAGAGCAGGTATTCACAAAACAGCAATAAATGGATGACTTAAAAGCAAATATATCCCATTTATTTGACTTTTACTCCCATGGTGACMCTCTTGCAATATTTCCCCCACCCTTGTCCAGAATCCTCCACCTTTTATTTGTTTTACCTATGCATAGTTTCACCTGTACATAAATCATGAAACTATACTTCCTAGCAGCAGCATATTTCCAAATAACAAAAATAAACAGCCAGTTTGTTATTTTTTGAGCGAAATGAACTGCTAGTATTGGAGGGTGACTGAATGTTAAGAGAGGCATGAATGAATTGGGGGTCTGTCTTTGGCTTAGACCTCAGGTGCCAGGGAAGCTGTGTCTGTGCGTTCATGTGTTCAAACACATCTGTTCTCACTCTCAACCAATAAGCAGCAGTCTACTGCCATCATACAGAAACACAGAGGAAAGGTGGTCTGGTATCCCTTTGATTCTGTCATTTACATCTTGGTTTCTGCTGTCGCCCATGACAACCCTCACCATGTGCTTCTCTCCTCAGCTAACCCAGATTTGTATTTTAGCAGCTAAATTAGTTGCATAAATTCAGATTTTTTTTTCAGAGCTGCAAATAAGACTCATAGAAGAACTAACAACCCAAAGTAATGTCAATAAACACATGGAATATGTGTTCACCCTATTTGTTATTCAGTTTCCCGAGAACTTGATGGTTCACATGAGCTGGAAAATGCATTCTATTTCCCTGCTAACTTCATAGTTTGGAAGATCCCAAGTATACAGGGAAGGGGGTGGGACTAACGCTGGGATATGGAACATGTCTATGGGACTGGAGGGGCTGTTATTTCAGCCTGAAGTGAGGTCATAAATTCCCCCCCCCCCCCCCCCCCTTGGTGTTTTGGTGGGGGCCTCATCCCCCGCGAGGCAGGGCCCAGCCTCAGTCCAGGTTTCAGCTGTCGGAAAAAGTAGGTTAGCGTGTTCATTTAGTATCTCTGCCTTCTGAACAGGGACACAGGGCACAGTTAAAATGGAGGCTATAGGGACTTCCAATACAGTCAGTGCACTTGTTTGTTGAACAGTAAAGAAAATAATGCCTAATGCTTCAGAATGATCAGGCCCAATCAGCAGGTAGCCTCTGTGGACTGGAAATCTAGCCTTGTTAACACAATCAATACTTTAATTAAGCACAATCGAGCTGGCCCGGAGTGTGATGTAGACTGACTGTGGGTCTGGAGGGGTATAAGGAGGGGCAATGAATGGGTTGTTGAAAATAGAAGTCAATGGTAATGGAACCAATACATCAGTGACTCCTGATAGATGCCATTCACTCCTCAGTGCACATGATTGGGAAATGCATGCTGGATAAGATGTTAGATGTAAACGGCATTACATCATTGTTACATCATTGTTACATCATTGAAATGTATTTTCCAATGTTATTGTGAGCAGGGAGGGAGCTCCTGCAATAGTCTTTAGTGTGTAGAGAAGAGAAGTAGATAAGCTTGGAAATCTGTGTGTGTGTGTATTTTGGAGGAGGGTAGCAGACTAGTGGTGTGAAAGTGTGTCTTCCATGCACCCATCCCCTTACCTCTCATCACACTTTGACAAACCTGAAGCTGCTCCCATTGGTCAGCTGACCTTAGACTTCTACCATGTTTCTATTCTTCATTCACATATGTCCCCCTTTCGTTTTTCTTTCTCTGCTGTCTGTATTGCTCCCTTTCCTCTTTCGCATGTTTTCGCTCTCTTTAGACTACACATCCTCTTTCCAGCCCTCCACTCTTTGTCTTGTTCCTCTTCTCCACTTCCCATCTCACCTCAGATGTGTCAAGATGACCCAGTACCGTCTCTAATCCTTACAGCCTGAGGGAGAGCACTGACCGCAAGAAACACTGGATGCTAAAAAGACAACTCGCAGCACAAGCTATTTACCATCTGGATGTGTCTGCTATTTTCATTGCTGTTGCTAACTGGCTCTAACAGCATGGGGCCCCGACCACGTGATGCATCAGTTTGGTTGGGGCCAGGCAACCTGCACTCCGTGATTGTCAATAACTGACAATCACTGACACGACTGGAATTAGAGGAATGTTAAATAAGCTTCTCAAAAGCAAGACACTACCATTTTATTCCTCGGGAGGAAATTCCACATAACTCTAACTCATCACTCAACTGTCTGTCATAATGTATCTTATCAAAAAAGGGGAAAGCACATACACAAAGTCAACTCTCTCCCATTCTAACACCTTTTTAATGTATCCAGTCAGTGCTTCTAACATCAGGAGGCTTAAGAAATTTGGCTTGGCCCCTAAGACCCTCACAAACTTTTACAGATTTACAGTTGAGAGCATCCTGTCATGCTGTATCACCGCCTGATACGGCAACTGCACCGCCTGCAACTGCAGGTCTTTCCAGAGGGTGGTGCGGTCTGCCCAACGCATCACCGGGGGTACACTGCCTGCCCTCCAGGACATCTACAGCACCCGATGTCACAGGAAGGCCCAAAAGATCATCAAGGACATTAACCACTCGACCCATGGCCTATTCACCCCACTACCATCCAGAAGGCGAGGTCAATACAAGTGCATCAGCTACTATCTCAAGGCCATCAGACTGTTAAATAGCCATCACTAGCCGACTACCACCCGGTTACTCAACCCTGCACCTTAGAGCCTGCTGCCCTATGTACATAGACATGGAATCACTGGTCACTTTAATAATGTTTACATACTGTTTTACTCTTTTTATATGTATATAGTGTATTCTACTGTATTTTGGTCAATGCCACTCCGACATTGCTCATCCTAATATTTATATATTTCTTAATTCCATTCTTTTACTTTTAGATGTCTGTGTGTTGTTGTGAATTGTTAGATACTACTGCACCGTTGGAGCTAGGAACACAATAATTTCGCTACACCCGCAATAACATCTGCTAAATATGTGTATGTGACCAATCAATTTGATTTGATTTATAGTTGTCACTATCCTAAAACGGGTGGGGGGACCTACGAGGTCCTGAGCCTGCTGGTTTTCTGTTGTACCTGATAACTAATTGCACACACCTGGTGTCCCAGGTCTAAATCAGTCCCTGATTAGAGGGGAACAATGAAAAAACGCAGTGGAACTGGCTGARGTCCAGAGTTCAGTTTAAGGGGTGTAGAGAATGATGAACACTTCACAGTAAAGCTTATCCACTATAGAACTTCATACTGTACTATAGAAATAAAAYAAAAAAGGGATATATTTGAGGGTTTTATGTTGACCTTTCAGCAGCACAAAGGCCTTTCTCTAGACCAGTCACAATGAACAATTATGTGACATATTGTAAATAGTGTCAGACCCCCCATGAAGTCAAACTAAGCTACTGTAATAATATAATTAAGCCAATTTATTAACCCATTCTTCTGGAATTAAACGTTGACAGGGTCATGCAACTGTTGCAGCAAGCATAGCTAGTTTTCTCTCTTCTTCACAGCTTTGGAGGGTCCAGGGGGAAAAGGTTCTGCAGTAAGAAGGGTTGTTCGGTAGGGATTAGCATCTCTTTGTGATGTAAATACTCTGTAAACTATGGCCTAGTTCCCATGTCCGTACCAAAGACAATAGAGGKACCAGGAGGTTTTAACACGCATGCAGGCAGTGTGTGCCAATCATCACCGGGCTCCTGTCCACACCATTGGCATCCACACGCTTCCATKCTTATCCCGCTGTGCTCCCATGCCCAGGCCCATCATGCCAACTATGATGTAGTGTTCAACAAAGCATGTTACAAATATCCATCACAAAGGCCCTGTGAGCCATAACGAGCACATTATTTTACCAGAACGTCATGCTTTTGTGAATTTGAATTGTCCCCCTGCTTGTGAATGCTTGTATTGTCTSCCTGCATCATTCCAGATGTGAGCGATAAATTACATTAATTACATCTACTTTCATAGATGTTGACACACATGCACGCAGATACACCCAAATACACACACACACAATCAAACAGGTCCAGTTAAACTAACACAGCGGTAACATAACCTTTGACCCGAGTTAGGTARCATTATCCTGACCATTTGTGTCTTAGTTCATATCAGATTCACTTATATGTCCTTGGAGTGAAATGACAGGTGTAGATCGACCTAACAGATACGATAGAGAATAGATGTAAAACTATCCATGCAAAAACCATGCCGTAGCCCTCTCCAGTGAGGCAGGCAGATCTGTTATCATGTGGCTCCACATGCTGGACATTACAGTACATGACATCTCTGGAGTAACCTAATGTTTAATGACTGACTCCCCACACTCTAATATAAAGTGTATTTTGTTGCCATCTACTGGATGGAGTGAAGTAGTAGTAAGTGCTTGATACTTTTGTTAACGTAATAATCTAARCCAGGGGAGGGGTTCTACTAAACTATGGGCGGTCTCCCAGACAGGGTTTAGATTAAGCCAGGAGTAGGCCTTAATGTGTACTATTTAAACTAGGACATTTAAGTAGATTTCATGAACTTGGCTTAGTTAGTCAGAGACTATGGAGTCCTCGAGTAAGGTAAGTAAACCTAAATGAGAACACCTGGGTTAAACCTGATTATGTTAAGTATGAGCACATGCTGTTGGTCTAATGGTGCTCATAAAAACCTGGACTGGAATATAAAACACCATTACTGGTGTGAATCTTGAGACAATGGCAGAGGCAAAAATAATTAGTTGAAAAAACTTTAGTGAGTATGAAAAAACGCTACTAAAACAGAAAAAGAGTGGTTGGGCTGCAATTTGCAGTGAATTCAATGCAAATGAAAATGTAAACACAAGAAGAGTACAGCAACTTCAGGTGAGATATCTTCATTATTATCAGTATTTCACATTTCTCATATTCATATTTTTGTGACATCACTTATATTTAATGATATCTGCCTTTATAGACTCTGTGGAAGAACCTTAAACTGGCTTTAAAAAAAGAGAATGCAGAGATCAGAAGAGAGCGATTTACTACTGGTGGTGGACCACCAAAAAAAGACAAAACTGATGAATTGAGTGACTTGCTGTCTGGAGTAATAGGGCACCAGCAACCTCTGGATGGTACACCAGATGATGACCATTTGGACAGTTCAGATGAAGAACTGAGCACAAATGGTACATATACCAAAGAAAGTAAATTGGTTACTTCCTTTAGTAAATATATTCCACTGTATGTGTCAATCTTTATTCTTCTTTCATTCTAAGGACCATATGAGTTTATTTGTGCTTCTAACGGTGTTCTTTTTCCAGAAGAAGGGGATCTGAACAGGTTGAAAGAGCCAGTGCACAGTGAGTGTGTACCCTCCACATCTGCTATAGCATCCCTGAGAGAAGGTGCTGCCACCACCTTTCAGCAGAGAACAAAAAATATGACCATGCATGAAAAGTTAACCAGAGAATTTTATGAGCATAAAATGAAATATCTGAAGGAAGAACATGAAATGAAAATAAGAATTATACAGGTTAAATTGGATATGAAGTTGGAAGAGAGCAGTATGATCCAAAAATTATACAGTAATGAGACAATTATTATTAAAACATTTTATTTTTTGTCATTTGGATATTCATGAGTGAGAGTATTTTAATCACCACAAACTACATTTTAAACCAGCCTTGATTTAGTCACTCATTTAATTTTGCTGCACACTATTTGAATTTTGTACAGAACCAACATTATCAAAGCAAAAATAAGCCATAATGAATACATTCCATATTTAAATGTATCTCATCTAGTTGATGTGCTGCAATGTGAAAGCAACTCTGTGTGCAAGTCCTCTTTGGTCATTGCCTGCCTCAGCCATGGGCATATCTGCTTGATCCTGACCTTCCATCGGAGGACAGCAGTGCTGCTTCAGGTAGTTGTGCAGCACAGCTGTAGCAATGACACCTTGCAGCATCTTCTTGGCTTGAAACGAAGTGTATTGCGTAAACATTGCAATCTATTTTTCCATACTCCAAACATACGCTCRACCATCGCTCTCGTGCGGATATGAGCTGTGTTGTATCTTTGCTGCTCAGCTGTTGTGGGATTTATGTATGGAGTGAATAAAAAGTTACTCTGACCATATCCTCTGTCACCTCTTTGAAACTCAGCACACAATGAAGAGGTGAGAAAAATCCTTGAATCGTGAGTTGCACCTTTCCAACGGGCAACAATGTTTGAAAACTGTAAATTAGGAGTGGTTTTACGGTTCCTGTAGACTCCTCAACATCAGGAGTTGATGGACACTTGATGGGAACATGACATCCATCTATACAGCCAATCACTCCTGGGAAGTGCCCATATTTATAGAATTGCACTTTATAGTTGGCTTGGCCAGTAGCATCAGGAAACTTGATGTAAAGACTCCTCAGTTCACAAATGGCCCTGCAGACGTTGTGAACTATTCTACACACAGTTGCTTCACTGGCACCACACAAATCACCAGTTTCATAATGAAAGATTCCAGATTCCAAAATCCTCAAAGTGATCAGAACTTGGAGAGAATTGGGTAAAGGCCTTCCTCTTTTAGACAGAGAGGAAAGTCTAGGCTCAAGAAAATATATTATCTCCAATGCATTTTCTTTGTACATATGAAAGCGGTCTCGAAAAGCTYGAAAGTAATTGAATGGATTACTCCTATCCACAGGTACTTGTGTGGCTGGCCTCTGTAGTGCATGTTGGTCTTCATTTAGATATTCCAAATAGCCCATGCTCCCTCACAAAGAGTTGTAAGCAGAAGTTAAACCTCCCTCTTTGAAGGATTMATTTAAGCTTCAATTTAGTCCTAGAGTAGCTCTAATCCTCCCTCTTGCAATCGGCTTTGTTTAGTCCAGAACAGGCTAAATCTACAACTATTTTAAGATAAGTCTGTGCAAGTCACTTTGAGTTAAGACAGCTCAAACAGGCATTTTAGTCTGGGACTAGGCTTAAGCCTTGTCTGTGAAACCGGCCCAATATGGAATTGTTTTAAGATCATACCAAGGATAATTTATCTATTTGATTTGTAATTTTAAGACCCCTTGAAGTATCAAAGAAAAAAAGAAAAAAATGATTTGATGAAAATTGTATTTTGGCTTTACCGCTATTAGACCATACAAATGCAATGAATAACAGATTCACTACATGGAACAACAGATAATAAATAAAAAGGAAGTTTGTTCTGAGGTGACTGTCCTATATATCTGAAAGATATATCAGGAAACATATGTATTTTTTACATGTATTTAACCCCTTATTTTTGCCACTAAACAGTCTCCATATATACTTCCAAACTTTTTTTCAACTGGTACCTGGGGACCTTCAGACGAGTCTTGTGAGGTCTGTGGTCGTCCCGGAGCAAAACAACCGACATGTACACTACCGTTCAAAAGTTTGGGGTCACTTAGAAATGTCATTGTTTTTGTCCATTAAAATAACATCAAATTCATCAGAAATACAGTGTAGACATTGTTAATGTTGTAAACGACTATTGTACCTGGAAACAGCTGATTTGTAATGGAATATCTACATAGGCGTAGAGGCCCATTATCAGCAACCATCACTCCTGTGTTCCAATGGCACGTTGTGTTAACTAATCCAAGTTTATAATTTTAAAAAGGCTAATTGATCATCAGAAAACCCTTTTGCAATTATGTTAGCACAGCTGAAAACTGATTAAAGAAGCAATTAAAACTGGCCTTCATTAGACTAGTTGAGTATCTGGAGCATCAGCATTTGTGGGTTTGATTACAGGCTCAAAATGGCCAGAAACAAAGGACTTTCTTCTGAAACTCGTTAGTCTATTCTTGTTCTGAGAAATGAAGGCTATTCCATGTGAGAAATTGCCAAGAAACTGAAGATCTCGTACAACGCTGTGTACTACTCCCTTCACAGAACAGCGCAAACTGGCTCTAACCAGAATAGAAAGAGGAGTGGGAGGCCCCGGTGCACAGCTGAGCAAGAGGACAAGTACATTAGAGTGTCTAGTTTGACGAACAGATGCCTCACAAGTCCTAAACTGGCAGCTTCATTAAATAGTACCCGCAAAACACCAGTCTCAACGTCAACATTGAAGAGGCGATTCCAGGATGCTGGCCTTCTAGGCAATTTTATGTTATTTTAGAGTATTTACTTAAGGTCTTCAAAGCCAAACAACAACGCAAGGGCACACGAGAACACTAAACAAATCATGAGACCTGAGCAACTGGCCCAGTCCACAGAAGAACCTAAATAGTCATCCAGCAGGTGATCCCAATAAGCCCAATCAAGGTCACCTGGATACTAGAAGTAACCAAAGGGTGCTCTCCAGTGGCAACCTCAGGTAGTACACTCAAAGGAGAAAACCTGACCTGTGACAGGTCCCCCCCCCCCCCCCCYCMAVGAMYGGCTCCCAATGGTTCACCAGGGGTAGCTGAACGTCGACGGAAGTCCTGAATGAGTCCGGGGTCCAGAATGTGCCGGGCCGGAACCCAAGAACGTTCCTCAGGCCTGTAACCCTCCCAGTCCACGAGATACTGTGTCCCTCACCGGAACTGACGACTGGAGAGGTTACGTCGCACAATGTAGGCTGGCTGTCCTGCAATCATGCGAGACGGAGGTGGAGGCCGAGTGGCCGGAACCAGAGGACAGAACACCACAGGCTTGAGTTTGGAGATGTGGAAGGTGGGATGAACCCTCATGGACCAGGGAAGACGAAGGCGATAGGCCACTGGATTAAAGCGCTGTAGAACCTTGAATGGCCCAACGTATAGGGGAGCCAACTTCCTAGATTCCAGAAGCAGATAGAGGCAGATCCCTAGTAAACAACCAGACCATCTGTCCTGGACGCAGGAGGGGACTCGGGYGGCAATGACGGTTGGCCTGTCATTGAACCCAAGCTGAGGACCTCAGGAGCGCTGACCGAGCCCTCTTCCAGGTCCGGCGGCAATGAGAGATGAGGCGTTGAGCGGACGGAACCATCACTTCAATCTCCTGATCTGGAAACAGGGGGGGCTGGTAACCGTACAACACCTGGAATGGTGACAAGCCAGTGGAGGAACACTGGAGAGTTGTGTGTATACTCCTCCCAGGGAAGGTGCTGACTCCAAGTGGCGGGGTTGGCGGACACACAGCATCGTAGGCGGTCTCCAGATCCTGGTTCACCCACTCAGTTTGACCATTGGACTGAGGGTGATAACCTGAGGACAGACTGGCTGATGACCCCAGAAGAGTACAGAATGCCCTCCAAAATCTGGAGGCAAACTGGGGGCCCCGGTCAGAGACTATGTCCAGAGGAAGTCCGTGAAGGCTTCGGACGGTAAGATAACGTGAATCTGAACCGAGTCGGGGGTTGAGGCGTTTAGCCTCCTGGATGTAGGCCAGGTTCTTGTAGTCAGTCCAAATCGTMAAGGGATGTTCCGAGCCCTCCAACCAGTGCCGCCACTCCTCCAAAGCCAGTTTGACCACAATAAGCTCCTGATTGCCAACATCATAGTTCCTTTCCTCTCATAGCGCCTCCTCAATATAACTGTTCATTGCTGCAGTCTCTGGACCTGAGAGAATACAGCCCTCCTCTCGGAGGATATGAAGGAGAACCATAGCCAAATTAAGAACCCTGACGGGGTACAGGACAAGCAGGCCCAGCATACGGCAGTGGAACAAATGAAGAATCGACTCCCTCAATGAGGCACAAAACACTGGAACCAACTCGGAACCCCTTGAAGCCGGTTGTCAATCCAGATGGCCAGAATGATAATCTCCTCCAGAGTGTCAGGGTTGCCCCTTGAAGCCAGTCCGTACTTGAGGGCCTCGCGGAGTCCGTTCAGAAAGACTGATTGAAGTGCCTCTATATTCCAACCACTCTCAGCGATGAGCATCCAAAAGTCAACAGCGTAATCAGCTACGCTCCGGCTGCACTGCCAAAGCACAATGAGTGTTTGAGCAGCATTCCCGCCACTGATGGGGTGATCAAAAACCCTCATCTCCTGGGTGAAGCTTTGCCAATTGAAACAAATGTCTGATTGCTGCTTGGATACTAGAAGTAACCAAAGGGTGCTCTCCAGTGGCAACCTCAAGTAGCACACTCAAGGGAGAAAACCTGATCTGTCACAAGTTAGGTTATCGACTTCAGACCCAAGACGCTTGTGGGGGTTGTAGAGCAAAACGTAGAGCAATAGAATAATCATTTGTAGGCCCAACCATTCGGACGCTACAGACTATTTTATGACAAAACACGGCTCTAGCTCTGTCACATTTCACCGCAGATGCAGAGGTACGATATAGTGGATTGAGATAGCTTAAACTGACAGATTTTTATGGGGATTCTTTTATTATGCTAATTAGATTTTTGCGGGTGCACGGACATCAACTCTAAACGTCTGCCACTGGCAGTGTTACAGATGGTCTGGAGAAAATAAACCTCTGACAAGTTTCAGGGAAAGCACATGTGCACCCATTGCCCTGTTTTACATTTTTGCCCATGAATTTGCATCATACAACCCAGGATCTTAAATATATATATATTATTATACATGTGTTAAAAGGAATTTAATCTGTTAAAAGACAAGTTGCTGCTGACTTTCTGTTGAACTCCTCTCTTGGAAAAACCACACTATGGCAGATGAGTCTTTAGCTACAGTATCCCCCATGTTCTCATCAGGGATGGCAAACACAGAGGGACCAGCCTTGGCCTGGTGGATTAATAATATGCTATAGAGAAAGGATTCTGTATGTTTGACTCACTGTCCGCATGCCATATGGTCTTCGGTCCTGGGTTCAAATAATATTTGTTTTCATTCAAATACTTAAGATGCGCTCGATTCAGCTTTACTGGCACAATGGAACCAATTGAATAGTCCCACCAGGCATTCTAGCAGGCTGAATCAAACATTCAAAGTATTTGAAAGAAAACAAATACTATTTGAACCCAGGTATGTGTCAAGCTGCAGACTGTGTGTTGTGAACCAACAGAGAAAATGTGAAAGAGAGAGACAGCGCACCACCACCAGTTTGGCACGCAACGACGGCAGGATGTTAAGTCATGGAGCTGCAACACAGTAAAAGCAGCCTGCAAACAAAGACTCCCTTATCCCTCTCTCTTCTACACCCGACCTCCTGTGTTTCATGTTGTCGTGGCTTTACTGGGCTATAGTACACAATGGCCGCACGGGCCTCGCACGGGCCCTGCCAGAGGGAGTCCGGATGGTGAAAAGAACCTAGAATGTGTCAAGCCTAGAATGTGTTTGACATGTAGTGAGATGTAAATATTGTACAGTATAATTGTCGCACACACCCAATTACCAGACCGTGTGGGAGGCTATAATTATAATACAGTTACATAATCTGTTTACCACATACTGCAGATATACATAAGAGACCACTGCATTTGTCTTATGACCCAAAGTAGCACCAGATGACATAGTGAGAGAATGAGAGAATGGGAGAATCAGAGAATGAACAAGTATTTAAAAAGCTGTCCCTGTGTGTGTATTTGTAGGAATGGAGGGTGGATATAGTTTTAACACGGTTAAAATACTGAGATTTAAAGGACATTAGGGACTGTGGGAAAGTATAGTGAGGGCAAGCACAGGGGGAAATTGTAGTACAGTCAGTGGTGGAAAAAGTACCCAATTATCATACTTCAGTAAAAGTAAAGATACCTTGATAGAAAATGACTCAAGTAAAATTCAAAATCACCAAGCAAAATTCTACTTGAGTAAAAGTCTAAAAGTATTTGGTTTAAGTATCAAAAGTATATGTAAATATATAAATAATTTCATATTCTTTATATTAAGACAACATGATTTTCTTGTTTTTTAAATTTACAGATAGCCATGGGCACACTCCAACACTCAGACATAATTTACAAATCAAGCATTTGTGTTTAGTGAATCCACCAGATCAGAGGCAGTAGGGATGACCATGTTCTCTTGATAAGTGTGTGAATTGTACCAGTTTCCTGTCCTGCTAAGCATTCAAAATGTAGCAAGTACTTTTGGGTGTCAGGAAAAATGTATGGAGTAAAAAGTACATTATTTTCTTTAGGAATGTAGTGGAGTGAAAGTAAAAGTTGTCAAAAGTATAAATAGTAAAGTAGAGATACCCCAAAAACAGACTTCATTAGTACTTTAAAGTATTTTTACTTAAGTACTTTACACCATTGAGTACAGCAGTGGTCAGACAACCTACCATGCCCTTACCACCGCCCTACTTGTACCAAAGGATCCAAATCCCTCAACTGGGGTCAGAGTTGACTCTCTAGTAGCCCCACCCCCAGATGTTTAAGTGTCTTCTCAAGCCTCTCAGTCTCTAAAGAGTATACAGTGTGATGTCTGGCAAAGCGAGACCAGCTCCTCAGTTTCATACCGCATAGAGTCCAACCTTAGTAGGATTTATGCCTGTTGAAAACAGCTGGACACTAAGACCTAAAGTTTTTTTTTCGTGTCAAATTAATTTTATCTTATAACAATCATGTAATTACAACACTTTAATAACATGTTATCTCTGAGATTCTGTGTTTGAGGATAACACATACCAGTACTGATCCTTTCAATTTTGAAGGCAAACTGTTACAAAACACACAATTCAATGAAAAATGTAAACAGGGCAGATCATTTACCATTCAACTTTATTGCCTAAGCTGCGAGTAATTGTGGTTAATGGTTCTGTATGTCATATATAACGATGATCAAAGTCCTTTAAAATTTCGACAGTATCCAATATGGCAATTACTGTGTCTGAGCCAGAGTTTCCATGTGTGGGTGTAAATGGAAGAGACACTTGTGGGAATTGAGAAGGTTCAGCTCATTTCTTGTAACTTGTCTGGAACCAGTTCAGAAGAATCATCATTGCCTTTAGCGCTGACTCCAACAAGTTCAAACTCAAATTATGCTGAGATTGCTGAATACTGAAAAATTGGTCAATTGCAGAATGTCAGAATAACCCAAAGAATATCATAGTATAACCCACACTTGAATATCATAGTAGTCTTGAACAACCTTGTCAAACGGCCTCATTCTTAGCCAGCAGTGTTCAAAGTTCTCTGGTCTGGAAAATACTGGCCTGATATTATTTATATGTTAGTGTTAACATACCAACCAATAGAAAGATTCATCTTGATGGTTGAAGGGAAAGGTTCTTAGACCGTATATAAATGCCTTTCTACGCAGCATTGGTAGACAGAGAATTCCCAGATAATTTTCTAATACCCACCATTTTAGCCTTTAAATACCAGGATATATATGTTACCATTTTATCTATTGACATCAGATCTGCAGTAATTATCCTGGTTAGCATGAAAGAAAGTCCCACACCCCAAATAGGCCTCTGTGCCTCCTATACCTCTGAGATATTAGATATCAACTTTTTTGGGAACCTATCTAGGCAACCTGATAAATGGAAATGTTATTTTCATACAGTAGCACATCCTTTTTTAAAGTGCACCCTTCAACAACATACTTCCAGCAATAAATCTGTGAATATTTATGGTCTAAGCCTTGGTAAGATAAAGCAGAAGATCAGATAACCTTACCCTCTATTAATCAGTTGCCACTGCCAAAGAGGGTGATAAGGTAGCTGAAACATCAATGGGGACATTTTAGCCATTGTGTCCCCTATAGGCCTAAAAAAATGATTAAAGAAGTGTGTTCTTTTGCATGAACACATTGTTTCGTGATGAATATGGATGTCTTTATGCCTTAACTCATAAAGTCAGTGACACATTAAACATCGGTATAACCTATCATGTCATAATGCTTAACACAGACTCTTTTAAATCCAACACAGGTCATGGTCCCCCACTGGTAAATTCCCATAAATCTATGTATGGTCACTTCTCAGTGTTGGGCAACGTATTCTCATTACCTTGACGCTTAGATTTGGCAGAGCGCGCCGCTTGGGCAGTCTATTTAAAAGGCCAGTCGCCAGATGAGCAGCAAGCACAGCGCGAGCGGTAGCAGCTGGCGAGAGGATATCAACCCGCAGCGCACAGCTCTGTTCTGTTCAGRAGGAGGATGCGCATCTTCGCTGTCATCTGGGCCATCTGCTTCTTCTTGAAGGAAGTGCAAGCGTGGGGCTTCAGAAATGGAATCTTTCATAACTCCATATGGTTGGGTAAATCATGCTTTCTTTTGTGATATTGGAGTCATTACTTTTCCTACAAGGATAGGCTACTTTTGCAACTGTTAAACATTCCAACAACTGCGGTTGGAAACATTGTCTTGCTGTAGGACGTTCTCCTGAAAGATTTATGTGTAGTGTTTTACAATATTGTTGTGGAATGTTCCGATGTAACGTTTAGCACAACAATGACACTGAATCTTTCAAAAAGTGTGGTTTTCTTTTGTTTTGGTTGCTTGGACATAGGCCTATAAGAGGCGTCGGTTTCTCTTTTTTACATGTTATTTTACAATGGCCCACCCCGGCCAAACCCTACCCTAACCCGGACGACGCTGGGCCAGTTGTGCGCCGCCTATGGGACTCCCGAACACGGCCGGTTGTGATACAGCCCGGGATCGAACCCGTGTCTGTAGTGACGCCTCTTTGATGTGTCTACAAACTTAGGCTAATTATCATTCCCATGTGTTAGAAAAAGTTTAACTTTATATGTTCACTTCTCTAACAGGTCTTTATCTTCAACATAATCTCACAATCCTGCACAACATAGGCTATTTATATATATTTTTTTTGCCTAAAAACATTTAGCATTAATTAACCCTGATAACACTTTGTCTACATAATTTTTACGGTTATGTTGTAACGTTATTACATTGCACATATCACAATGATGTGTGTTTGGGTAGAGGTCACAGTTGGAGACGGACAAATTTACGACTGTACACACGCATGAGCCTCTTGCAAAGCATGACTTAATTTTGTCTAAGGGACGAAAAACACACATGAACAAGAAAGTTGTGCAAACTTCTGTTCTTTCAGTGTTTGTTAGGGCATAGCAATGAAAAAATAGGACAGAATGTTATATCAGACTGGACATTTCTTGTGTAAAACAGACAGACCCAGTCCTATTACATCTGCCCTTGACACATTCAGTTTATAGACCAGTCTGATTATTTTCTAATAATATTATATTGAAGACTGAATTTGGCCCAACCCATAGCTGCAGGAATCAAGGGTGCTGAGGCTGCTGCAGCATCTCCCAAAAATACATATAGATATTTTTTTCTCACAAAAGTGGTGGACTATTTATAGTCCTATAGTTTTAGCAGACCAATATAGCCCATCTGCAGCACAAGCAAAAACTTTTTTCCCACCCCCAAACTACTTTCAACGGAATGTGTCGTATAGGTTACTTCTGATAGAGTTAATGAGCTCGACTTGCCCATCAGGCCTACACACATCTGGAACACATAAACTAAACTGCATGTTTTCAGTAATATATCTTGTAACCCAAACCCCCTATATCATTTGGTTAGACTAATAGTGAGACACACCACTCTCTAGGATTATAATGAAAATGAGGTACCACCTCACAAGGCATCTTGGAGGAAGAGGTTGACTAGTAGTTGCAAACATTGACTCGTAGCTAACTTGGACTGCACTCCAAGTCCTACAAGGTCATGCATGCCTGATGTCAAAACGGGTTCAAAGGAGGACCCCCCATGGGGAAGCACAGGAGTATGACCACTCCCAAGAAGGAGATTACAAACACTTAGCGTCTGTCCTAAGGCTTTCTATCCAACCACAACACGTTACAGAGTTGAAAGATGTTGGCTTATCCACCGTGGGTGTTTCATGTTTCTTTTCTTCCTCTATGAACTTCTTAGTCTGTATGCCACTTTGCTTGTTCTAGCTCCCTGAGAAGGATTTCCCCAATCTTGTTAAACATAATATTTTCCACTTGTTTTTCTGTTGCCTGGATACGTATCTTTGTGGTTGTGGCAGTGGGACACTACACAGGCACTGGCAGCATATCTGTCTATCTGTAGTGCTTTGATAGTGATAGCAGTGTTGACTGACTGAGTGGGACGTATTTTTTTCTGGACAGAGCAAGCTGCTGGAGTCTACCACAGGGAATCGCGTAAAGGGAGATACCAGCTGACTTATAAGGAGGCCAAGACAGTGTGCAAATACGAAGGAGGAAATCTGGCCACTTACGATCAACTGGAGGCTGCTCGTCAAATAGGTTTACAATAACTTCCCTATCCTCCCAATCCCCCCAGTCCCTTCTTGTCCATGTCCTCCATCTCTCTCTCCCTCCCCCTGCGCTCTCTCTTTCTATCTCTATCTCTGTCTCTTTCTCCCCCCCTCTCTCTGAATTTACAAGGAAAGAGTCTGGAGGACTACAACTCAGAAGCAGCATAATGTTGCCAATTGGATTCTGTCAATGTCAATACAGACTTTCAAAATAAGCAGTGGCAACTAATAAGTGGCCCCTGAGCCCTGAGTTTACAAAATGCCATTATCACTGTTGATTAACGATGCCTTACAGTTTGCCTAAGAGCACTTATAATTAAACAGTTTAAATTATCCGACCATGTGTTCACTGGACAAGCAATGCCAGGAAGAAGTGTGTTTATCTTGCCTTTCTCCCATGAAATCAATCAAAGATGTCTTGCCACTGCACTACAGCCTGTTGCTCTGTGGGACTTCAGCCGGTCCCAATCTGCTCCCTATCCTTTCCCCTTGGCCCTAACCCTTCGATGTCTGTAGATCTGAAAGGTATATAAGCAGTATACTGCAGGGGGGTGTTGTTTTCACCATATTCCCTACACTTTACAGATCAAACATCAAAGGTTTAGGGTCACGGAGAAGGGTTATAGGGAGTGAATTGGTACCAGCTTGAGACGTCTCCCCAGTATAGTAAGAACAGTAACACCTGCCTGGCTGGCTTATGTTAACATTAACATGGCAGACAAACTGTAGCCAGACCAGACCCTGTCTTGGGAAACCACCACTTGTATGTCTGTGGTTAGAGCAGAGCTGCCCCATGGCCAATTATCCTAGGAGGTCTGAGTTTGTCTCCCCTGCATTTCCTGACTGACTGTGGTCCACTGATTGTGACTGGAGGCTTTTTTTAGATACATTGGAGTTCATTATGCGTTACCCCCACCACCCACCACCCATCACCCACCACCCATCCACATCCCCACATCAATGGTCCGCTTGTAATTGCAGATGCAAAGTCAGTGGAAGGCACATTTTTGACAGGGACCGTAGCATTTCCAAAGACAGGGTTTTGTTTTGAGAATACGAGCATGACGAATGGCTTGTGGTAACCCAATATGGCCATGGATCTTCTGTAAGAGTGTTTTATCTGTGGTACTAAGAGGGGGATGCTAGTTCTAGAAACCAAGATCTCTTATGATTTTACCAATATGACACTCTTAGCCCGAAACTTTGCAAATTCAGTTTCTTACCAGGCTAACTCTTTGTCCCTCATTCCTAGGTTTTCACGTGTGTGCGGCTGGGTGGTATGACAAAGGTCGTGTAGGCTACCCTATCGTCAAAGCTGGTGCCAACTGTGGTTTTGGGAAGGTTGGTGTCATCGACTACGGGTACAGGCTGAACAAGAGTGAAAGATGGGACGTCTACTGCTACAACCCCAACTGTGAGTAGTGAACAGACCTGGTTTCAAATTATATTCCAATCATTTCAAATTCTCGATCTGTGATTGATTGAACTTGACTGTTGCAAATGGAACCAATAGAACATTTTTAAAAGTGCAAACTTCACCCTCCTGATTCTCCAGGCAGGCTAAAGAAAACGCTCAAAGTATTTGAAAGATTTCAAATCATATTTGAACCCGTCTGCTTGCATGACAAATGGAGGTTTAGGCAATCCTGGGTGTGTTGGTTTAACAGTTTAATCAACCATGAGTCTCCACCATATGAGATGAGTGTGTGGTTGAGTCAGACAGACATTGGTTTCTAAGGGGCGAGGTTAAGGACACACAGGGTCAGAGTTGTAAAGTTGATTGTGGTCCATGACATGTAGGCTAACGTACTAGTGGGACACATTGATGACTGTACATGGGCAGGGGAGTTGTGGTTTGGATAAAGACTCCATAAGGACTCCCAACATGAGTAAGGCAGGACACTGGAGTACTAACAGTGATAAGTGTAACTGAGATAGTCTGGCCTATGAGTGATGGGGTGACGTACAGCTGTAGACACTCCAGATGATTCACCAAGCCTTGCAGATGAAGCGAGACCTGAATGCCTTTGAGCTGTCATGATGGACGACAGGAGGGAAAATAACACCAACAGCCAACTAAATGTTAATTCATTTCATAAAGATTGTCTCTGACTGGGCTCATACATGGAGATGAAGATTGTTTTCTTGTTGAAAGATATTTAGCTTCCTATCCATCTCAGTATATCTGGAAAGGTTTGCAAAAGCAATATTATTAATATAAACACCCGGCATAACTGCCTGTGACATTTTTAAGAGGTTTGGTAAGGTTTCAGGAGTGTCTCTAAAGTGGTGCATCCATGCCAATATGCTTCTGGAGAGAGCCAACAGAGGCTGGACTGTTTAATGGTGTCTCAGTCTTATAGAATGGTGTGGCAGATAAWTACACAAGTCTATGGGTGAGGCAAAGAAACCCCTCTAGGTGTGAAGCCAACAATGAACACTAAATATCCAATGACTGGGACTTCTCTCTAGACGATGAACATTTTTGTATTGTAGAATGACGAGGCAAAGCAACACGTTGAGGTGTAAATCCAACAAGGAACACACTGAACTCTTAATGCTCTGTCTTGTCTGTAGATGATATGAAAATCTAATACTTTACGCCATGTGGTAAGAACCCAGTCTTTAAACTGTAACTTTTTGGGACATACAGTCGTGGCCWAAAGTTTTGAGAATGACACAAATATTAATTTCCACAAAGTTTGCTGCTTCAGTGTCTTTAGATATTTTTGTCAGATGTTACTATGGAATACTGAAGTATAATTACAAGCATTTCATAAGTGTCAAAGGCTTTTATTGACAATTACATGAAGTTGATGCAAAGAGTCAATATTTGCAGTGTTGACCCTTCTTTTTCAAGACCTCTGCAATCCGCCCTGGCATGCTGTCAATTAACTTCTGGGCCACATCCTGACTGATGGCAGCCCATTCTTGCATAATCAATGCTTGGAGTTTGTCAGAATTTGTGGGTTTTTGTTTGTCCACCCGCCTCTTGAGGATTGACCACAAGTTCTCAATAGGATTAAGGTCTGGGGAGTTTCCTGGCCATGGACCCAAAATATCGATGTTTTGTTCCCCCCAGCCAATTAGTTATCACTTTTGCCTTATGGCAAGGTGCTCCATCATGCTGGAAAAGGCATTGTTTGTCACCAAGCTGTTCCTGGATGGTTGGGAGAAGTTGCTCTCGGAGGATGCCCCAAACAATCGGAAAGGGGATTCATCAGAGAAAATGACTTTACCCCAGTCCTCAGCAGTCCAATCCCTGTACCTTTTGCAGAATATCAGTCTGTCCCTAATGTTTTTCCTGGAGAGAAGTGGCTTCTTTGCTGCCCTTCTTGACACCAAGCCATCCTCCAAAAGTCTTCGCCTCACTGTGGGTGCAGATGTACTCACACCTGCCTGCTGCCATTCCTGAGCAAGCTCTGTAGTTGTGGTGCCCCGATCCCGCAGCTGAATCAACTTTAGGAGACGGTCCTGGCGCTTGCTGGACTTTCTTGGGCACTCTGAAGCCTTCTTCACAACAATTGAACAGCTCTCCTTGAAGTTCTTGATGATCCGATAAATGGTTGATTTAGGTGCAATCTTACTGGCAGAAATATCCTTGCCTGTGAAGCCCTTTTTGTGCAAAGCAATGATGACGGCACGTGTTTCCTTGCAGGTAACCATGATTGACAGAGGAAGAACAATGATTCCAATCACCACCCTCCTTTTGAAGCTTCTAGTCTGTTATTCGAACTCAATCAGTATGACAGAGTGAACTCCAGCCTTGTACTTGTCAACACTCACACCTGTGTTAACGAGAGAATCACTGACATGATGTCAGCTGGTCCTTTTGTGGCAGGGCTGAAATGCAGTGGAAATGTTTTTGGGGGATTCAGTTCATTTGCATGGCAAAGAGGGACTTTGCAATTCATCTGATCACTCTTCATAACATTCTGGAGTATATGCAAATTGCCATCATACAAACTGAGGCAGCAGACTTTGTGAAAATTAATATTTGTGTCATTCTCAAAACTTTTGGCCACGACTGTACAGTATGTGGTAAGACCTTTATCCAGATATTGTAAATAACACTTATACCTCATTTTACAATTCATCATGACAAAAGAGCTGTATTGGGACCTGTCATGATGTTTTCATGGTGGAGAATGATACATGACCACGTTTGGAGTTGGCACCACATGTGACGACCGTACTCAACATGGAAGAGGTTGCCTCATTGGATGAGATAGCTGCCTTAAGATACTATCTGTGTCCCAAATGGCACCATATTTCCTTTTTAGTGCACTACTTTTTGACATAGCACTCTGGTCAAAAGTAATGCACAAAATAGGTAATAGGGTGCCATTTAGGGCACAGCCGCTCATTTTCCCCATAATTGCCTGTGACTTAGAGGATGTATGGTTCGCATTTCATCGATGAATTGCATAAAACAGCTCCTAAATACAATAATTTTCCCTTTACAAATCCAAGGGATCTAAATCAAATCAAATCAAGTTTATTTTATATAGCCCTTCGTACATCAGCTAATATCTCGAAGTGCTGTACAGAAACCCAGCCTAAAACCCCAAACAGCAAGCAATGCAGGTGTGACAGCATTAGAAGCACGGGGGCTAGGAAAAACTCCCTAGAAAGGCCAAAACCTAGGAAGAAACCTAGAGAGGAACCAGGCTATGAGGGGTGCCAGTCCTTTCTGGCTGTGCCGGTGGAGATTATAACAGAACTATGCAAGATGTTCAAAATATTCATAAGTGACAAGCATGGTCAAATAATAATCATGAATAATTTTCAGTTGGCTTTTCATAGCCGATCATTAAGAGTTGAAAATAGCAGGTCTGGGACAGGTGGCGGTTCCATAACCGCAGGCAGAAACAGTTGAAACTGGAATAGCAGCAAGGCCAGGTGGACTGGGGACAGCAAGGAGTCCATCATGCCTGGTAGTCCTGACGTATGGTCCTAGGGCTCAGGTCCTCCGAGAGAGAGAAAGAAAGAGAGAATTAGAGAGAGCCAAGATTTTCAAAATGTCATAAATGACAAGCATGGTCAAATAATAATCAGGAATAAATATCAGTTGGCTTTTCATAGCCGATCATTAAGAGTTGAAAACAGCAGGTCTGGGACAGGTAGGGGTTCCATAACCGCAGGCAGAACAGCTGAAACTGGAATAGCAGCAAGGCCAGGCGGACTGGGGACAGCAAGGAGTCATGCCCGGTTTGCCGTGACGTATGGTCCTAGGGCTCAGGTCCTCCGAGAGAGAGAAAGAAAGAGAGAAGGAGAGAATTAGAGAGAGCCAAGATTTTCAGAATGTTCATAAATGACAAGCATGGTCAAATAATAATCAGGAATAAATATCAGTTGGCTTTTCATAGCCGATCATTAAGAGTTGAAAACAGCAGGTCTGGGACAGGTAGGGGTTCCATAACCGCAGGCAGAACAGCTGAAACTGGAATAGCAGCAAGGCCAGGCGGACTGGGGACAGCAAGGAGTCATCATGCCCGGTTTGCCGTGACGTATGGTCCTAGGGCTCAGGTTCTCCGAGAGAGAGAAAGAAAGAGAGAACGAGGAGAATTAGAGAGAGCTACTTAAATTCACACAGGACACTGGATAAGATAGGAGAAGTACTCCAGGTATAACCAACTGACCCTAGCCCCCGACACATAAACTACTGCAGCATAAATACTGGAGGCTGAGACAGGAGGGGTCAGGAGACACTGTGGCCCCATCAGAAGAAACCCCCGGACAGGGCCAAACAGGAAGGATATAACCCCACCCACTTTGCCAAAGCACAGCCCCCACACCACTAGGGGGATATCTTCAACCACAACTTACAATCCTGAGACAAGGCGAGTATAGCCCACAAAGATCTCCACCACAGCACAACCAAAAGGGGGGGCGCCAACCCAGACAGGAAGATCACGTCAGTAACTCAACCCACTCAAGTGACGCACCCCTCCCAGGGACGGCATGAAAGAGCACCAGTAAGCCAGTGACTCAGCCCCTGTAATAGGGTTAGAGGCAGAGAATCGCAGTGGAGAGAGGGGAACCGGCCAGGCAGAGACAGCAAGGGCGGTTCGTTGCTCTAGAGCTTTTCATTTAATTTAATCCAAAATGCTCATTTAATTTTCTTAATTCAAATGACAAAGAAGTCTCTTTTCCCATTTCTAACTTCATTCAGTGGTCACATCACAACACAAGCAGAACTTCCCTATATTTTAATCTATCATAATGCGTATGATGATAGCACATGTAGCACACTGATGTAAAACACTGTGAGTTTTATTAAACTTGTTATGTCTACAGCATTACTATTAAGAGTCTAGTAACAGCCATTGTGCAGAATATTCTCTTCACTTTATTATTTACAATCAGCTAAGGAAAGTGACTAATTGGAAGTCCTCTGTAATCTAGTTTAGTTTATTATATTGTTCTTTCTATTTGATCTGTTACACTATATCTATAATTTCTAATACAACATTTCCTCATCCTGTCTCCTCCTCTCTCATGATCCACAGCAAAGGAGTGTGGAGGAACTCTGACAGACCAGCAGAAGATCATCCAGTCACCTGGTTACCCAGAGGAGTACCAGGATGAGCAGATCTGCTACTGGCACATCCGTGTGCGCTATGGACAGAGGATACGCCTGCACTTCCTGGAGTTCGACGTGGAGGAGGACACGTCCTGTCTAGCAGACTACCTGGAGATCTATGACAGCTATGACGACGTCTCTGGCTTCGCCGGAAGGTGAGGATCCAGCTTTTGATTCAGTGTGCCTTTGCATTAAGTTTTAGTTAGTTGAGTTTATATTGTATGGTTGATTCATGGTTGTTACAGTCTTATCCAAGATGTCAGAAAGTTGCATTGTACTAAATTTATGGATACTCACATAGACTCATAAGACTCTCTTTCCACACAACATAGTGTCATAACATAGGCCACTGTCCTCTAGTGGTGTTTCGTATGACCATTTTGTCCACATGTTACTCTACGATCAAATAAATATATTTATTATTTCCAGGTACTGTGGAGATTACTTACCAGATGACTTAATTAGCACAGGTATGAAACAAACGCATTCCTATTTTATTACCATATTATGATGAATATTCATTATTATAGATCAAGAAGTCACTGTATATTTCTGGCAAGGATTAAAGCAAATGTACACAAGACGGGGTGTGTTGTAACTTTTTTGGTACGGCTGTGCTGCGGTTGTAGCTATGAGGCAAAGCCCTTTTTTAATCATCAATTGTTTATCGATTTTTAGTTATAATGGTTTTCTTTGATAAACTATGTCCACATTTCAAATATCAGGACAGGAGGTATTATCAGTACTTTATACACATAGCAATATATCCATTTATCCATTTAGACTTGAAATCACTGGCCACTTTAATAATGTTTACATATTTTGCATTACTCATCTCATATGTATATAATGTATTCTATCCTATTCTACTGTATCTTAGTCTATGCCGCTCTGACATTGCTCGTCCAAGTATTTATATATTCTTAATTCCATTCCTTTACTTTAGATTGTGTGTATTGTTAGATATTACTTGTTAGATATTACTGCACTGTTGGAGCTAGAAACACAAGCATTTCTCTACACCCACAATAACATCTGCTAAACACTTGTATGTGACAAATAACATTTGATTTGATAAATCCACATAGCAAATATCCAAATGTCACCTTTCACCGTTTCTCTCTCCCACAGGGAATGTGATGACACTAAAGTTCCTGTCCGATGCCTCTGTAGTGGCAGGAGGCTTCCAGCTGGAGTACATTGCTGTGAACTCTTCTCTCCACCACTTCCAGAATGACACCAGCTATTACTTCACTTGACAAATTCTTTAATAGATGCTTTTTTATGTTAATGTTTCCTATTGTATTTATAATGTTGTCGTTTTTACTCATGTAATTGATGTGTGTATCCTTGTTGTCATCAAGGGAAAGCAAATAAATGCTGTATTAAATGTATAACCTCACTTGTTGAATGTTTTATTTTATTTGGGTTTTGTTGAGTATGTCACTACTGTACTTCAGTGTGTCACATGTCCCTCCCGATCCTTATCATTGTTTGGGATGATCATTAAAGTTTGAATGGAGTTATTCAGTAAATAATGTTGTAGCACAATTTTGGGATGTTCAGTGAAATAAATTTTCACCACCAATTTGGGACATTGTCAATGGAAAGGCAATACACGATTCCACAGTTACCTGATTAGGCTTATATAGCACAGCGTAATAGGTAGTTAGTTATCAGTATCTTTGGATATAGGCTTTATTATTTTGCAAATGTAGACTAAAATTTAAAAAATAAAAAGGGCATTTGCAGGTATTGCATTTATGCTTAAAAAATATGAAATATCCTATATTACAAGAAGAGAAAGATATATCACATTTGAAAGGGGAAACCTTTAATTTTGTGAAAAGTATATTAGGATATATTGCTATGTGTATAAAGTACTGATAACACCTCCTTTCCTAACACCTCCTGTCCTGATATGTGAAATGTGGACACAGTTTGAGACTACGATCAAAGCATTTCAAGAAACAGAATATTTTGTTTTCTGCTCAGAGTGGGCGGTCCGTGCGTCGGGTCATAGGTGATTTTCAGACAGCGTACTAGTTTCGCGCCAGCGTTTTCGCGGGGAGAGGAAACTACACTGGGAGAGTCAGAGAGAAAGAAAATACGTAAACTATTGCTGAAATAAGATAATATCGCGTATACTTGCAGTATATTATTGGCGTTCATGGTATCATTTTCTTTGATCGTTTGTGTTCTTTCAGGAATTGCAAGGTGAGGAAGTGCATTTGGCTGTGTTTTGTTTGTATTTTCGCGCGATCCGAGGGAGTGACTTGCTAGAAATAAAATACTCGTGGGCAATTGCAAGTTAGATAGTTAGCTACCTGTATTAGTTTTGACAGTATTTCCATTTAAATTATTTAGTAAGTTGAGAATGTGCGTATATTTGGTATTATATATATATATATTTTTGTAGATGGCTAGGTAGCAAACCAGTTAGCTAATTTTGTGGCTAACTTACCTAGCTAACCAGCTCACTTCAGATAGTTTTGAGCTAATAAAAAAAAAAAAAAAAGTTAGTATTAAGCTTATAGGTGTCCAGTCCTGTATGTTGACCAGCTACTAATGCCCTCTACTTAGAAGGGTAGCGTTAGYTAACTAAGGATTGAAGAGTAAGTACAGTTCAGGGATGTTTTGATTCTGGCAGTGATGTCCAGCCTGACCCCTCAGGCTGGGCATGGAAGGATGGAAGGATACACGCTTACCCGTTCAACTCACAGCAACTGTGTCAAACAACATGCACATATCCAAATCAAAAATATGAATCCAAAACTCATACAATAAACTGACAATTATGACCTGTCTACCTCTAGTTATCTAGCAACCTAAACAAAAACACCTGTTGAGGTAGAGATGGAACATTGTCACAGTGCCTCTCTCAGCGTCTGCTGCTGGTATTGGTGAATGTTGTATTTCAGGGTTTTAGGTGGATGGATATGTGGGTGGCTTTGGGTTGATTGTTTGTCCCTTAAAGACACACAGAGATGAATAACAGTGTTATTATTTTCTCCTCTCTGACTGGTAGGGTCTGAGGAAGGAGGATGGATAGTGGATTGCCTCAGGTTGGCTGTAGGTTAAGTAAAAGTAGTTCTTGAGTAAAAGTAGCTAGTGTTAAAAACATCCTCTCCCAGCAGGGTTTGAGTGAGAAACCAGGATGATGGCGATGGTGCCTCCGACCAGCTCAGGTCTCCTTCCTCTGCTGGAATCTCTGGAGGATAGCACAGCTGGACAACCGGAGCAGACAGACGCCTACCTCACTATTGCCAAGTAGGTGCTTTAGTTGGACATGCGTAGCCTGTAAGGTGACGTTGTTATCCCTAGATGCTGAKCTAAGGTCATGTCAGGTGTATATTCTCTCTAATGAGCTATGGTAGGGGGTAGATCTGTGTCTTGTGTAACTCTATATAAGATGCCAAATTTTCTATCGTAAATGTACACTGTAATTCCTGGGTCTGATTTGTCTTTTCAGTCGTCTCAGTGGAGATGATGGAAAGCAATTCCTCTCTGCAGTAGTAAAGCACTTTCCACGTTTGGGTAAAACTTTCCAGGTAAGTGCTTGCTTTATGTGAAGAATATTTATGAAGCAGTACATTTCCTTTTTTATTTAAAAAAAAACTTTAAWTAACATAGGGATGCTGTCTTAAATGTCCAGTTGTAAAGCTATTGTCATGTTGTTTTAGACCCACATCTCCAGTCAGAATGCAGAGCTGAGCCAAGCTGCCCTGCAGGCCCTGGGGTTCTGTGTGTTTCATGTCCACGTTGTCTCTGCTATCTCAGGTACTGAACAAGTAGAACACTTCATAGGTTTACATGGGACAAGTGCAACTGGCACAGATAAGCCTAGTCCTAGACTAAGAAGCAGTAATCCAGATGTACATTGAAACTACTTTGTACTCCAAAGGTAGACTTAATTTAGACCCCAATAGAATTCAAGAATGCAGCTGTAGATTACTGAGCATTTTCTTTTTTTCTCACACATTTCAAACAGACATGGCTCAAAAATAAGTTACTTGTCATTGTCATTTGTTGACTTTGTTTTAAAGAGCACAACCTCTTCTTTGATATGACCCCACATTCATGTCAAGAGGAATAACACTAATTTTGTCTCCCTTTATGTAATGACACTCACTATAAAAAGAATAACACACAACTTAAACCCTAGATTAATGAAATTAAATGACTCACTCAACATTTACATTTACATTTAAGTCATTTAGCAGACGCTCTTATCCAGAGCGACTTACAAATTGGAAAGTTCATACATATTCATCCTGGTCCCCCCGTGGGGAATGAACCCACAACCCTGGCGTTGCAAGCGCCATGCTCTACCAACTGAGCCACACGGGACCGGGACACGGGACTCAAAATGTATTAAGTATAATATATTGTAAATATTATTTACATATATGAAAAATAATCTATAATGTGACCTGAGTACAATATTTATAAAGTATTTCAAAACCCACACAAGGTAGGCTATTTGATCGGCAACGATTCTTACGTCTGTAACAATGCAGAAATACAAACAATTATTMAAACTATTTCAAAATGTAGATAACCTCTCTCAATAAGATTTAGTACAGACCAGGCCTGACACGAAAGGTAGAAATAGTAACTTTGACGACAATTCAGTGAATGCAACAAGTATTAGACAGACAGACCGATAAARAGAGAAGATACAAAACACAACTGTTCAGGGACAACAACAAAAATTTACGCAATTTCCCTAATAAGATTTGTAGGTTAAATTCATATCACACTGTCACTTGAGTGTTTGGATTTAGCCTACAACATGCCATAAAACGTATTGAAGCATGGCCCCATCCTACAAAGTGGCAGGTGTATAAAGTTGAGCACACAGCCATGCAATCTCCATAGACAAACATTGGAAGTAGAATGGCCTTACTAAAGAGCTCAGTGACTTTCAACGTGGCACCGTCATAGGATGCCACCTTTCCAACAAGTCAGTTTGTAAAATTTCTGCCCTGCTAGAGCTGACCCAACTTTAAGTGCTCTTGTGAAGTGGAAAGTGGAAACGAAACAACAACTGCTCAGCCGCGAAGTGGWAGGCCACACAAGCTCAGAAAACAGGACTGCTGTGGTGCGCATAAAATTCTGTCCTCGGTTGCCACCATCACTACAGAGTTCSAAACTGCCTCTAGAAGCAACAGCAGCACAAGACCTGTTCGTTGAGAGCTTTATGWAATGGGTTTCCATGGCCGCGCAGCCGCACACAAGCCTAAGATCACCATACGCAATGCCAAGTGTCAGCTGGTGTGGTGTAAAGCTCGCCGCCATTGGACTCTGGAGAAGTGGAAACGCGTTCTCTGGAGTGATAAATCACGCTTCACCATCTGGCAGTCCAATGGACAAATCTGKGTTTGKTGATTGCAAGGAGAACACTACCTGCCCCAATGCATAGTGCAACTGTACACATTGGTGGAGGAGGAATAATGTTTTGGGACTGTTATTCATGGTTCGGGCTAGGCCCCTTAGTTCCAGTGGAGGGCAATCTTAATGCTACAGCATACAATGACATTCTAGATGAGTCTGTGCAACAGTTTTGGGAAGGTTTTTCATTGCTTCAGCATGACAATGCCCCTGTGCACAAAGCGAGGTCCATACAGAGATGGTTTGTTGAGACCCCCCCCCCACACACACACAGTAAACAGAGATCGGTGTGTAAGAACTTGACTGGCCTGCACAGAGCCATGACCTCAACCCCATCAACCACCTTTGGGATGAATTGGAACACCGACTAGGTTTAATCGCCCAACCTCACTAATGCTCTTGTGGCTGAATGGAAGCAAGTCCCAACAGCAATGTTCCAACATCTAGTGGAAAGCCTTCCCAGAAGAGTGGAGACTGTAATGGCAGCAAAGGGGGGACCAACTCCATATTAATGCACATGATTTTGGAATGAGATGTTCGACGAGCAGGTGTCCAYATACATTTGRACATGCAGTGTAGCTTGTCTTTGTATGGCGAGAGTGAGATGATCAAGTGACAGCGAGTGACGCATAATGTTGCCTCCAATTCTTGTTTTCTTGCCTGACAGCCTAACTACAGTGTTCGCCAGTGTTAGTTGATTAGTGACAAAGCTGGGACAGTTTCCAACTGAATTGTATCGGTAGAAACGTTACTTGGCTATTTAAACAAATATCACCACAACTCTATCATATGAGCTCCACTGCGCGGGCGTCAACCATAACACGACAGCTAAGCTGTCAAATAATAGGAAAACAAGGCAATGTATAGCCTATGMATATCTTTACCTAGCGAACAGGACAAACCATGACTTAAGCCCAACAGATAAACACAAACTACTTTAATCTCMATTTTGGTGGCTTGCTAGCTGGTTGTCTGTATGGCTGACTAGTGAAAGTGACAGCTGAGCTCAGCATTMATTTACCGCCACAGTACTTTTCTTGCCTGACAAGCAGCGTGGGCTCTTTCCATATGAATTACATTGGTAGAAACAAGACAAAACAACCAATTAGTTAGCGGAGTATATACAGCCTAACACTGCAGCTATTCCCGTGAGACAGAGAGCAATCATTTGAGCTCCTGCTCCACCACTGATGTGCTCACCTGTCTGTACCAAACATGTGATCWTGACAGGATTTGCTAATTGGAGAGCAGCATCAAACATCAACAACACCAAGCATATATCTGCTGTTGACTTATTTCACTCACCTCGACATCATCACTTTCAAAGTGCAAAGACGTGTCTGAATCCGTATCGCCAAACGACATAGAATACAGYCTCTTCCACTGTGAAAAGTCGTGGCCACTCCGTCATTTTGAGTAATTAAGTGATGTTATTTATTTTAAAAAGTCAAATGAAATCATGCCCTGTTTCTGGTTGATGACGTCAGCCACGGGTTGTTAGCAAGTACATTTTCCCGATAATGACACAGATMATTTTCTTAATCTTTGTTCTGGAAACACACCTGTAATGTATGATAAGGATGAAGATAATGTGATTTGTAATCCTCCCTTTTCCCACAGMTAATTTTGCAGAGGAAATATTGTCAGCACTTTCCTCTCTGGTGGTGAAGTCCACAGACAAGAACACATGCACACGAGCATTATGGGTAATTTCCAAACAGAACTTCCCTACAGAGGTGGTGGCCAAGAAGGTTCCAGAGATCCTGAGGGCCCTGGAGTGTGTGCGTTCGAGAGAAGACATCCAGTCTGTAGTTATGGAGCACGAGTCTCTGAATGTTGTCATAAGGTATACAAACSCACCCACTCATGTACTCCTACCTCGTAATCAATAGCTTTGGTTGGGTTTATGACCCTCGTTTAGGAAAGCACCATTTAATGGTTTAGTGTGATACTGCTCACACTAAGCAGATGGATGTTACAGTACTTTACTTTGCTCAACATTCTGTCTCTGTTTTGGCTTGTGTTCATAGCTCCTGGGCTGGAGGAGACTGGCCTGACTTTATTTCAGTGATCATCAGCACTTTCTCTGTCATGACACACTCTCTCTGTGGTCAGTTTGTTGGAGCAGGCCTCAGCCCAGATGGGTGAGGATGCAGTACAGTGGGCCAAGCTGGTCATCCCCCTGGTGGTCCACTCAGCTTCTAAGGTGCGCCTGCGGGCGGCAGCAGCCCTGGAGATGGGCCTGCCTCTACTTCTGGAGAAACAGAAGGAGGTGGCTGCCATCGTAGAACCTCTCATGTCCTCAGTGAGTCTTTTTTACTCTGTCGTTGTGTCTAGGCCAGGTTACTGTCAAATCACTTTGTGACAACTGCTGATGTAGAAACGGCGCTAGAAATGCGTTTGATTGAAATGGAAGGTTTGGAAATGCAGCACATCAAACGCAGCATGTTTCATGCAGGTTTCTTCACATTCTGACATGTATCTTGTTTCACTCCAGAAACTCATCCCAGAGCTCCAGAAACTGTTCTCCACGAAGAACGAGACCAATGTGCTGAAACTCTGGCCGTTGTTTGTCAGGCTCCTGGGGAAGGTAAGGCTTGGTCATTCTTTATGGTTTGAAACCTGTACCATTTACTACTTAYTCGCTACTTATCAAATKAATTTATATAGCCCTTCTTACGTCAGCTGATATCTCAAAGTGCTGTACAGAAACCCAGCCTAAAACCCCAAACAGCAAGCAATGCAGGTGTAGAAGCACGTGGCTAGGAAAAACTCCCTAGAAAGGCCAAAACCTAGGAAGAAACCTAGAGAGGAACCAGGTTTGGCTGCAAACTTTCTACTTTTAAACTCGAACAAAACAGAGATGCTTGTTCTAGGTCCAGAAACAAAGAGATCTTCTGTTGAATCTGACAATTAATCTTGATGGTGTACAGCCGTCTCAATAAAACTGTGAAGGACCTCGGCGTTACTCTGGACCCTGATTCTCTCTTTTGACGAACATATCAAGACTGTTTCAAGGACAGCTTTTTTCCATCTACGTAACATTGCAAAAATCTGAAACTTTCTGTCCAAAAATGATGCAGGAAAATTAATCCATGCTTTTGTTACTTCTAGGTTAGACTACTGCAATGCTCTACTTTCCGGCTACCCGGATAAAGCACTAAATAAACTTCAGTTAGTGCTAAATACGGCTGCTAGAATCTCTAGAACCAAAAATGTTGAATCAATTACTCTTCCAGTGCTTAGGCAAGGGCTGATTCAAGGTTTTACTGCTAACCTACAAAGCATTACATGGGCTTGCCTCCTACCTATCTTTCCGATTTGGTCCTGCCGTATATACCTACACGTACGCTACGGTCACAAGACCAGGCCTCCTATTGTCCCTAGAATTTCTAAGCAACAGCTGGAGGCAGAGGCTTCTCCTATAAGAGCTCCAGTTTTATGGAATGGTCTGCCTACCCATGTGAGAGAACGCAGACTCGGTCTCAACCTTTAAGTCTTTACTGAAGACTCATCTCTTCAGTGGGTCATATGATTGAGTGTAGTCTGGCCCAGGAGTGTGAAGGTGAACGGAAAGGCTCTGGAGCAACGAACCGCCCTTGCTGTCTCTGCCTGACCGGTTCCTCTCTCCACTGGGATTCTCTGCCTCTAACCTATTACAGGGGCTGAGTCACTGGCTTACTGGTGCTCTTCCATGCCGTCCTAAGGAGGGGTGCGTCATTGAGTGGGTTGAGTCGCTGACGTGATCTTCCTGTCTGGTTGGCGCCCCCCTTGGGTTGTGCGTGGGGAGATTCTTTGTGGGCTATACTCGGCCTTGTTTTCAACTCTCTAGAGACAGCAGGAGGGTAGAATACTCTGAATGATCAATATGAAAAGCCAACTGACATTTACTCCTGAGGTCTGACTTGCTGCACCTCACAACTACTTGTGATTATATTTCATTTGACCATGTTGCATGGTCATTTCATGACACATTTGAACATCTTGGCCATGTTCTGTTATATCTCCACTCCGGCAA